>NC_056748.1:94542084-94559584 GCF_019279795.1 Protopterus annectens
ACATTTCCATAAACACAGTGCTGATTAATCACAAATACCTGATCACACAATCGCATCACTGCAGTATATTTATAATTGTTATTCTGTTTGTTTTCATTTCATGTTAATAAATCAAAAGTAAGTTTTTTCAAAAAAAATGTTCTTTATAGTCTCTGTAGCAGTGTTCATTGCTTCATTTTTCTTTTTTATATAGGTACCAGCAGTTTTATAAAAGAAGATTGCTCAACTTATGTTGAATCCTTTTACAGTTCATATTTATGTATGCGTGCACTATCATCCTTTTGTACTATTGACTCGTGTGTGATGGAAGAAAAAGCATCTATTTGCATTTATTTTTCCCCTTATCCTTTACATTGGACTATAAGCATGATCAAATGAAAAGTTTCGATTTTTCCACCTTTTTACCTATTTTCTGGTCTTCACTGATTATTTTTAAATACAAATTCCTTTATCTTCTGTTGAAGTCCACATGATTAGCTTCTTCTTCATTTCCATGGTTAACAAGTGATCTGTTACTTACATTTTTTTCCGTTATACTTTCTGTTGTATCACTTTTAGCTGTGTTTTAAGGGCTCACAATGGACAGGTCTTTGAGCCATCTGTCAGTTAGCTTACTTTTACAGATTTTTGTTTTGCCAAAATGTTATTGAAGGAAAGGTCTTTGGGTGTTAGGCATACTTACTATTAGTAGCAGTCTTTTTATAAGCCTAACAGGGTGATTTGTATCTAAACTAATGTACAGAAAAATAGTATTTGCTGAGTGTCACCATATGCTTTCTTCACCAGTAATGGTGATCTTAGAATCGGAATATGATAATAAAGAAGTTATATGTTTGAGGAATGGATGTCAAAAACTTCACATTACGAGCAAAGTGAGATGAGGCTCAAGAGATTAATCTTGACATAATTTTAAGATGGTTTTAACTACTTGGTTATGATTAGAGCGACCCAATTTTAATTAGTTGTAGCACATGGAGCTTTACCTACAGAGGGACAGAGAGAAAAAAACATAGGAATGCCAAGTGTTTCATGATTTTGAAAGCTGTAAGACACTTAGTACTACAGCACAACTCTTTGTAGTGTAATGGGACATTACCTGCTCCAGTGGACTACAACACATAGAAGGGAAACAAAAGATAAACCGAAGGAGCCCAAAGTATTTTACAACTTAAGAACTGTAACACACTTAATTCTGCCTCACATATAGTGAATCAAAGTGTATCTTATACTATAACAGCTTAAAAACTGCAATAAACATTTTGCTGCCAGACATAAAAAAGAAATATAGCAACCTAAAGTGTGTTACTGCTTTTGAAGCTGTTTGAGCATTCTGTCATTGATCATAGCTGCTGTTTATACTTTAGCATGAGGCTAGAGTATTATAGCACTGAAGGGTGGTTAATAGACTGTGTAGTACATGGATCACTGTGATTATGTTCTGAATTCAGGAAGAAGATAAACTTGTTAAGCACCTTCCAACATAACTAAGGTGTTTAAAGTTTGTTAAGCACCTTTCAGTGCATTTATGCTATATCCTCCTGTCTGAGCACAGACACAGGCCACCACAGAACACTAGCAGTACATTCAACCAGCTTTAAAAGCTGTAACAAATTATGGGATGCCATAAACAACAAACTAGCTTTAAAAGCTGCAATACATTTTGGGCTGACATTGTTCTTGTGTGTGTGTGTGTGTGTGTGTGTGTGTGTGTGTGTGTGTGTGTGTGCGCGTGTCAGTGTAAAGTATATTATAGATTTGAAAGCTTTTGTAGAATCAGATGCACCTCACGTCTGACCACTGTCTGTGAGGAAGTTTTAGGTGTGTTACAGCTTTTGAAGTTGTAAATTATTTTATATTTCTGCAATTTCTTTTTTCTCAGTCTTGCAGTATATTGAAAAAGTAAAGTTTCATGCGCTAAGTTCCATGTACTACAAAAACATATGTGGCAGCTTTAAGTATATTACAACTTTTAAAGCTGTAAAGCACTTACCTCTCCTACACTTTTTGTCTCTCTCTGTAACTGGTTGTACATGAAGCAAGTAAAGCTCCATGTACAACAAACAATTGCAATCTGGTCTTTTCTGATCATAACCACATAGTTTTACATTCCTGAAATGGATGTCATGATATACTTCTCCAGCTTTGCTGTACTCTGCTATCAGGATGAATTTCTTAAGTTCTGTTTCTCAAACATATATAATTTTTGTTATGCTCAAGACCCAACTATAATCCTCTATGTTAAGTAACTTTCTTAAATCAGAAGGGTCTTCAACAAGTTTGTTTTCTTTCCCTATTTAGGTGTGTTGTTTCACATACTACAAATATTTAGTGTGTGTGTGTGCAATGGTATTTTCTTTTTTGCATTGTTACAGTTTTACTTTGTGTGGTCATGTGCTGTTTTTCTAAGATACATTTAATCTGCAGTATGTAGAAATATGTGTGTCTATTTGAAAAATGATTTGTTTCTCAAGAGAAGGGGCATATATTCTTTTTGTGGAGATATTTTCAAAGAGTTTTTCTTATTTCATCCCTGGTTTGGCACCTATGTCTCTAATGCAAACAGGTAACCTGTAAATGGTTCATCTCCCAGGCCCATGCTTACACTTATCAAGGGTATCAGAACTTGTCGGAGATTTGGGATGCATGGCTAGACTTAAAAAAGCGCTTGTGGTCATTTGCCTAGTAAACACCTATGAACTTATTTGTGGTTTTAGATACTTTGTCAGCCATTCCTGTTTCAAGTACACATTTGCTAAATCATAGTTTGATTAAACATGTTTTAATGAATTTTACCATAACTGTCTGACATCAATCAGAATTTGTCACTTTCTTTAGAAAAATAAATATCTGGTTCAGCATCTGAATGAACTGTCTATTGTGTATGTTTTCTTAATTTTAATTTCATTTCAGATAGGTGACTTATGTTTCAGTATATTTTGACAACTGGGTTGAAATGAATATTGCTACTTCTAGCATAAGTTATAGTAATTTGCAGAATTTGTAAACATTGGCATGATCTAGCTGCCTCCTCAGCAAACATGTCTTATACAAATGACTACACCATTGCTGATTAAACTCTGCAAGAGACTGTGATGAACAGAAATACTTTCTGATTTAATCACTCAATGACTTATGTAGAATACTTTCCTTTCTTCATTTGAATGTGTTTGAAAAACATCATCTTTGACTTTAGCAGTGAACTAAGATGTTGATCTACAATATAATATGTTCCCATAGAGACTGTCTTGTACATTACAAATTTGAGTGAGGCTGTGCTTAGCTAGCAGCCCACTGTGAATTTTTGTCTTTCCAGTATAATAAATCTTGAATGGTAAGGGGATGGTAATAAGCTGTATCCTAAATGCAGCATTATTAAACATTTTGTTTAAATATGTCTGGGATTAGATTTGAATGTACAACATTTTTGTTTTAGCATTTTAGTTCATTTTATATTTAAAGGAGCAATAGGTCTATGCATTTAGCAGACATGTTACTCAGAGATAACTATTGGTTTTCTTCCCATTTATTTTCACTGCTGGCTAGAAGCTTCCTTTTGCCACAGAGATCCCTAAACCCTCAGCCTTATGATTATGGTAATACAGTAAATAAACCATCTTCTTGTTATTTATACACTAAATAATAAAGTAAAACTCCACCACAGGACATGGTTACCTTATTCACATTTTTAACTATAAAGTAGCAAATAATGTCAGCATATATCACTGACTTATTCCTGGCATTCTAAATATAGGCTCCGGTACTCATACCCTTTTCCAGAAAAAACTTATTTGACAGAGGGAGGAAAAGATGGCTGAAGTCTCTGCTTGGCAACGTGATTATAAATTTAGTAGAAATTAGTTGGAGTTATTTTTCTACCAGGCAGTACCTTCAGTACTAATGTACTTGCTGGTTCTAAGACCATTTGGATAAAGGCCTTCAACAGTTTATCTTTATAGTTATTGCATCACTTCATTGTAAGCAGAGTGCTATGATTTTCCCATTTGTTGTTTTTCTGTCTTATAAAAGACAATGGCCATCTGAGATCTCTTAACTCCATAGCTTAACCTGTTGTAATTAACCTGTCTCAGTGCTATGAATTAACCAGGCAAACAAAGCATCTTTTACTTCCTTCTTTGCTCCTCTGCCTAAATAATGGGACTGTAGAGTAGATAAGTATATTTATTTTTGTATTTTCCCCATCTACTGCCTAAACTTCAGTACCCCTTAACACTGCAATTAATCATTTGCTTGTGCTTCCTTCTCCTAGTCCCTAGTAGCCCACATTTGTATTTTATGTTATAAATTTGTTAACTGGGTAAGCCTGCTGGGCACAAGTGCCCTTTTCCAGGGGAGTCTGAGAACACTGTCCCCTCAACTGTCCACATTTTTGCAGAATGTTCACATTTTCTGGCTCATATTTTTAGTCTTTTCCTCATACAATTTGTGGGTTTCTGGCAAAGTGCTAAGTATTGAAGTCACTAAATAATGGCATATATTTGAGTTTCAGACTTCATATCCTTCAGAAATACATGCTTACACAAATGTTATTCTAGCAGGTTTCTAAGTTCATAAGAGCAATATTTAAATTATTTCCCTATTTGTGGGCCATTTCCCCCCATTATTTTAGGCTTTGTCCAAATTTTTTGCAATAAGAGGTTGAGAGGTGGACTTGCTCAGAGTAACACACAGAAGGTAAATGGAAGTGGAAGGAATCAAACCCTGCACCTCTGGCTACAGGAAGCAGCTCATTAACAAGTCAGAACCTTAATCTTCTTCATTGACTGCCAAACCTGTGGAACAAGATTCCTTCTTCAAAGGATAAACACATTTTTTTCCAGTTCAGAGGATGCAAATAGAGGTCTGGTGGGGCATAACCCAACTCCTCTCCGTATAGCTTATGAGTTAAGCTGTCTATGTTCCCTCACCAGTGAATGTACACACTTCCTCACATACATACACATCTGCCATGTTTAGGTAACCTTGGCTGATATTGACCACTTCCCCATTACATTGCTCTTCATTGTATAACATCCTTTCAAGAGAAGGTTCTAGGAGAAAAATACCTTTCTCTCCACAAGCAGGATGAGCCAGAGTGAGCTGCTCCCTCCCACACTCCCTCACTGGCTCCTTCAGTGTCCCAGCCACTGCTTAATCTCAGACCATCTAAGTTGCTGCCAGCGCTTCATCCCTCTGTGTCATAGATCTTACTATTAGACCAGAAAGGCATTTCCAGCTACTTTTTACTGAAGCAGAGACATAGTCCTCCTTAGCAAAAGAAACCCCCTTCCCACTAGAGATAATGACATTAACGTGGATAATGGTAAGCGTCAATCTCCAGCTCCTTATGAATATCTGTCCTTTAGGGAACTTAGTTGAAAAGTAAAATCCACAGAGAAGTGGTATAATACTCTTTCATCCTTCCACAGAGCATAGAGGAGTGTGCAAAATGGTCCACATTTATAAGCATGCTTAGCTTTTACCCTGCAGATACATTGCAAAACATACTCACCATTACCAGTACTCACTAAAGTACAGCATTCCCTGCAAAACATACTCACCATTACCAGTACTCACTAAAGTACTGCATTCCCGTTCCATATGAGTTGGAACATGTATACAGGTAGCTGCAATTCTGCTATTGTATGGACCAAGAACATCCAAGCACAAGGGTCTCTATGATTACTTGTACAGCCCCAGAGACAATACCATAGATTTGATTTTTGATAGTCCTTCCCCAGCTGAGGAACTACAGGTCTAAGTTGCTGGAGGAAGTACATTTACACTCAAAGTAAGTGTATGCTTTGCTTTGTCTAACTGACTTTACAGTACATCCCATTTTTCTACAGTTTGAATCAGAGGTCCATTGCAAATATGATAGTTTACTTTAGAGAGATGAAGAACTTAAAGCTGTCAAGATGTTCTGCACCCCTCAACATTAGTGACTGACATCAGTAACACTCTTTCTGTTAACAGTATAAATGACAACCAAAATGACAAGAGTTCCTAAGCAGCAGTTTTTTTGTGTAGTGAGACCTCCTTGAAATGCAGGTTATTTAGTTACCATAATAATAGATCCATGTGGTCTGATTTTCATCTGGTTCAACATATGGGCTACCTGATCCAACAGGATTCGGCCTCAGCACCAAATTTGAAGCCTCCATGGTTTCAGAGCTTTGACTCCTTCACTATCCAAAATTCCTTAAACTCTAACCCAATACCTCAGATTGAGTTTGTCCTATAATCAAATATTCAGACCGATATATGAAAAAATTATGGAGACTCTTAAGTCCAAAACTGAAAAGATGGCCCAAGGTTATGAGACAGTGTTGGTTACAGACAGGATGCGGCATGGCAACCACTCAATGATCTTCAAGCTATACATAAAATATTAATTTGGCCAGGGGGTTGGAGGGAAGGGGCATTGAACCAGAAAAAAAAAATCAGACGACATGGATCTGTCCTTATGGTAAGTACATAACTTTTGCATCTGATATCGTCTATTTTGTTCAGATTCAACATATGGGACAGATTCCCAAATTGTCCTTCTGAGTGGTATCAAGGAAGGACATTCCTGAGAATGGTGGAGCTGAAGGAGGAACAAGATCTGGACTGCACGTCCAGCTTATAATTAGTAGCAATGGTAAGCACAGTGGACCAAGGTGCAGCTGCACAAATGTCATCAATTGTTAGCCTCTTAAAAAAGGCTGTTGAAGTAGCTACTGCTGTTGTTGAATAAGCCCTTGATTTGGACTGTAAATCTAAATCATTTTAGCACAGGCAAAGGAAATATAATTTGGCAGCCAGCTGGCTAGTATAACTTTAGTAACAGCTCTAGCAAGTCTAGCTTCTGAATAGGCAATAAAAAGTTGATCAGATTTTCTGAATTATTTTGTCCAATGAAGATAGGACCTAAGTTGGTGAGGAACATCTTGCATGTGGAGAATGTATTCTCCTTTGTTAAAACATTTAGGAAAGAACACTGGTAAATCTATGGATTGATTTAACTTAGTTATGGAGGCCACCTTTGGAAGGAAAGATGCCTTAGTTTGGAGAGAAACCCTATCCTTATGGAAAACCAGATGAGATTTAGATGAGATTGCTTGAAGTTCCAAAATCCATCTGGCAGAAGTAATTATGACTAGGATTTTTTTTTCATCTAAAAAAATGATATTAATTGTGGCCACAGGTACAAAAAGAGGTTGAGTTAGAGCTTGGGGCATGATAGTGATATCTCATGGAGGAAATGGGTGTCTAATGGGGGATGCAGTAGAAATGTTCCTCTAAGAATGGCTTTCAAGATTTTTAAGGAGGCCACAGAGGTACTATTATGTTCAATGTGAAAACTGGAAATTGCTGCTATTTGAACTTTGATGGTATAATAGCTAGAGCTTTGAAAAAAGAGTTCCACTAAGAGTTCCAAAACAGATGGTATGGGAGCAGAGAAAGGATCCAGGCCTTTAGTTATTGCCCAAGATGAAAAATTTTTTTTTATTTACTGTTAATAACCTTTTTTGTAGCAGGTTCTTGGGAAGCTAATATGACGTGAATGACTATGTTGGAATGCCTGGAGTTTATGGCAATTGTCAAAATTGGAGAAACCAAGTGGTTAGTTTCATTGTAGTCAGATCTGGAGGAGGCAATCTGCATGGGTGGGTAGAAGACCTGGATACTGATCCTGCAGCCATGGAAGATGTGCTATTAGAGGCCACAGAAAGGGGAACTATGTTTGCCTGGGTCAGAAGGCTGTAATGAGGATTACTTAGGCCTTGCACTGTCTGGCTTTCTGAATGAATTTGCTCATGAGGGGTAATGAGGGAACGACATACAGAAGGCAAGGGGGTCAATTGTGGACCTGAGTGATCCTTAGTGATTATCCCTTTGGAGGGATTAGGGAAAAGTAACTGCTGCACTTGTGGTTCTGATAGGAAGCAAAAAGGTTGCAACAAGATTGGCCCCGGTGGGTGAAAATCAAACTTGCCACTGTTGAATTGAGGGACCATGCATGAGGAGTTAGAATAGTCCTGCTCAATTTGTCCACTGGAACACCCTGGAGTGTGTGTCCCTGTCAGAAAACAGTGTGAAGACATTGCCTGCTGCCAAACACTCATGGCCTCTCAACACAAGAGGTAAGAATGAATTCCTCCTTGCTTGTTGATACAACATATGGCAGCTATGTTGTCTTCTGTATGAGGATCACACCCTTGGGGAAGACATCCTGAAGAGCCTGCAATGGTAGAAGGACTGCCCTCATCTCCAAGACGTTGCTATGAAGATGGACCTCTAAACTTTATCATGTACCTTGGTTCATTCTCCTTTCAAAATGTCTCCCCTAACCCTGGAAGGGAGGTATCTGTGGTCACTACTGCTACTGGTGGATCTGTATGAAAGGGCTATATTTCTGTTACTGAAAGTGGAGGTAATCCTCCACTGCCTGTACCGTCTGCAAACTCTTGTCAGTTGAATCATGGCTTGTAGAGGGTGGAATTTCTGAGACCACTGAACTATTGGCATCCACTGAATAATTCTCATGTGATAATGAGCCATTGGAATCCTTAGAATTGAGGAAGCCATGAAACCTAATAGACATAGTATTAGTCTTGCTGGTGGATGGGGATGATGCATTGTCTGTAAGGCTATTTGACATAAAGATCAAACTCTAATTTGTCGAAGACTGACAATTTGCAGAGTTGTATTGAGTTGGCATCAAATAAATTCCATCTGTTGTATTGGAAGCAATTGACACTTTTGAAAATTCATTGAGATCCCACGATCCTGTAAGCATTGAAGGAGAATGTGCAGATGGTGTACCAAAAGATGTTTGAATGTAGCACTTAGGAGTCAATCATCTAAGCAGGGGAACACTTGGATCCAAAGCATGCTCAAGTACACCACTACCACTGCCATTATCTTGGTGCAACACCCTGGGGGCTGTGGTGGGACCAAAAGGCAGGGCTTTGAACTGATAGTGACTGTCTCCCAGCCAGAAATGGAGGAATCTTGTGGAGTGCTTCTCTATTTTCACATCATAGTAAGCATCCTGGAGATCTATTGAGCACATCCAATCATTCTTCCTCAGAAGAGGTAATATGAACTGAAATGTGATGCTCTGGAAGTTTGTCTTTTTAAAAACTGATTCAGATGGCTGAAATCCAAAATTGGTCTGAGGTCCCCTGTTTTCTTTGGAACTAAAAAGACCCTTGAGTAAACTCTGGATCCCAATTGCTCTTTGGGGACCAGTTGGATGACTCTTTTTCTCTAGCAGTTTGAAATTTCTATTGTTGCTGGTTCTCTTTGACTGGGTATAATGTCAGGAATCACTTGCTTTCCTTTGGGAGGTCAAAAAAGGGAATGGAACAGCATCTGGAAATTATGTTTCTCACTCCTTTGTCTCTTGTTAAGTCTTGCCAGGCTTGGGAGTGCAGGAATAAGTATTGCTGACTGCCTCCACAGTGCAGCAGTTGAGCAAATCTTCAGGGATGTTGATGGGGCTTTTTGGTAAAGGGACTGTAGAAGCTTTGATTATGAGGTTCACCTCTGCCTCTAGGATGATGTCCACTGGAATTCCCTCCATCTCTGCCACATGGAGGTCTATCACCAGTAGACTTTTGGTAAGAACCCTGTGACTAATGAAACCACATCTTTTTCCCAGATTCCTGGACTAGGATCTTTGAGGTATGGAAAAATGAATGCCTACTGCAGAGAGAGTATTGCCATCCTGCTGGCTCCTGTTCAACATGTCTTTCACTTTGGGCCCAAGGGGCATTGATGACGGACATATTGAAGTCTTCCACAAAATCACAAAGATGCATCCAGGCATGCCGTCTTACCATAAGACCTGTGCCTGCTGCTCTGGTTGAGCTATCAGCTGCATTAGAAATGAGATGCATGGCTACATTAGAGTTTGGCTGTAGAGTTGATAGCTGAGACTCCGCAGTCTTTTGGACAGCCGCAGGCAAAAATCCAAAAAGAGACTTGGAAATTTCTTTGGTAAAGTTCCTCTGAAATCTGATAACATGAGCTAGATAGTTCAGTGACCTGACAGCAAAGGTCACTGATGAGTATGTTTGTTTCCCAAACTTGCCCAGTGACCTAGATTCCTTGTTAGGAAGATGGCCAGAGGAACTCTCTTCAAACAATTCCTATCTTGTAGCTGCTGCTACAATCATGGCATTCACTGAAGAACCTTTACTCCAATGCTTCCTGTCTTTTGAAGCTGCTAAAATTCTGTCTGTTTTCTTGGGAATGGGCTCCACTATGTTGGGGTCCTTCCAGGCCTGTTCTGCCATAAGATCAACTAGTGGCTCAAAGGGTCGTACCACCCAGGATGATACTGAGGTGGAACAAAAGCTTCCAAAATTACAGATTCATCTGGTGAGGTATCTTCAGTGAATCATCCTTCTCTCTGCTTCATGAGTTTGAGAATTTTACCAAAGTTGACATCTTCTGAGGGGGACCTGGTTGAAGACTTGCTTTCCTCCAAATCTTTACCCTCCATGAAAGGCTCTAGGGAGGAGTGCTTTCACTTGCATGTCTGTTTCTTGTGAACTGGTTCTGTTGTGGGGACAGTTAGTTCAGAATCAGACTGGGAACTGATGTCATGGCTTGTTTCAGAAGCCTGTGGTGCTGACTGCCCCTGTCCAGCAGGATAATAAGATGATGACATTGCAGAATCTTGTTGGGGCTTAACTCAGAGAAAGTGTCCTCTCCCAGAGTAAACCCCAAACCCTTTCAACAATCTTAAAGGCTGAAGGTGCCATTGGAACTGAGGATCTCCCCAGATCCGAGGAACAGACAGTAACCTTAACTCCTTGCACTGTTAGCCCAGAAGCTCATTTTAGACCCAAGCTGTTTAGTGCTGAAGCACCCAGGGGAGAGATGGCTCCATGAATATTGAAGTCAAGTCCTCCCCCGTAGAAGTCCCAGAAGTCGGCACCAGTGTTAAAGCTCCAATGATGGAACTATCATCATTGAAGGAGCTGCTACAGGATGACCTGGGCCCAAAACTGCCAGAGTCAAAGGATGAACCATGACACGTGAAAGAAGTGGAGAGGCAGGGTGACCAGTGGTTGGTACTTTCCCCTGATGATGGTACTGACAGAACCCCAAGCTGGATCTGCATGCCCAAGAACTTTATCATCATTATTTAACATTGTACTCTGTTAAGCTCTGAGATGATTGGGTAGGTGAAGCCACTGAAGAAGACCTGGAGTATCTCTTCTCTTGTAAGATTGGAGTGTGCAGTCTTGGGCTCACTGGTTCTGGTGAAACCAAGGCTGAATGGAGTGTGGACAGGATGGAGATGCTGCTAGTTTTGACCAGCTAGGCAGTTTAGGTAACGGTCTGAATGGTACTTATGGATCTGATGAGTATTTACTGGTGGAAGGAGAGCATTTGTCCTTTTCCTTTTCTTTGTTTCTCTTTTTGTTTACTTTTGCCTTTCTCCTTCTCTTTCTCTTTGTCATTGTTTGAGGCCTTGTCAGAGGATCAAGCCTGTCTTGTTTCTTAGCAGGGAAGGCAGAAGAAGGTAGCTCAGAAGCCAGGGTCTCTTTCTCCGTGTAAGGAGATGTGTGATGAACTTGTAAAGCTCTTGCACTTAGGGAAGCCTATGAGGAAAGTACAGTTGTGAAAATCTTACCATAATGGTAGATGTACTTGCCTTCACTACTGCAATACTCTTAACAGATGGGATTCCCTGCCGTGGATGCCAGAAAGCCTGGTCAGTCTACCAAAGACTGCTCATTGCTTTTAAAAGGTACGCCAAATGTCACTCAAATGCTCCTTGTGTAGCGTAGGGCATAAAGGTGATGTTCAGGTCTATCATAATCAAAACTGAATGCCCCAGGAGGAACCCAGTCCAAGAAACCCAAGAGATAACCTGTACATCCAGAAAGGCAAAGGACTAGGAGATGGAGGGAGGGAATGAAAACAGCAGCAGTGAAGGCAAGGACATCTACTGTTATGGTAAGATTTTACACATCTACTATGTCCTTACATTCACTGCTGTAGTATTCTTAACAGATGGGAGGGTGCCAAAGATCACAAGGAAACTTGGGAGGAGGAAGGCACAGAAGAGCCCTCTAAAAATCAATGAAGAACGACACTAGCAAAACCAGCCCTAGCCCTGGAGATACCATCCAACTTCTAGTACTTGATAAAGATATGCATAGGAGTCCAGGTAGCTGCTTCAAGAGTAAAATTAGTATCTAAGCCCTTGAAAAAGCAGCTGAAGAAGCCACAACTCTAGTAGAATGAGCCTTAACTGAAGAAGGAAGGGTCTTGCCATGAAATGTGTAACAAAATGAAATAGCCTTAGAAATCCAAGAAGAAATAGTTTGATTGGATACAGCAAGTCCCAAAGATCTAGGATGAAAAGAAACAAATAACTGATCAAATTTTCTAATAGCCTTAGTCTTATTCAAGTAAACCCTGAGTTGCCTATGCATGTCCAAAGTATGCAGCACCCTTTCACTGTCAGTTTACAGAGAGGGGAAAAAAGGGAGGCAGATTAATAGACTGATTAAGTGATAGCTCATTAATCACCTTAGGCATAAAAGAAGAGTTAGTGAGCAAAGACACCTTGTTCTCATGAAAGACCAAAATAGGAGGAGAAGCCATAAGGGCCTGCAACTCAGACACACCATCTGGCAGAAATAAGAGATAACAAAAGAACAATCTTCCAGGAACAATGTAGCAAGGAAACTGAAGTAGCAGCTTCAAAAGTAGCCTGAGTCAACTTCTTCAAAACAAAATTAAGATACCAGGGAGAAAGAACAAACTTCCTTGGAGATCTAATATTAAGGACACCTTTAAGAAATTATTTAACCTCAAATCTAGAAAGTAAAGGAGGAGAAAAACATTGACAAGCAGAGATAGCTAATAAGTGGGCCTTAACAGAATAATAGGCCAAGCCGGCATTGAGTAATTCACACAAATAACAGAAAACCAAAGCAATATCCAAAGTAAGTGGGCCCAGGTTACAAGAGAGACACCAATTAGAAAACCTCTTCCATTTGAATAAGTAGGATTTCCTAGTAGTAGGTCCCCCTGCAGGACTTCCAGCACATCCTCAGAAAAAAGATGTCTGTGAGGAATCAAAATCCTATTGCCCACAATGTCAGTTGAAGCATGGACAGGTGGAGATGGATGAGAGATCCTTTGTCTTGTGTGATTAGATCCACCCTGTGAGGTAACTTGTGATGATTGCCCCTGGCTAGATGCAGAAGAATAGGGAACCAGTGCTGTTGCAGCCAAAAAGGGAGGCACCAACAAGAGTTTGGGAGCATCATGTTGAATTTTGAACAGGGCTTTCAGAATGAGAGGAAGGGGGGGGTGCATAAAGAAACATTCCCTTCCAAGAAAATGAGAAGGCCACCACATTCCACACCAGAGGAACTGGGACTCTGGTACAAAACAGAGGAAGTTGTCTGTTCAGAGGGGAGGCAAAAAGATCCACTTGTGGAGTCCCTCACCGATGGATACTATCCAGAAACACATTCCTGTGAATCACTCATTTGAGGGACTGAGTTATGAATCTACTCAAAGTTTCTGTCACAATGTTCTGACCAGAAGAGATTTAAACTGCCGGGAGAGTCACTTGATACTTGACTGCAAGATCACATAACAGAAGTATCAACTGGCAAAGAAGATAAGATCTTGTTTCTCCCTGTTTGTTGATATACCACACCACTGTGGTATTGTCTGTGAATATCTCGAGAGGCCCTGGAGAGAAAAGAGGATGAAAGGTCTGAAGAGCCAGTAGAAGAGCTCTCAACTCTTTGACATTGATGTGCTCCTTCTGCAGATGAGGCAACCACACCCCCTTGTAGTTTTAGGGAGTCAAATGTCATCCCTCATCCCATGTCTGAAGCATCTGTGAACAATTCCTGAGAGGGAAGAGGGAGATGAAAAGGGATCCCTGGATTCAGAGACAACTGCTAAATCCACCGGTAAAGTTTTTGTCTGAGACAAGGAAGAAGAGGAACTATAAAGTCTACAGGATTTACATGTTGGAGCCACACCAATTTCAGAAACCACTGAAACTTTCTCATGTGAAGTTTGGCCAGAGGGAGCATCAGAATGGTGGATGTCATGAAACTCAAAGCTCTCAGAAACACCCTGGTGGTAATAAAAGCCAGAGGAAAAGAGTTTGAAAGAAAGAAATGAGAGTTAAGGCCTTTGGAGGTGGCAGGGATGCAAGCACTGTCACTGTCTGAATCCTGGAACCCAGAAAAACATGATCCTGAGAAGGGGTCAGAGAAGACTTTTTGAAATTCATAGTGAACCCCAGGCTCTTAAGAAGGTAAATGGCAAAATAAAGATTTGCAAAATGGTCTCTGGAGAGGAGGTCTGAATCAACAGGTCATCTAAGGAAGGAAATATTTGGATCCCTTGAAGCCTGCAAACAGCAATTATAGGAGCGAGGCAATAGCTGTGGGACAGTAGAAAGGCCATAGGGCAAAGCAGAGAACTGAAAATGCCAGGAAGCAACAGAGAAATGCAAAAGCTTCCTGAAGAGAGGATGGATCAGAATAAGCATCCTTGAGATCTAGAGACACCATATAGGCCTGAGGGAGCAAGAGAGGGAACTAAATCTGAAGGGACAACATCCAAAACAAAGGTACCTTTAGAAAAGTGTTTAGATGGCAGAGGTCTAGAATAGGTCTCCAAGTGCCCTTTTTCCTAGGCATTAGAAACAGTCTGGAGTTGAACCCTTTCCCTCTTTGGGATACAGGCACTTCTTGAATAAGTACCCTGAGTGAAGAGATTTTGAAGAACCCCTGGGAAAAAAGGAAGTTGTTCCTGAGGAGGCTGAGGAATGCCCATAAAAGGAAGACAAGATTTCCACACCATGAAGTAGCCTTGATGAATAATCAACAAAACCCAAGAATCCTGAGTGATTTGAAGCCAAACAGAAAGAGAAAGGTGAAGGGAAAGAGGAATTTGCCTGGGAAGAGATTGATAGTCACACAGCACCTGGTTTGCCTGGAAAGGAAAGCTTTGGAGTCTCTGAAAACTGAGTAGCCTTAGCAGAAAGAACCCGTTTGCCACTCTTACTACCTTTAGTAGATGGGCGGCATTGCCTACGAACAAATGCAGACTTAGCAGGATAGTTTATCCGAAATTTAGGCACAGGAGAAGCAAACACATATTTAAGCTTCTGTAAGGCCTTACCCTTATCCTAAAAGGACTTAAACCAGCAGCAGCTTCCAAAACAAAAGTTGAGAATCCAGAAGAACATCCATCAACTTAGCTTTAATATCATCAGGCAGAGGTTGAAGCCTAAGCCCAGAATACCTTCTCATCATTGAACCAAAAACAGCCGCCACAGAAGAGGCATCTGCTGCATCATACCTACATACAATAAAAGGACAAATGACTTGAAAGTCCCTAGCAAGGAAAGAACAGAAGTTTTACCGTCAGAGTCTGAAAAATCATAACTAAGTTGACAGGCCTGAAAAAGAAGAGTCAACACAAACCTAGACATATGGATCTGATAATTAATAACCCTAAAAACAAACCAAAGGTTCCGAACCAGCAGGTGTAAAACTCCAAAGGTTTATTAGGAAATATGAAAGTAAACCGCTTTTCGTCTCCCTTAGTAGGAATAACCCTAAAAGCTAGGGTAGCAGATGTGTAAACCTTCTTAACCAACCTTTCCATAGTTCTGTTATCCTTGTCAGAAGGCAATAACTTAGGAAAAGGAAGCAACTGAGATGACTTATCAGAGGTTACAGAGATGACAGAGGGTTGGCAGCAGGATATTTATACAGGAAAACTTGTCAGACTTCTTGGGAGCAGGGGGCAGAGAATCAGGCACATGAGACACATTGGAAAAAGTATCCAGAAAAGCAGCCAAAACCGGAGGAACACTCACAGGTTTACAGGATTCTGACTGCAGCAACTCATTGTGCCTCTTATGGACATCAGAGACCTGAGCACAATCCCACTTAAAAAATCCATCATCCTAGACAGTGTGCCCCAAAGGGAACATGTGGACTAACAGATTCCTCCTCCTCTGACACATAGTCCAAAGGAGAAGGAGTCTGAGTAGAGTAAGTCAGAGATCCATTATCCAAATCAGACTCATACTCAGAAGAATCCTGTTCTACAAGATATTGATAGAGTATAAAACAACACCCAAAATCTCATATTGGAATTATATAACAAAAGGACACTCATTACAGCTAACTGAAGAAATTAAATCAAATATTTTATTATCAATAAAACATACATCCTTTACACAATACTGGAAAGTTTTTAATTGGAAATGCTTGCACAGAACATTCTTAACTCTGCATAGAATTACTAAAATTAGTTCTTCCACAAAGGGAATATGTTGGAGGTGTGAGCAAATACACAATGCAGATTAGAATCCCACTTTTTTGACTGTGTTAAAATTAAGCCATTTTGGAATGGTATTAAAAACATTTTATAAGCTTTATTTAATGAATCATTTAACTTATCTAAAGCTCTAGTATTATTAAATGTGTACGGAGGTCCTCATTTGAATGAGTCAAATATGTATCTGGACAATACTTGCAATCTCAAGGAAGTGTATAACAAGAAGAATGGATACAAACACAAAACCAACTTTGGAAGACTTCTACAGTCTACTGAAGACCACAGTATTATTGGAAATTAAAATTAAAGAATTAAGGATTCATCCTACGCCATTTATTAACAATCCATGGAAAAATCTTATCACTGATTGACACACTACAATAACTGAACAGGTACACTCTGATAACTGGATATACCTATAAAGTAATTGTATATATTGAGCTCTGTTATAGTGTCAGGCTGATGTAAATACTGTGCATAGTTATTTAAGATGTTATATACAAATACTATGGAATTTATTCAACTGTATTTGAAAAATAAAAAATTTTTGAGAAAAAAAAAGAAGAATCCTGTTTTAAGGGGAGTAGAGGACCAAGGAGGAACAGGAACCAAAATCCCTTGAGGAGGCTTTAAGGACATTAAAGCAGTAAATATCCCCTCAATGAAGGCCTGCTACTCACTTTGTGGATCCCTAGGAGCAGAAGAAACACGTTTAATTTTTTGTTTCTATTTTAAGGGAGCATCCCCTCCAAAAAACTGAAAAAGCTGAGAGCCAAAACAGCAGTTGAGAACCATAGTAGGAACTTCTTCCCCAACTAAAAACTGAGGAAATCCCCTAGGCCCCACGGAAAAAATCAGTCGTGGTTCCCCTGAATGTCTGAGATGAATGCCTGTGAAGCCTCTCCAGATATCCTGCCAGCTGAACCCTCACTGGTCTCTGACATTGTCTTGGCAGGAAAATCTGACAACACAGCCAGGCAAACCTCTAGGTTTGTAATAACCTCAGGAGAAACACCTGGCACAGGCTGGACAGTGAAAGATTCTGGTTGTACCTTTGTCATCTTCTTCTTCCCTGTTGGCTCACCCTTGGGGTGGGAGATTCCTTCCATTGTATCTTTAGTGAGAAGCTTATGATGTTGGTTCTCAAGATACAAGGAAA
>NC_056748.1:94567084-94582084 GCF_019279795.1 Protopterus annectens
CCAGGCCTGTTGACAAGGCGTCCTGGAGCAGAACAGTCTGAGTTGTATATTCTGGTTGGAGCCAGACAGATCTATCTAAGACATATCCCATTTGTGGACTATGTCCAAGAAGACCTCTCTATACAACATCCATTCATGGGGGTCTTCTCTGGATCTGCTAAGGTTGTTTGCAAGAACATTGTCCTCTGAAAGTATGTAAACTTTCTGTAGGGTCAGGTTTCTTTTTATAGCTATATCCTATGTCATCAGAGCTAGCATGCCAGCTGGTAAGACTTGGTATGTCATTGTTTGATGATGTACCACATGGCCAAAGTGTTGTCTGTAAACACCTTCAGGGGGCCTGGGCTCTACAAGTGATAGAGCACCTGTAGGGCTTGAATGAATGTTTTCATTCCTTCACACTGATGTGTTCCTTGTGTTCTCTGGGTAACCACTGTCCCTTAACTGTAGTGGAACCTGTCTATACCTCCCAGGCTAGGTCTTATGAGTATGTGTGTAGGTTCTGGGTTAGAGTTGCTGCTAGGTAGGGAACTCCTGTGTTGAGTTTCATTGGGATAATCACCTGTGCAACTCTTGCTTTAGAAATGGTAAGAGTGGGATTCTGAAGTCCAGGAGGTGGCAGGGTTGAGACCAGAGGGACTTCAAGTACCACTAGATCTTTCTAATGTGCAAACTGGCATATGGCACCATCATAACTGTGGGCGTCATGTGCCCTACGACTCTAAGAATCTCTCTTGCTGAGGTTGTATATAGGAGGAGAAAGGATTGTAAGTAAGTGGTGAGGGATGAAAGCTGTCATTGCCAAAAATTTCAGTCTCAACTTTAGGAAGACTTTGTCTTGGGAGGGATTTAGGGGAAGACTTCTTTAGGTTGAGAGTGAATTCCAATTTTTCCAGAAGAGACATAGTGACTCTGAGCTGTAACATCACAGTTTCCTTGGAAGAAGCCTGAATAAGAAGTCATTTAGGTAGGGGATAATCTGTAACCCCTGTGTTCTGCAGAAGTAGATAGCTGGAGGCAAGCAACTTGTGAAGACCCTGGGATCTGTAGACATGTCAACAGGTAAACCTGAGAACTGAAAGTGTGATGAAAATACTGAAAATCTGATAAGTTTTCTGCAGCTACTGTGAATAGGGATGTGAAGGTATGCATCCTTCAGATCTAATGTGACCAGAAAATTCTGAGGAAAGAAAAGGGGAAGCAGGACCTGGAGAGAGAGAGAGCATCTTTAAACACTTAACTTCCAAAAAGTTGTTGAGATAAGATAAACTTAGGATGGGCCTCCATGTTTCCTCTTTTCCCAGGGCCTGAGGAGGAGGAACTGGTTCTATCGTTCCCTGGGACAGCAGTTCCTGAATGAAAGGATGCATGTGTTGAAATTGATTTGAAGAGGGGTGGGGATCCCCTTTGTTGATAGGAGCTCTTTCAAAACCACTCTGTAGCAGACCTATTTGTCTGAAGTAATGCATTCTCAGACAGGAGTGATAGACTGAACCTTTGGGTAGGAAGAATGTGTGGACAAAGGTGGGAGAGAGAAGATAGTCAGAATTGGGTTTCTGTAGGAGGGAGGTTTTCCCAGGCTTGGAATCCCACTGAGGGTTCTCTTGAAATCTTTTCTTAATAAGTTTCTTCACCTTTTGGAGGGGCTTGTACTCTCTACTAAGAAAAGTAGTCGTTTTTGAAGTAATGTTCCTTTGGTATGTAAGGAGGAATGTAAGAAAAATCCACATCAGGTCTTGCATGGCAGCCTTTTAATTGTTTTAATTGCAGTGTTATGTAAAGTTCAGCAGCAAAAGAGCTAAAAAGGAGGCCCCCTATGATGACAGGAGTCCAGAAGTATGACCTTAACGTCTTCTGGTAAGGAAGGATGGTGAAGCAAGCAAACCCACACATGGCTGAACCAGTGGCTGCAGCCCTAAAGAAAGGCTCTGCAGCATAAAAGCTGTGTTAAATGGAATATAATGGCTATTTGGGTGGCATTATAGAACATAGAGACAAACTGTGATTTATGTTCAGAATCCTTAGATTTAGCCAGAGATTTATTCTGCTCCTGGATGTAATCTTGTTCATTTCCAGGCTGAGGATATCACCACCGCTAAAGTATTCAGGCCCTCATCCTTTCTTATACAATTCCTTTGAACCCTACTACCTCAATAAACCTTTATTTCTAAGGAAGTCATAACCTATAACCGTTATAAAACATCTCCTTAACATTTCTAATAATATATCTTTCTATTTAAAACAAAATGCCTTCCTACACCACTCTCTAGTACATAAACTTTGTCTCATATTAATAGAACTGACATACTTATCTTCCCTTCATCCTTTACATTTCAGTTCATCTACCTCTCAATTCCATTTATACTGGACACTATAAATTGATGCTTTTAACCCACTGAAGTGGATTACTGGAGCTTAATTCATTAACACTTATATGGTGTGGAATGTTACACCTCTAGCAGCCTACTCACAACTTTCATTCCTGAGCATTTTCTTATAAATAAACTTAAAAAGCATAAAATAGATACATGTAAATATCTTGTGAACAGTAACAGCTATTAAAACTGTACAAATAGCAATGTTATCCATAAGAAGTGTTCTTTACAGTAATAATAGTCAGTGCATTACATACATATATACAAATGTTTCAAGCACGGGCATTAAAGCCCTTCTAGCTTTTCAATATGCCAAACCACTTGTTCCCATAATAAATGTGCAGGTTGTTCCTAAAAATATCTAAACTAGTACTTGCTTTAATGTAATTTGGTAGTCTGTTCCAAGCATCAGCTACTCTGTCAGAGAACCAATTAGTACACTTCTCATTCCTATAGAATCTTCTACATAGGTTATCTGAAGATTCTCTAGTACTTTTTGATAAGCCCAAACATTCCCAGAGGTAGTTGTTCCTAAATGCCCTATATACCTGAATAAGATCTCCTCTTAAATATCTGTAAGAGACACTGTACAAGTAAAGATATTTTAGTCTTTCATAATAACTTAGATTTTCACATCCATGGATGCCCTTAGTATATTTCCACTGTACTCTTTCCAGTTTCCATATTGTTATTCCATACTCAAGTTTGGGTCTAATGTAACTAACAAACAATGACTTCATTGTGTTTGATTTCCTAGACTTTATAAATCTTTTTACACAACCTATAGTTCTATAACTATCATTAGCCAATTGGTTGATATGATTAGAAAAACTCATAGGTGAATCTACCCATATACCCAGGTCCTTAAATGAGTCTACAGTTTCAATCACTGTGTGCTGTATTAAATATTCACCTTTCAGTTTATGTCTCCCAAATCTTATATGCTTAGTTTTTGATGTATTTATCAATATGTTATTCTCCTGTGCCCAAATGGTCAATTTAGTCAAATTATTTTGCAGACATGCCTTATCTGTAACACTTGTAATCAGTTTACCCAATTTCAGGTCGTCAACATATAGACTGTAGAATACCTCAGATAAAAAAGTAAGGTCTGAAAGATACAATCTAAACAAGTGCATTCATAGCCTTTACATAAATATTATAATATAATGCACAGACACCCAAAATTATATTTTTTGCTAAACTTTCATGAACAAGTTCTCATATCTTGGAAACTGTATAACCTAGACATATATTGTTAGAATATTTTTGTTATCAAGAATGAAGCTTTTGGGGGCAGAGCCTAGATGGCCAACTGAGAGCAGTGAATTTTGAGAGCTCCATAAACTATTATAATAATATAGGAAATTTTATTATTTTCAAGTTTAAAACATCATAAATTTATAGATAAACTACTAAACTACATAAATATCAATTTTGGTGGAGATATACAAAAAATTTCCTGTCACATAACTTGGAGATATAATGACTCACTGAATATAAACAACTCAAGGAATTATCATCCAGATGCTGTGTTGAAAAAAGAATTACAATTGATGACATCTACCTTACAGGAACTATCTTTGAAGATGGATGGCTTTAAAAATGACTTATAAAACCTCAAATTAAATTCTAAAAAACAGACTGATACTCTTAAGGAACTATTACCGCAACACCATACAAAAATTACAAATATAGAGACTTCTCTAAATGACATTGAAGGGAGACTCAAAGAGGAAGAATTCCAAAAAGAATTTCTGCTTAAACAGAATACATGGCTGCTTAACAAAATAGATGACTTAGAAAACAGGGAAAGGAGAAACAACATAAGGATCTTTGCTCTGCCTGAAAAAACTGAAGGAGATGACTTAACCTGGATTCCTGAATTTTTAGCCTTGAAAGAGGGACTTTCATTTGGGATTGAAAGGGCGCATACAGCACTAAGGAAACCTGCTTCTAACTCAAAAAGTACTCCACCTAGATCCATAGTTATAAAATTTCTTTCATTTCTGAACAAGGAACTAATATTAAAATCTGCTTGGATAAAATCACCCTTAAAATACAATCAAAGCCCGATAAGGTTTGACAATGATTATTTTTCCAGAATACCAGAACAAAGGAAAAAAGTCTGGCCAATAATAAAACTGTTAAAACAAAACAACATTAAAGTACAGCTGGCCTTCCCACCCAAGATAAAAATACTTTTTGCCAGTGAGATGAGAACCTTTAATGACTTAGAAGAAGCTACTATATTCATCAAAAACAACAACATAGTGCCTGTCCCAGAAGAAATGGAATGGATGGCCCCTACTCTTAAAAAGAATAGAAGAAACAAATCCTTGGACTGATGCTAGAAAGAAGAAATAAAAAACTGATTCCAAGATAGCTGTCCCACAAAATAACTCTTACAGAAAGGAGGGTATCTTAAACAACTACAAAACAGTAATGATTTATTCAGAATGTTCAAAGAGTCCAATAATTATTCACAAATAAAGGTAAATCAAGATGGTTTACTAGTTACATTATATATAAGCCAAACAAAGCAACATATAATACAAACATAGTTTCTATTCCCCTACTTGAACTCAATGAATACTTTTCTTGTTCATTTTTCATTGATTTTTCTTATAATAATTTAAGTAATTAATTAACTAATTCAACAAGGTACCATTCTTCAGAGTTCAGACTCAAATGTAACAAATTAACATCATATATAATAGCAGTAACAGTAGATTGTTTTGAAAAAAATAATGTCACGGAGACTAATGCCTTCTTCAGTTAAAGTATAATTTAGAAATGTCATGTATATCCTGGTTAAGTAATAGTACCAAGCTCTTAGTACAAATGTTATCATTATTCTGTCTAAATATAGTTAAAATCAATTATGGCAGGTATCATAGCTTTGAGTGCTGTTTGATTAAGCCTGACATGGTGTGTGTGGATGCAGCTGTGTCTGGCAGCTGTTGTATGTTGCTGTTTTCATCTCTGGGAAGCTGTGGTTTGTGGCTTGTGATTGAGGTTTACTGATGCTTGTGGATTAGGAAGAGACATTTGGTGTTTTAGCCTGGATCCAGGGGAAAGGGGTGGATAAAGCTGTGATTTGGGATATTTTGGCAGAGAATAGTTTGTTTATACATCTGCTGAGTGAGAGATGGGAAGTCTGGAAGAAAGTGGTTATAATTGCTTGTTGTGGCAGCTTGTTGGGAGTTTTTATTTTTTATTTGTTTGCTCTCCTGTCTTTTCCTGGCTGTTGCCTCACTGAAAGGGAGGGAATTTAGGTTTGAAGTTGCAGTGAAGTGAAGCTTTGCTTCAGGTGCATCGTGAGCCACTGGTATGCAGTATACAGACACACTAACAGAAACAGATGCTGTAGGTTGCTATGGTAATGGAGACAGAGTGACGATAATGCTTAATGCCTCTGAGGAGCCACTGAGATGATTCTTGGCAATGAAGTTTTTGGTTTAAAAAAAATACCCTATGCAGGTCGACTGAAGAAACTCCAGCTGTACTCGGTTGCATACCACCTACTCAGAGGTGATCTCTGCCTGACATACAAGGCCATGTCCAACCCAGAATTGATGGACATGCTCCACCTAAAGAAAACCATATCCCCTCGAGCCACACACTCCAGGGATCTAAACCTCACCACAACAATAAATAGGACGTGCTGGAGGGATAGATTCCTGTCCCAGAGACTTCCCATGCTCTGGAACAAGATTTCAATCTACATTAGGCAGAACTCCTTGCTAACCCTCTTCAAGAGAAACTTTGACGAGTGGATGGGAAACAGAAAGTTTACCCCAGGGATCTCTTCAATGGCTCTGCTGGACAGCGGCACAGGGAACTAATCTAAGGGGGCAGCGAAAGCCAACACATTCTGGCTAGGCTTATAAATGTCTTCGGGCAGATAGCCTAGTACCTACCTATGAACATATATATATATATATATATATATATATATATATATATATATATATATATATAAAATGAAAGGGCTATTTTAAACCACATGTGTGCATATTGATGGTCTCCCAACACTTTGTTTAGCTTGTGGATAAAAAAAAAATAATAACAGGCTTTCTACCCACTTAACTGCATCAACAACTTCAATAGAGCATGCTTTTATGTGCTGAACACAAAAATGTATTTTACTTCCATCTGAAAATGTACAAAAATTGTGCTTTATATACGTAATGCTGATAGACCTCTTTCTACTATAATACACACTGTAATTTTATGTGATATATTTATTGTATGGTACTATTGTAGCCATAAGTCTGTTATTCTAAAAGTGTCTCAGATCTGTTTTAAGTGCTTGGGCTCCAAACCAGTTATTTTACATTAAAAAGGTTTGTGATCTATACTCTTATGGGAGGAGATGGTAGCCTCCACCCTTTTGAGTTGGGAATTGCTGTTGAAGGCTTACTGTGCCTGTTATTCTAAGTGTCTTTGTTCTGGCTTAAGCACTTGGGCTCCAAACCAGTTATTTTGCATTAGGAATAAGGTTTGTGGTCTACACTCTTTTGGTAGGATAAGATGACCTATGCCCTTCTGAGCTGGGGATTACTGTTGTAAGTCTTAATGTGCCTTTATTCAATTCATTAAATGACTAGCTTGTTTAAAATTTTGAATCTCTGTGCCTGGGATGACATTTTATGTTCATGCTGCTTGAGGAGAGTGTTTCTGTGTTGCATATCTGCACTTTTTGACTTTTTTTACAGTATTTAATTAGAATTGCTGCTGTCCACACAGTGGCACCTAGCAGTGATCTGTATAGTCACGGATATCTCCCAGCATAATTCCCCTTTGTAATCTGTGTAGATGCCAATCTCTTGCAGAGTATGTTTCCCTTAAAATAGCCTTACTCTTTAGAAATATTTTTTTTTACTAAGCATAAGCATTGCTCACCAAGTTCCTCATCTTATTGACCTATTCAATGTTTAAATTTCCCTCACTCCTCCCTAGTAGAGCAGTAGTCGAGTATATGTACTAACTGACTCTCTCTGTGGCCAGTCTGGTTGAGATGGGTATTTTGAGGCATTGTAGCAATTGCCTCCTGTACACTGACAACCTACTTATTCTTAATAAAACAGATAAAGTATGTAAGAGGTGTAAATATATTTTAACGCTGGAGGCAAAACTCTCTCATACAACCAAAACTAATCATATAGAGATTGTCAGTGACACTTGCACCACGCCTACTGCACAGAGTAAAACACATAAAACTACTTATGCTGCTGGACTCACAGATACCCTTCCTAAAAGACTAAGACCTCCTGCACAGCACAATCAATAAAAGGGTCCTTAGCCATTGTGTAAGCACTCTCTTAAAATCCAGTGCCTTTACTGCTAAGCCCTTAAGGCAAAACAGTACACAGCCAAATTTCCTGGTCACTGGTGATTCTATAGTGATGCACACCAATATCCCCCTCACCAGATTGAGTAAGGAGAGAGTCATAGTTAACTACCTTTCCAGGGCTAGGATCTGGAAAATCACCCAGAAACTCAGGTCACTGAACCATAGGTACCAGTATGACTCTGTAATAGTCCATGTGGGTATTAATAGATTGAGACGGTACCTCCCCCTGACTATATACAAGACATGATCGAGTTCACTGATTATGTGTCTCAGGCAGATATGAGCCTAGCACTGAGCAGCATACTACCTTCTCCAAGGATGATGCAATGTTACAAGCAGAAAAGATTGATTTTAACAATTGGCTTAGCTTCTGGTATTATTCCAAGGGGGTACAATATTTTATGGCCTGAGAGGACATGGTTGACAGACCATGCTGCTTTACCGGGGATGGTCCACATTTGTCCCCTCTAGGTTTTTGATATTGGCAAAGACTTTTTCCAACCCAATAATGCCCTTTTTAGGCAATGCCAAATTAATAAACCTCCTGACTTAACTGAACCTATGAAGAAATATCTGAAGGTAATACTGCTCAATGCTTGAAGTCTTGACAAGAAACTCTACTTTCTGCTAGCCTTCCTCTCCCTGGAGAGTGTAAACATCTGTGTAGTAACAGAGGCATGGTTTAAGGTCACAGAGGGTACCCTAGCAATGCAAGGTTATAATGTCCTTCAGACTTTTAGACCAGCTACTGCACAGGAGGGAACTAAAGGTGGAGGAGTCTCAGTCTATATTTAAACCAACCTCACATCCATTCTAGATAAAGTGTATGACTCACTGGAACTCATACATGTGCAACTCATCATAAACAGGGTCTCTTACCATGTCCTTGCAACCTATAGGCCCCCTTCCATGTCTCAGGAAACCCACACTACCTATCTCAGTGTACTAGAGTCTCTCACCATTCAACCCAGTATGATATTCATGGGGATCTCAACTGCCCCTCTATATATTGGGAAGCCTACACCACTTCTAACGTACAATCCCCGTGATTTCTAAACTTTAAAACCACATCCTGGAACAGCTGGTCCATTCTCCTACCAGGGGTACAAACATCCTTAACCTTTACTTACAAACATGGGGGGGGGGTGATATGTTCCTTACCCAATGTAATGTCTTTGCTCATCAGATCTGACCATAAGGCAGTATTGCTTGAAATAAAAATTAAATCTGTGGATCTAGCAAAACCAAAAACCTTTAGGAACTATTCCAAGGCTAATCTCTGTCTACTAAGTGACACCTTTGCTAAATTCCAAGCACTCTCAAACCTAGTAAAAAACATCTCAAATGCTGAGCTATGTACAAAATCTCTGTACAGCCATATTGATAGCTGTATAGAGTGAGCTGTTCCCACTCATATTAAGAATAAGAGAAACTCAAAAGACAAGCCACCCTGGTGGAATCACAATTTCTGTCAGTTATACAGTAAAAGAAAAAAAAATCTTGCCCAAGCGTAGGAGGAACAAAGCCAATCTAAACAGACAGCTAAGAGGGTTAATTAATATTTCAAAGGCTAAATCTGAAAAAAAAATAGCTTCCAGGCAAAGAACAACCGCAAAGATTTCTACAGCTATTTCTGCATCCTCAGGGGAAATACGCAACAATGTGCAGAACTTAATTCTAAGTGGTATTACCCACACTGAACTGGAGGCCATTGCCAACCATTTAGCTGACAGGGTCAGCTCAAATTTCTCTCCCTCTTACCATGATAGTCGAGAAGAAATACCACATGCCATAATCCCCCCAACCATGACTAAGGAACAGGTCATCAATGCACTTTCCGAGGCCCAAAACACTGCATCGATAGGCCCTGATAACATCTCAGGATGCTTATTAAATAGCATGAAACATGACCTCTCTGTTCCACTTGAATCACTTTTCAGCTAGAGCCCACAGTCAGCTTTTTTGCCCAAGGAATTGAAGATGGGTTCAGTCATTTCCCTGTACAAAGCAGGCCCATTCAATGATCTGGATAACTACAGGTCCATAAGTTTTACCAGCTTCATGTGTAAGGCCATGGAAAGAATCTTCATGGACATGATAAATGAGGACCCATCACATTTCAGCTTTGTTAAAGGAAGGTCATGTCTATTAAATCTGCTGGACTTTTGTGAGAGGGTCACCAAAGCAATGGATGAAGGCAAGACTAAGCACACAGCTTACCTCGACCTTCCCTAGATTTTTGATACAATACCCCACTCAGGTGACATAGACAAGCTCACTCATTTGGGTATAAACTATTTTGTCACCTGCTGGATAGCTAGCTGGCTCACTGATAGGACCCAAGAGTCAAAATAGGTGAGGCCACCTCCACCAAGAGACCAGTCACTAGTAGAGTCCCCCAGGGCTCAGTACTGGGACTTCTCCTTTTTGGCATCTAGTTCTCTGAAATGGGAGCAAATGCAGAAGGTTTATGGCTGACTAAGTTTGCAGATGATTGCAAGCTGGGGGTTATCATCAACTCTCCTGCAGACACTAACATTCTTCAAGAAGGCCTATCTCTGACTAACAAATGGTGCAAAAGTCATGGTTTTAAACTCAGTGCTAAGAAATGCATAATTGTACCCTTTTGGAAGTCAACCACTCCAACTAATTACCATGTTGATAATACACCCCTAAGAGTTGACCCAGTGGTCAGGGATCTGGATAGACAGTAGCATTACCTTTGACCACCATGTGGCCAAAGTGATGAAGAAATCCTTTTATGTTGTGCAACTTATAAGTAAGGGCATGGCATCTAGGTCCAAAGAGGTCATTATCCCAGTGTCCTCCACCCTTATCAGACCAATCATATTGTATAATGCTCCCTTCAGTATGTAGATGACCAGGCATATGCAGCAACTAGAACAACCTCAGAGGTTCCATACAAAAGAATACAAGGTGCAACTTTCCATCCATGTGAAGCTGAGTTCATCTATTACTCAGCATAAGTGCAACCTGCACTAGTGGATGAGGAACAGGAAATTTACACCAGGCCTGGTACCTATGTCCCTTATGGACATAGGTAGCTTGTAAATGCCTTGTCCTCAATGTCCTTTTTCGATACAGGACATCATTATTCTTTTGGGAAAATTTGGCTAGGTTTAGAAAGGCCCTCTGGGTTGTTAGCCTAGTAACAATCTGTGAATCTATAAATACATAATGTAATATTACTTCCATAGGAAACTGTATAAGAAATGTATCTTTAAAATGTAAACTAATTATGTAATTATGCTGGAGTTTTTCTTTCTGGGCCTCAACTGAAAATGAGCATTGCCCAGTCAGACTTTCACGGCAAACAAAGACAGAATAAAATAACTTATTCAAGGTTTCCAAAAATGGATAATGGATAATGAATATGTAAACATCTAAATGCTAAGAAGGTAGAGGGATAGACTGTACCTGTCAGATTGCAGCATTTTGGGCATGGTGATGAGCTTGATGGGTTTATCTGTAGACTGAGAGAAAAAAAGAGGGGCCTGCTACTGCATATTTGTGCAGGATCTTCATTTCTCAGGCACCCTGTAGAACCTGTCTGGTTTCTTAGAAGCAGGTGACTGTGCATCTGGATTAGAGGAAGTGGAGGCAAAACATCCAAAAAGGCTTCCAAACCAGGAGCACAACTGAAGGAACTAAAACAGGCCTTACTTCCCATACATTCAGCTATACAAAACTTCTCGGAACAACTCTCAACTCTAGGTGTGTCTTGGCGCTTATGGAGTGCACGATGAGCTCTTTCGATAATTATTTCAGGCTTGTCACCATCTAACTGTAATAGAGCTTCAAATATCTGTCTTGTAATGATAAGTAAGCCTTGATTGTCATAGTTCTCAGGGAGACCTCTTATCAGAATATTGTTTCTCCGACTTCTTGCTTCTAGATCAGTTAATTTCAGTTGTAATTCTTTTATGGCATCTGATTTGGTAGATAACTCGTCAGAAAGAGATTGTATTAGATGTTCATTTGACTGTGTTTTTAGTTCAAGTGTGTCCACTCTTTCAACAATTTGACTAATAGACTTTCCTAGAGTTGAGAGTTGTTCCGAGAAGTTTTGTATAGCTGAATGTATGGGAAGTAAGGCCTGTTTTAGTTCCTCCATATGGAAGCTGGTATCTTCATTAGAACTGATATTGCTTTTGCTAGATTCAGTCTGCTGTTTGTTAGTTTTTTGCCTTTTTGAAATATTCTCCTTTTCTGGCGAAAAAATTGCTGAAGATTTGGCTTTTATTGTTTTTGTTTCCATAATAACAGGATCACTTGAAGATTTCAGTTGCCTGGCTATGTGGTCTTCGGAGTGGTGAAACTGTAGTCCGGCCTTGTCAGTCTCTGTGAGTATATTGCTTTAAAGAGAAATATAGGTTTTATGGCTTATTTTGAGCTTTTTATAGATCAGAAGTGCTGAATAGTCCAAAAAAGCCAACAATGTAAAATTTGTCCTTGTTTCTAGGAACTTCCTGTAGCTTTAGAAAGATATAAAACTTATTAAATGTAAATTGAAATAAGGAGCTCTGTGTAGATGTAGTTCACTAGCCGACCACCATTTTGGAATCATCCAAAACCTTTCCATAAACCTAAAAGAAAGCAAGATCCTCAGCAAATAATACCATTCCATCCAATCATTTGTTTTTTCTGCATCTAAACTTACTATTATTAACTTAGCCTGGTTCTCTTGTGCCTTCTTCTTCATTAGGAACTCTGTCTTCAATATGTTATCAGTATGTCATCAATGTTCACACCCTCAAATAAAACCACACTGATAGGATCATAGGATCATAGGAGCACAGATTACTAGGCTAATGACCCTGCCCTGGGGCCCTTACAAGCCTATCCAAGAGTTTATTCCCAAAAAAGAAAATGTCAGTCAGCACCTGTTGCCCCTGTCAGTGACAGACAAAGGTGGAACCCCTGGAACAAATGTGTGCTTTCCCATCCACTCATAAAGGTTGCACTTGAAGAGGGTCAGTGAGGTACTCTGTTTGATATGTATGGGAAGTCTATTCCAGAGACGGGGCAGCCTCTGGGAGACAAACCTGTCTCTCCAGCAGGTTTTGTTGATGTTGCATATTAGACTTAGTCCTTTTGAGTTGGTAATGCACAAGGAGTTAGATTTATGAATATGCAGCATCTCTAGTAGGGCAGGGTCTGATATTGCCTTATAGGCAAGACACAGATCATCTCTGAGTAATTTATACGACACCAAGACGAGCAATAGTGATTTGAGCCTGTCCACACAGGACAGGTGTTGAGGCCATGGATTCTCTTTGTGTGGTATTTCTGTGGCCTTTCCAGTTGGTGCAGGTGTTTGGAGAGGTACATAACAAACGGGGCATAATACTCAATTATAAAAATTGAGCTCATGCATAGACCTAAATAATTTGCAGTCATTGTTGAGTACCGGTACTGCTGTATAGGAGGATGGCACATGCAAATCTTTACCTTCCTTTTGTAATACTGTTATAACTATCTGCATGACTATGTTGCTCATCTTGTAGAAATAGCCTCATTAAACACTCCAATAAATAGGAGTGTCCCCCAAATTTATATCAGTAAATATCACTCCCTGTGGTTTTACCCATTGCCTGTCCTTTCAGCACTTCCCAAATTTCCTCTAAACTTATGAGAGCTCAAATCATTTACCTGATCATCTTCAACCTTTGGCACCCCCACTTCCCACAAGTACCCCTTAATATCTTTCTTATTTCCCCAACCTAGTTTCTGCTGTGCATATCTCATCCTTTCTATTTCATTTTATGCTGTTAAATCACCTGTACTAAATGTAATCTTTAGGACCCCCAATCTTTGTTTAGGATAAGATTCATAAAGATTATTTCAAGGTGTACAGGAAGTGTACACTTCACACTAACCTTTTCATATTCAGAAAAAAAACTACTATAATGCTTTTGCAGGAAGACATACTGAGCCACATCAGGTTGTCTCTGCAGTCATGCTACATCCTAATGAGGCAGTCCAGGAAACAGACATGCTAATTGGCCATGTGCTCTCCCCCCGGCCATTGTAGATGCTGAGAGATTCTGCAGTTTCACCTAAAGGCCATATTCATACATCCAGGTAGACATAACTGCTGCAAAGTTTAGTTGCAAGGTAGTGGTAGGAGGTGTGTGTGTGTGTGTGTGTGTGTGTGTGTGTGTGTGTGTGTGTGTGTGTGTGTGTGCGCACGTGTGTGTGTGCGTGCGTGTGTGTGTGTGTGTGTGTGTGTGTGTGTGTGTGTGTGCGTGCTTGCGTGTGTGTGTGTGTGTGTGTGTGTGTGTGTGTGTGTGTATGTGTGTGTGTGTGACTGTGTGTGTGTCTGTCTGTGTGTGTCTGTGTGTGTGACTGTGTGTGTCTGTGTCTGTCTGTGTCTGTGTGTCTGTCTGTGTGTGTCTATGTGTCTGTGTGTGTGTGTGTGTGTTTTCGTTCTGTGGGGAACAGTGTTTTTCAATATACTGTTACCGCCCATGTATACAGCTACACTTTCCAAAAAGACAAACAGTATTTTCATTACCTCTAATAAACTGTCTCTTTGAGGTGTCTGGTAGACTTGGTTCTCCCAAAAAATCTCTTAAATCCTAAATACCAGACATCTGGTTTCTTCTCCTTTGAGGGAACACATTGAAAAGTGGACACTACACACCTCAACCAAATACTTTTGATTAATGGTTTATGTCCGTTTTTATCACCATGCACCTCCTTAAGAGCAATAATCCAAGGGCATGATTGTTTAAATATGTCATTATTCTATTTTCCTAGCCAGACCGATCATCCCAATGACTTTTCATGTAAACAACCTCATTCTAGGCCTGACAACTAAATCAACTTTCTTAGCCTTCTGCCAGAACTACCCACAATGCTGCCATAATGTCAGATGAACAACATATTTATGCCTTATCAAAAATGGTTTCTCTTCTATTAATAAAGAAATAAACATCACCCTATTAGAAGAAAGATCATTTATGTTTTTTTTTGCATAAGTTGCCTACAATAAAATCTATGTATAAGTTAAACCAAATAACTACTCATACTTGTGTTAAGTCCCCTCAACTCATACTCAAGACTAGATTCTCCCTGCAGACTCAGTCTCTTTTACCTGGCACAACAAACAACTCTATATCAGTCCACTATCAACTGATAACAAAGTTACCAAGCAGCCTCAGCTCCTTCCACTACCACCACCTGGTTGCCCCCTTTCTCTTAAGTTATGAAACATTGGCTGCAATAACCAGCAAGAAGCCA
>NC_056748.1:94584584-94605012 GCF_019279795.1 Protopterus annectens
ATATATATACACACACACACACACACACACACACACACACACACACACACACGCCCATAAATTTTGCAATACAGCCTTGCTCAAAGCACTTTTTCAATGGACATCTCATCTAGTTTTGAACTAATGAACTAGTAATGGCAGTGCGGCTATTATCTAGAAATATAGTACTGAATGATGTCATAGCTATACAGATCTCTGGTCGACTACCCCTTGACCATTCCCAAGAATCTTCTGTAAATATTATACAAAATGGTGCATTATAATATCTGCTTGGTAAGACATTGCTCCATTGTCCTTTTATCTGCACTCCCCTATGTTCATTAATTATGTTATCCAATAAAAAAGCATATGCTTATTTGGTTCTCTTTGCCCTTAGCTCACACCAGAATTTAAAAATAAAATATGTGATTTCATAGGTTCATAGGTAAGTACTAGGCTAGTTGTCCTTGTGGGCCATTTTAAGCCTAGCTAATTTCCCTTTTTGTACTTGAAATAACCTATTCCATTTTGTTATAGACTGGCCTTACCTATCCCACGGTCAATAATTATATATTACTCCTAATGAGAACAAATGGGATCATACCAGAGATAATTTGAGGGGACCCATGCATCGGATAAAGCATTTAGGAGTTGTCCATTAGTAGTGTGGGGGCAGTCCTGGGGTACACTTGAATATGGACAGAGATGAACTTTGTTTTATGCAGATGGAGAGTTTGTTCCACAGCAGCAGTATCCTCTGCAAGATATACTGGTCCCTCCAAACCATTCTGTTGATGTTGCAGAAGAGGTTTAGATCCTTAGACTGCATATTTCCGATGCCTTTTGACTTGCTCATGTGCAGTAAATCCATAAGTAATGGGTCAGAAGATGCCTTGTACACCAGACATGGGTCATCCTCTTAACAGTCTGTAGAATACAAAGTATAGTGACACAGCTTTGAGTCGGTCCATGCAGAACATGTTGTTTAAGCCTTGCATCCTTTTAGTAAGGTATGTCTGTGGGCATTCCAGTTGGTGCACATCTTTGGACAGATGCATGCCAAAGGGCATTATATTCAATGACTGGCCTAATGAGGGCTGAGTAAATGGGGACAATGACATTCCTAAATCTAGACACAATTGCTTTGTATATAAGCTGTGCAATACAGAAGGACTTTCTTACAATAGACACATGCTAGTCAAAAATTAGGTCACTGTCCACATAGGTTCCCAAATCCTGAACAACCAAGTCAGCTGTTAAGGGTGCATTGTCAATGTGGGAATTCCCAGGGATAAATGACTCCCCAAAGAATACAGTAATGCATTTCTTGGCACTTAGTTTCAATCCATGACTTTGGCACCAGTTACCTATTTGGGACAAGCCTTCCTGCAGGATAGCTAACACATTTGGAAATTCAGTGACTGCTCCTAGCTTGCAGTCATCTGCAAATTTAGTCTGTCAGAGCCCTTTGATATTGACTTTTACTTCAAAATAGCAGATGCCAAACAGAAAAGGTCTCAGCAGAGAACTCTGGGGGACTACACTGGTGACGGGTCTTTTTGTGGAGGTAATGTCCTCTGTTCTGATTATCTGCATCCTATCTGTGAGATAGTTGACAATCCAGTAGGTGACATAGGGGTTTATGCCCTGTTTATTTAACTTTTCTACAGTGCCTAAGTGGATAACTGTATCAAAAGCTTCGGAAATGTCAAGGTATGTGGTGTGTACTGTTTTACCTTCATCCATTGCTTTGGCGACCTTTTCAAAAAAATTCACCAGGTTGAGTAAGCATGACCTGCCCTTAATGAATACAAACTGAGATGGATCCAGTGTTTACAGGTTCCTTATGTCCTGACTGATTAATTCCATAGATTCGTAGATTGTTACTAGGCTAACAACCCAGGGGCCTTTCTAAGCCTAGCCAAGTGTTCCAGAAAGAATGATGATGTCCTGTATACAAATAGGACATTGATAGCCAGGCATTTATAAGTTACCTCTGTCCATAAAAGACATAGGTCCCAGGTCCAGTGTAAATTTCCTATTCAACATCCACTGGCCTAGGCTGTGCTTAAACTGGTAATACACAAACTCAGGTTCACATGAATAAGAAGCCTGTTCCATAGGAGGGGGAGTCCCTGGGACACTTATTTGTCTCTCCAGTATGTTCTGTTGAAGTCACAGTCAAAATTCAGGTCCCTAGAATTTGTAATTCTGCTACTGTTTGACTAATGAACATGCAGAAGATTCATAAGTTTGGGGGTTGCGGATGCCTTGTAAGCCAGGCAGAGATCACCCCTCAACAATCTAAAAGAGAATGAGAAGAGGGAAAAGGCTTTAAGGTGCTCTGCATAAGGCAGGTTTGTAAAGACTTTTATACTTTTTACAAGAAATCTCTGAGGTCACTGCAGTTGCTGCATATGCCTGGTCAGGTACCTACCGAAAGGAGCACTGTTCTCCCTGATTGGTCTGATAACAGCAGATTACAGTGGGATAATTACCTCTTTGGACCTAGATGCCATGCCCTTACTTATAAGCTGTGCAACATAAAAGGATTTCCGTACTACTGTTGCCACTTCTCTGACGATTGGGTCGACTCTTAGGATGTATTATCAACATGGTAATTACCGGGGATGGTTAACTTCCCAAAGGGTACAATTATGTATTTCTTAGCACTGTGTGTAAGACCATGGCTTTGGCACCATTTGTTAGTCAGAGATAGGCCTTCTTCAAGAATATTAGTGCCTGCAGGAGAGTCAATGATAACGACCAGCTTGCAATCATCTGCAAACTTAATCAGCCATAAACCTTCAGAATTTGCTTCCATTTCATTGAAATTGAGGTCAAATAGGAACAGGCCGAGTAACAAGTCCTGAGAGGCTCTGCTATTGACTGGCCTCTTGGTGGAGTGACCTCACATATTTTGACCTCCTGGGTCCTATCAGGGAGCCAGGTGGCTATCCAGTGGGTGATAAAAGGTTTTATACCTAAATTAATGAACTTGTCTATAATGCCTGAATGGAGTATTGTAGCAAAAGCTTGACCAGGTCGAGGTAAGCTATGTGCGCAGTCTTAGCTTTACCCAGTGTTTTGGTGACTATCTCAAAAAGTCCACCAGATTTAATAGGCATGACCTTCCTTTAACAAAGCTGAACTGTGATGGGTCCAGCATTTGCAGGTTATCTATGTCCTCATTTATCATGTCCATGGTGATTCATTCCATGGCTTTACACATCAGACTGGTCAGACTTATGGGTTTGTAGTTATCTGAATCAGTGGTTGGACCTGTTTTGTGCAGGGGAATGACTGTAGCTATCTTCCATTCCTTGGACACAAAACCTGACTGTAGGCTCCAGCTGAAAAGTGATTCAAATGGACAAGAGGGGTCATGTTTCTTGCTATTTATCTTGCATCCTAGTATGCTATTGGGGCCCATTGATGCAGTGTTTTTGACCTTGGAAAGTGTATTGATGATGGTCCCTAGCAATGACTGGGGGGGGATTGTGGTATACAGTTCCTTTGGACTTTCAGAGGGGAGTCCGGTGAGAAATGTAAGCTGAACCTGTCAGCCAAAAGGTTGACAATGGCTTCCAGTTCAGTGTGGGTGATGCCATTTACAATATGTTCTGTGCATTGTTGCATATTTCCCCTGAAGTTATAGAGATAGCTGTAGAAAGCTTTGTAGTTGTCCTTTGCCTAAGAAGGTATTTTTATTCTTCATATTTTGCTTTTCAAGTACTAATTAAGCCTCCTAGCTGCCTGTTTAAATTGATCACAGGATTTTGGTATGTATAGCTTTGTTCCTTCTACGCTTGGCCAAGATTTTTTTTCCTTTGTTGTATAACCAACTGATAACTGTGATACCACCAGGGTGGCTTGTCTTTTGAGTTTGTCTTATTCTTAATATGAGTGGGCACAGCTCGCTCCATACAGCTATCAATATGACTGTACAGAGAGTTTGTAATTAGCTCAGCATATGCTATGATTTTTACTGGATTTGGGGGTGCTTGGAATTTAGCCAAGATGTTGCTTAGTAGAGAGAGGTTAGCCTTGGAATAGTTCTAAAAGGTTTTTGGTTTTGCTGGATCCCCAGATTTAATTTTTATTTAAGAAAATATTGCCTTATGGTCAGATCTTATAACTGAAGACACTACATTGTGTGAGGAACATAGGTCCTCCATGTTCATGAGTACAAAGTCAAGGATGCTTGTACCCCTGGTAGGAAAATGGACCACCTGTTCCAAGATGTTGGTATTAACCAACTTTAGGAATTGTTGGGCTTGTGCATTAGAAGTGGTGTATAATACCCAGTCTATAGAGGGGTAGTTGAGTGCTGCCAAGAATATTGTCTTGGGCTGATTGGTGAGGGACTCTAGTACACTGAGATAGGTAGTAAGGGTTTCCTGCGACATGGACAGGGACCTATAGGTTGCAAGGATATGGTAAGGGACCCTGTTTATGGTGAGTTGCACATGTATGAGTTCCAGTGAGTCATAAACTTTATCTAGTATGGATGTGAGGCTGGTTTAAATATAGACTGAGACCCCTCCACCTTTAGTTCTCTCCTGTGCAGTAGCTGGTCTAAATATGTGAACGGTATTATAGTCTTGCATTGCTGGGGTACTCTCCACTACGGCACATATGTCCACACTCTCCAGGGAGAGGAAGGTTTGCTGGGAGTGGAGTTTCTTGTTAAGTCTTCTAGCATTGAGCAGTACCACCTTCATTCATTCCTTCATAGGTTCAGTTAAGTCAGGATGCATATCAGTTTGGCCTTGCCTAAAAAGGCACTATAGGGGTGGAAAAAGTCTTTCCAGTTTGCAAAAGCCTAGAGGGGATAATTGCAGACCATCCCTGGTAAAGCAGCATGGTCTGTCAACCATGTCCTCTCAGGCCATCAAATATTGTACCCCCTTGGATTGAAGCCAGAAGATAATCCAATTGTTAAAATCAATCATTTTCTGTTGGTAATGTGGCACCATCCTTGGAGAAGATAATATGCTGCTTAGAGCTAGGCTCATGCCTGCCTGAGACAGAGAGTCATCAGGCTCAATCATGCCTTGCTTCATACAGTCAAGGGGGTAAGTCTCAGGTCATTAACACCCACATGGACTAAAACAGAGTCATACTGGTACCTGTGGTTCAATGACCTGAGTGACTGTGTGACTTGATGGATCCTACCACTAGAAAGACAGCTAACCATGACTCTATCCTTACTCAGTCTGGTAAGGGGGACAACGGTGCTCCTCACTATAGAATCACCAATGACCAGGAAATTTTGCTGTGCACTGGTTTACCTTAAGGGCATAGCAGTAGAGGCACTGGATACAGTGCTACAATGTGTAGCTGTCGGTGGTGTTTTAATGGAGTGTTTACATGATTGCTGAGGACACATTTTTTATTGTGTTGTGCAGGAGGTCTTAGTGTTTTAGGAAGGTTACCTGTAAGTGTCTCAGATTAAGTAGTTTTATGTGTAGGGTCTTAACTCTGTGCAGTATGCATGGTGCAAGTGTCACTGACAACCTCTATAGGATTAGTTTTGGTTGTATGAGAGTTTTTCCTCCAGCATTAAAGTGTGTTGACACCTCTTACATACTTCATCTGTTTTACTGAGAATAAGTGGGTTGTCACTGTATATGAGGTAACTGATATAATGCCTCAGAATACCCATCTCAACCAGACTGGTCACAAAAAGAGTAGAGAAGTGCATATCCATGGCTACTGATCTACTAGGGAGGAGTGAGGGAAATTTAAATATGAAATAGGTCAATAATAAAAGGAACTTGATGAGCAACACTCTGCTATGTACAAACTAGATGATCTAGTAGTTAAAAATCTGTACAGAGAGTAAGTGCATTTTAATGAAAACTTACACTGTGAGACATTGGCATCTCCACAGATTTAACGAACTAAGACACTTTAAGAATAACAGACATAATAAGCCTTCAACCAGTAATTCCCAGCTCAGAAGGGCATAGGCTATCCTCTCTTGCCACAAGAGTGTAGACCACAAACCTTTTTAATGTAAAATAACTGTTATGGACCCAAGTGTTTAAACCAGAACAAAGACCCTTTTAGAATAACAGACAATAAGTCTTCAACCTGCAGTTCTCAGCTCAGAAGGGTATAAGCTACCTCTCCTATCACAAAACTGTAGACTACAAACCTTCCTTATGTAAGATAACTAGTCTGGTGCTCAAGTGCTTAAATCAGACCTAAGAGGCTTAGAATAACAGTTACAGTATAATCAGGCTACTAACAAGCAGTAATAAATGCAGGAGATTAAATATTATTGAAAAATCTAAGAATAAAAATGCAGAAAAAGCAAATGAATAAAGTGCAATTTTTTTCAGTAAGTGGGAAGGTAGGAAACAGAAGATAGTTCAGGTTTAAGAGACTAAGGAGGAAAACCTTCCCAGCTGATATCTCAGTTCTCAGTAGAATGAGCTAATGAGATGAGATTGGGAGGACTGTCCAAAATCAGATCTGTAATAGAGGAGGACAACTCAAAAGCCATCATGTTTAAAAGCACAACAACAACAGTATGAGTGGGTGGGTGGATGGGAAAAAATAAATGCAGACAGAGGACAGCAATTGTCAGGCAGAAAACAGCAAGTCAAACAAGCACTACAGCTAAATAAAGATGCCACAAAGTATTTGTAGTTAAATGAGGAATACTATTTCACAGCTCCTCCCACTAATTAGCTGAATGTTATTCCCTGTCTGCAAAAGAATTACTTTACAACTGACCCTAACCAAGACCTCAGAAAAAAGCACAAGACAAAACAAAATTCAATATAAGAAAAAGATAAAAAAAAATAGAAGTAACCAATACATAAATGAAGAACCCCAGTTCCAAATCAAATGCAGACAGAGATCAGCAATAGTCAGGCAGAGAACAGCAAGTCAAACAAGCACAGTGATAAGTCTTTCCATGGTTTGCATACGAGGCTGATCAGACTTACGGGTTTGTAGTTGCATGGGTCTGTGGAAGGTCCTACCTTATGCAGGGAAATTACTTTAGTTGTTCTCCAGTCACTCGGTACAAAACCTGTATGGAGGCGGAAGTTGAACAGTGTTGTTAATGGTGTGGCTAAATCATGCTTCATGCTATTTAAGATGCTTCCAGGGATATTGTCAGGACCCGTCAATGTAGTATTTTTTTGCTTTGGATAGCACCTTTAGCACTTGTGTTGTGTCACAGCTGGAGGCATGCTAGTTTTAGGTATATCTTGAAGGCAGATGGAGGGGACACAGGGGTAAAGTTAGAGCTAACTTTATAGGCCAGAAGGTTCTCTATATCTTCAGCCTCAATAAGTAACATCACTCGCAGTCAGCTCAGTGCATTGCTGCAGTGTGCTTTTGAGATTACAAACATAACTAAAAAATGCCTTGTGATTGTCTTTGGCTTGGGAAGCTATTTTAGCCCCAAACTTGGCTTTGGTAGATTTTAAGTTCCTAAGTTGTTTGTTTATTTCAGTAACCTGAAAAAGGTGCTGTTTGGAAAACAAAGTCCGCGGACCACGGAGTAGTAATCCTTTATTCCAGACACAGATATAAACGCTTATAATTCCCAATATGTTTTTGTCTGCCAAGACTTCATCAGATAACCCCATTCACCAACCAACAAGTCCTTAAATACCTCAAAGAATCAGCCAATAAAAGCTTGACATCAATTACCAATGTAATAAAATATGTAAAACAAAGATAAAAGAAACAAAAGCACCATTTTCATTCATTTACTACCAATGACCTTTAGTATGTAAAAAATATGTTAAAAATATATAAATATTAAAAAATACTATAATAAATATTTATATTAAAATATCTCAACCTATGTGGAACATGACATAAAAGGTGTATAAAAAAATTTCATTCAACATAAAAACTAATGCAATGCTACCCTCTAGTGTCTCATATTACATCATATAGCTTTTAAAATTTGGCTGCTCTTAACTTCAGTAACGGTGCCAGGGAAATACTCTCATTAAGACCAGGGTATCTCCCAGCATCCAAGAAAACCTGCCAGTACAACTCCCGATATTCAAGGTGGGTTTACCACGAACCCCGCATCTTTATGAACAACTTCAAGTACAAAAAATAAAAAGTTTGCTTGAGCACAATTCTGTAGATGTTTGTATAGGGCATTTTTATCATTGCTCCTACTTATATCGCAAAAATGTTCGTAGATATGCCTTTTCAAACGTCTTTCAGTTTTCCCTACATAAAAAGTGCTGCAAACTTCACAGGTCACTAAATAAACCAGCCCACTAGAAATACAATTACTGTAACAGGTACTTCTAACACATTTATTCCTGGCTTTAATAAACACCTGGTCAGCGTTAACTACATATTTACACTGGGCACATGTCCCACATCTATAGGTACCAGGTCTTTTACGCCTATACGTGGTACTGCCCTTTTCCAATAATTCTTTCAGGTTGGTACCTTTTTTAAACACAATATTTAAGGGTTTGTTTTCAACCCCCTTTAGATCAGTGAGGACATAAATCTATCCCACTCTTTTTTCACCACATCAACCACATTTTGTGAATCACTGCTATATTCTCTTGTCAGTACCCTATTAAACTTGCCATCCTTTTTCATACCATTAATGAATGTAAAATCATCACCTTTACCTAGAAGGGGCATAAATCTTGTCTTCCAATGGTTTTTAATATAAATGGTGGTATCCTCCTCCAGCAACTTATCCGGGTATCCCCTTTCCAAAAATAGTTTTCCCAAGAAGGCACATTCCTCCTCAAAATCTTCATCTAAAGAGGTGAGCCTACTAGCTCTAATCAATTGCCCCTTAAAAATACTTTTCTTTTGCACATATGGATGGGCACTCTCAAAGTGAAGATATGAGTTTGAGAAAGTCTCCTTTCAAAAAACTTTGGACTTAATACACCCAAAGGTTTTGATGATACTTACATCCAAGAAATCTACTTTATTATAAGTAATTTTACTAGTAAATTGTAGGAAGGAGGTAGTCGTGTTCAAATAATATAGAAATTCATTCAATTTCTCCTCCGATTCCTTCCAAAAAATGGAGATGTCATAAAGAAAATGCCTGTACAAAATCCAACAATCACAAAATCTAGAATTGAAGATGTGTTGTTTTTCCCACCAGGCTAGGATAATGTTGGCATATGTGGGGGGTACAATTGGCACCCATGGCCACCCCCCTCAATTGCTGGAAATATTCACCACCATAGTAAATAAAATTATTTTTTAATATCATTTCCATAAGGTTAAGGATAACCTGTAAATCATCACTAGTGATATTACATTTATCCACCAGGGCAGCCTCAAGCCAACTTAATCTACCTTCCTGTGGTATAACAGTAAATAAATCTTTGATATCCACTGTTACAAATATAATCTTATCGTAAACCTGGTTTGTGTCAATACCCTGAAGAAATTCCCAAGAATCTTTTAAAATGTTTTTTCTATACCCCAATATGTTTCAATTTTACGTCACAGTATTTTGCCAGAGGCATAGTCTTGGAGCCTTCAGCGGACACAGTGGGTCTAAGGGGGGATTAATTTGATCCTCAGAACCTTGGGATCCCAAACATAGTGGGTATCCTAGGTTGAGGCACATGTAAAAATTTGAATGTTCCTATATTGATTAATCCTTCTAAAAGCAAATCATTAAGGCCAACTCAATTCTCTTATAGGCCACATGAATCTCATTTCTAGAAACCCTATTATACATAGGGGAATCCCCTTATTCATGTGGCCTATAAGAAAATTTGTTTTCCAAACAGCACCTTTTTCAGGTTATTGGTCATTGGTTGGAGTTGTTTTCCCCTTACATTTTGTTCTTCTTTATTTCAGTGTTATGGGCTCTAACATTCTGGGAATTACCCTTCTTAGTTTTAGAAAAATTATTTTCATTTTATTGTAAAGCTTGTTGATATTATAATTCCACCATATGGGCTTGTTTCTAGGTTTGCCCTGAACTTGCTCCTGTCAGGTACAGCTGCATCTGCAGCTGTTTATATACCGGTATAGTGTGATGGTGTATATTTCTGTGTATTCAGGGGAGTTAACTGGGATTCTTGGAATTATAGACTCCTTGGTTCCCCTTGCTCTTAGTTCACACCAGAATCTAAAAAGAAAGCTCAGAAACAAATTCCAAGTAACATGGAAACTACAAAATTCCTGAAAACCACTCCTCATATCTATACATTACAAGACAAATGATAATAGATATCAAAAATGCCTATTGCAATTACTGTAGAGAACAGTACCAATACCTCCTTGGCAACCCTAAAGCATACTAGACATAGATTAAGAAACTTCATGGCAAATTCATGTGTTACTCCCAAATATCCATTCATGACTCATATAACAACCCACTACAACCCGAATGTATTATAGAATGATTCAAAATCTTCTTTAGAAGATCAGTAATTCACCAATCATCCATCCACACATAACCACACAGGAAGAATCTCCTAGATACTCAGCTATGAGACCTTTCCTTTGCACTTGGTGCTATTTCATTAAAAAAACTGCAAGAAAACCCAGACAAGCTAGAGTTTTCACTGTGTGATACCTTAAACCTCCTAGAATAGAGGCCCATGGGATATATGCAAATTACCTCTTAAGGACGTTACATGTTTTAGCTGCATGCATGTTAGTTTGTTTATTTTGCAGGCACCTCCGTTTTTATGGGCGTTAGCTGGGTTTAAACACCCTATGTTTCTAAAGAGTAGCCAACAATCCACTTATGCTGTGCTGATGAGGTCAATAAGAGGGCTGAAACATGCATGTCCACAGCTAGCGGATTTGGTTTTATTGGCCTGCATGTATCCATATTTATTTATTTATTTATTTATTTGTTTGTTTGTTTGTTTGTTTACTGAGATAATGCACTGATCAATATTGACCAATTTCAGTCTGGGTGAAACACAAATAATTTTGCAAACAAAAATTCAGAAATGTAAACAATAACAGATTAGCTGAAACTGATTACATAGAATAAAACTACATTCTACTGAACAAGCACAGTGCAGTGTACAATCAAGCAGAGTGCAATGTATAATATATACATTTTCTAAAGTGGGTCAGTCTTCAATGAATCTTGAGAAAGAATATAGTCAGAAAGGAGATAGGTTAGGTGATGTGTCCTATGTTGAATAAGGAGCATTTGGCTTGGATGAGAAGTTATTTGTAATAAAACCTTCAGAAGTACTTAAAAGTAGAATGTCATGGCAATTCAGAAGCCATGGAGCTGAAACAATTAATGTCCTTAAGGGGTCATTTGCATATATCCCATAGGCCTCTATTTCAGGCGGTTTAAGGTATCACACAGTGAAAACTCTAGCTTGGCTGGGTTTTTCTTGCAATTTTAACTTACTTTTTATGTCTGTGTGACATTTGCACCCTTTGGTTTGGGAGTTATTTCGGATATTTTGCAGGTACCTTATTGTTTATGGGAAATAGCTGTGTTTACAGACCCTGTGTTTATTAAGTATAGACAAACAATCAAATTAATGCTGAGCTGATGAGGTCAATAAAAAAAGCCAAAAGATGCATGTCTATAGTTAGAGTGGTTGGCTTTTATTAGCTTTGAATATATCAATAAAGACTTAAAATTCACAAGCCATGTAGCTAAAACAATTAATGTCCTTAAGAAGTCATTTGTATATATCCCGTGGGCCTCTATTTCAGGAAGCTGAAGGTATAACAGTGAAAACTGTAGCTTGGTTGGGTTTTTCTTCTGGTTTTACTGAATGATTTTTATGTATGACCTTTTAACTCTTTAGTTTGATGCTATTTCATCTCATAAAGATAAGGATCTTCTGATTTTTTTCTTTTATTCCTCCCTGTCTTAAATTTCTCAAAACATCTGAATCTTTCATTTGCTAGCAACTAACATTTATATAAAATAGACCTGTTTTAATTTGGTGTTTTGCAATCCAAGTGCCATAATACTTACCTCAACTGTACCAAGACTATATGTCAACTTTTAATCTACATATATTTATCCGAATAAAAATGTTAATGCCAGGGAACATCAAGGAATGAACAGTTCCTTTCTTCTGTTTAGCTTTGTAAGAATAAAGTAGAAGTAAACTTCTCTGCTTCAGCACTGTAGAGAAAATAAAATTAATTAAGCATTGTAATCAGTGTAACCTGAGGGAAAAGGTCATGAGTTTACTCTGAGACAATCTATCCTTGAAGAAGCTAAGTATATATCATATATATATATATATATATATATATATATATATATATATATAGGGTCTGTATCAGATAGTCAAAGTTCCATAACTCCAAACATCTAATGGTCGAACCATTATGTTCGAAGTTACAGAACTTTGACTACAGAAAAAATAAATAAATAATGCAACGTACAAAAAAAATGTTGTAAGTTTACGGAAATTTCCATTCACACGCCAAATCTATTACAAATTAACATATGGTCTTGACCATATGTTCCAACTTGCAAACGTTTGACTACATGATAGGAACCCATATATATATATATATATATATATATATACATATATATATATATATATATATACATATATAGGGTCAATACAAACTGGACCAACAATTTTCTTCTAGCTGAGCTGACAAGCACCAACAATCTTCTAAGAAACTCACAAATGAAAACGAGACCAGAAATAATGCACTGACATTTTTTAGCATGAATTAAAGTTCACAAGGAAAAACATGCCCATTTGCAGGGAACAGGGCAACTAATATAACAAGCTAGCCTGAGGCAAGATTTGAGAAATTCTATGAATCTCATGGTCTGTAAGAAAGCTGCAATTTTTGCGTGTTTATAAAATGAAGAACACTATTTGAATGAGCCATTACCAAGGGCATGCTTGCGTTATAGGACTGCAGGACTGCAGCCCTCCCACCTAGAAAACAAATAAAAATAAAACTAAGAACCACAAAAACAAACACTGTAATTCCTGGAAGTCTGCGCATGTGCACACAGTCTAGATACATGGGAACACTCTCAGACTGCTTTCTCAGCAGTCTAGATAGGGGGAAAGGCATCTTGGCCCAAAGATGCCCAGCAGTCTGTGTGGTGGTGATGTCACAGAATGGAGGCACTCCGGACTGTAGCAGCAGCAGGCTGAACCAATCAAGATGCATGTAGCAGCTAACGAGGTGCGCTGGACCAATCGCGAGGATGATTTGGACTGTTCGGATATCTAGGGTTGTTCAGTGGCAGCAAAGGGACTGTTTGGATATCGGCAGTGGCAAGGTGAGCAGTTATCTAGGCAAAGGGTGGATGTGGCTCATTGGCAAGGTAAGCTGTGTGTGTTATCTAGGCAAAGGGTGGATTTGGCTCGTCGGCAAGGTGTGTGTGTCTGTGTGCATGTGTGTGTGTGTCTGTGTGTGTGTCTGTGTCTGTCTGTCTGTCTGTGTCTCTGTCGGTCTACGTGTCTGTCTGTGTCTGTCTGTCTGTGTGTCTGTGTGTCTGTCTGTGCCTGTGTGTCTCTGTGTATGCCTGTCTGCGTCTGTCTGTATGTCTGTGTCTGTCTGTGTGTCTGTGTGTGTCTGTGTGTCTGTCTCTATCCATGTGGGTCTGTGTGTCTGTCTGCCTGTGTCTGTGTGTGCCTGTCTGCGTGTCTGTCTGTGTATGTCTGTGTCTGTGTGTCTACCTGTGTGTCTGTGTGTGCCTGTGTGTCTGTGTGTGTCTGTCAGTGTGTCTGTCTCTGTCTGTGTCTTTGTCTGTGTTTGTCTGTGTGTCTGTGTGTGTATACAATGCCCCAGGTGCTATATACTGGTGGCTACAGCAAACTCATGGTGGGGTGGTAGGGAATACCTCAGGCTTGAACCCTGTACCTTGTATGCAGGTGGTAAGGGCCTGAATTCCCTACCCACCACCATTTGTAAAAGAAATTGCAGATTTTTGCCTCATATTTGATCTGTTCCTCATAATATCTGTGGTTTCTAAATATTTAAATGCTTAGATATTTGATGGTGCAGTGGTAGCATTGTTGCTTCACAGCTACATATTCTCAGGTTTGATTCTTGGCTGGAGTGCCTTCTGTGTGGGGTCTGCATCTACTCCCTGTGTTTGTGTGGGTTTGCTTTTGTGTCCTCCTATGTTACAAAGACATGTGTCTACATTATTTCTTCCTGGGCCTCTGCTGAAAATTGTTTTTTAGTTCCAAGTCAGACTGTCCTGGTTAACAAATGTTAAATAAATTTGACAGGCATTTGAATTTCAGACTTCAGGTTTTTGAATGTTTAATTCCTTCAGTATTTGATGGTGCAGTGGTAGCATTGTTGCCTCACAGCTATAGGTTCTCTGGTTTGATTCTTGGCTGGGGTGCCTTCTGTGTGGAGTCTGCATCTCCTCCATGTGTTTGTGTGGGTTTGCTCTGGTGTCCTTTCATTTTACAAAGACGTGTCTGCAGTATTTCTCCCTGGGCCTCTGCTGAAAATTGTTTTTGTTCTGTCAGACTTTCCTGGTTAACAAATGTTAAATAAGTAAAATTGACAGGCATTTGAATTTCAGAGTTCATATTCTTCAGAAAATACATAGTAACACAAAACCTTTTATTCTAGCAATTTTCTAAGTTTATAAGATGAATATTTGAAATTTGTCCCTATTTTTTGGACTATATTCCCCCATTATTGGCTTCGTCCAGGTTTTTTGTGCTAAGGTTGGCAGCTAGTGCAAGAACTGAATTCACTGAATATGTTTGAGGGCTGTATTCCCTCATTACTGGGTTTGTCCAGGTGTTTTGTGCTAAGAGGTTGACAGCTATGGTGAGAAATTAATTCATTAAATGATAGCAATTTTAGTTTTGGTCTTCCTCCTTTTCACAAAGCAGCTGATTTGGCATAGTGGTATGTTGCTCTGACTGTTTTGCACAGGGACCTTGGCAGTAAAATGTATGGTGGTAACACAGCATTTTATTCTAGCAACTTTCCAAGATTATACAAGCAATGTTTAATGTGTCCCTGGTTTTTGGGCTTTTGACCCCCCCCCCAATAAATTTTGGCTTTTTCCAGATTTCTTGTGCTGCAAAGTTGAGATGCAGTTGAGTATTGAGTAGATTTTTCTAGGACCTGAGAGCTGCAGGGGAAGAGAAGTTTAGTGCTGCTTATGCTGAATCTGCTTGCATTGTTAATAGCACAACAGGTTGTGTACTTGCTTTCAATGCAGAAGGCTGTGAGTTCTTCTCCCACAAGGGGTGAATTTTGCCCTACTGAGAATGCCTTCTTTGGATTAAGATACTAACTATGAACCTGTTATCAGTTTGCCATCCATTTCCTATTGCAATATTACTAGTTTATCATTTTTTTATGTAATATTGGCAGGGGCAACAGACACTTTATTTTTCAATGAAACCATGAAATATAAAGGTGTTTGCTAGCAGCAACCTCTTCATTAGTTACAGATTTCTTTAATGTGGAATTATTTAGATGACTTTTACTTCTTCAAAGATTGTGCATATTTACTGATAATGGTAGACTGTAGACGTTTGAGTAGACTTTTATGATGGAAATGTTCTGAAGTGGGCAGTTTTGTCGTTATTGGTGCATGCATTTTGTTTCATGTTTACTGGAAAAAATGTTCTGAATTAGGCAGTTTTATCATTATTGGTGCATGCATTTTTTCATTGTTTACTGGAAAAATGTTCAAAACAATAAATTTAAAACACCCTCTAACAACTGCACTGCATTGTACAATGAATATAATTTAGTACAATCAGGAAGGTGTATCAAAGAGCACATGTATGTTTCATGTGCAAGGGGCCTATGATTTGAAAACAGCCCAAAGTTAATCTTTATCTGCCACTGGCAACATGTATTTTCTTTGAATGTAGGTTTCAATGCTGTTTCAATGAATGTAAGTTTCAAGGGCAGAGAAGTTTTGCTGCTAAGTCTGTTTTCATTGTGAGACTGCATTGCTTTGTTTAGCAGATGTCTTAGTGTTTGTGCTGTAAAATGCAAAGTAAAACTTTCAAATGAAGTCCAAATCATAATAGAAGTAAAGCAGTATGCACATTATAGTTTATGGTAAATGGAGTGAAATAGACAAGTAATGGATCATTGGAATGGCTGCAGGGGGGAGGCTCCATTCGACCATGATTTTGTGAGGGGGAAGGGTGGCAAACTCAAAGACAGCCCCAGCTGAACTATACCTCCCTACTGTCCAGATTTTCACAGAATGAATAGCTTTTTGCTTCTTATTTTTGGTTTGTTCCTCATAAAATTTGTGGTTTTCTGGCAAAACATTTAAGAATTAAGTCACTAAATAATGACAGACACTGAGTTTCAGACTTCATAACCTTCAGAAAAATGCATGCTAAAGTAAGACCTGTTATTCTATCAACTGTCTCAGTTTATACAAGAGCAATTTTTAGTACTGTTTATATGTTCCCCCAATATATTTGGCCTTGTCCAGATTTATTGCATTAACAGGATGAGAGGTGCATGCAAATAAATTGCTTTATAGAATTAGGCATAGCCAAACCTCTCAACTGTCCCCCATTTTGTCTCAAAATGTTGCTCTTCCCCTAATAATCTCTCCGCAAAATAGCAATTTTGGAAGAAAACATGGAGGGTTTACAATTAAGAAATAACTGTAATAATTAGAGTTATAGATTACTTTTATTTCAGAAATGCATGTAGATTTTTTTATTTTGTCATCTGCTCAAGTTAGCAGTACTAATATTAAAAAGTATCCCTTCTTTGACAGGTTCCCAGCTGTATTGTGTGGCTATTTTATATTTTTGCATCACATTTTTGGTCCATTTTTCATAAAATTGTGTTTTTTTGGCAAATTAGTGGCAAATCATTAAAGACTGAAGTTAGAAAATAATGACAGACATTTGAGTTTCAGATGTCATACCCTTCAGAAAACTCATACTAATGCAATACCTACTATTCTATTATCTTTAAGTTTATAAGAGCAATATTTAAAAATTGTCCTTATTTTTGGGCCTTTGTCCCACTTCTGTGTATGGCTTTGTCCAGATTTCTTGCTCTGAGGTTGAGAGGTATAACAAATGTGTCAGGGCCATCACAGTCAGCCAGAGACATTTCAAATTGTGACATACTTGTTGCACCCCTCTCCCCCATGTAGTGACTCTGGATGTGTCCAAGCAAGGCAAGGAGCAGCTATGCAGTGTAAATGTGCAGTTTCCCCCCCATCCAAGGTAGACACAAGTACTACAGTGGCTTTTCATCTGTCCTTGATTTTGCAGAATGGTCTGGTTTCTGTCATATTTTTGTACTGTTAATTTATGCTTATTACTCAGACAGTGCCTGTTGCTCTGTGTTTAAGTAGCAATGCTTTAATGACCATCAGGTAAGCTTGTCTGAGATCGTAAGATGCAAGTAAGCTTTAATAAGCATACTGTTAAAGAATTGCCAACATTGAAAGCCTTTCTGTCGTTGCCATGCGGAGAATACTTACATATCTAGATAATGTATAAGCCTTGGGTATTGAAATTCATATGACAGTATTTGTAATAAAGGACAGGATTACATCATTTTAAGAAGCTCATTACACTTGCTGGAGACTTCCAGTCATCTCTGCAGGCTTTACCTGTAAACTAAACAGAATGCCAGTCTATCATGTGTGGTCCATAACCTGTATAGTAATCCTTTAAGCAATGTATCTTGAGCTTGTTTCTTGTTTGCTTTTCATTTTTTACTTTGATCATGTTTTCCCCATGAAACAAGAAGATAGTTTTCAGGCAGCAGGTCTTTTTTGGATAAGAAACATTTTTCCAAGTGGGGGCATCACAGAGATTACTACTTTCAGCATGTTACTTGGCACTTTAATAAAGCTGAATATAAATTATAATTAGAACTGCAGTGCAAGGATAAGTGGTTTGAGTTGAGTGCTGCTTGTTTTTCTTATACTAGAGTTTGACTGGCATTCTAGTAATGTATTTAAAAAGTAATTTATTTTTTCATGCCTCACAACCTTTTTGTTTCCATCTAGATATTAAGTAAGCTGTCATGCAGCCAATGCATTGAAATATTTTTATTCTTCTACACTTCATTTTGTCTTGATTGGACTCTCATAATGATGGTTTGGCACCCAGAGCAGCGTATTTAATTAACGTTAGTTTTTGTGGTTTTGAGCACAGCTCCTCCCTTTCAGTTGGCCGCACCCCTTCCAATTGACCCCCACCTATTCAGCTGTCTCCTGCAGCCCCCATTTGATTTGAAGTCACCAGCCACCACTGGCAATATTTTCACTACTGGCTCTACACAAAAATAACATTTTTCCACTTTACGTGACACATCTTAGGTACATCTACCACCTTGATAATCTTTCACAAAACATTTGGCAAGCAGCTAGCCACTTCTGCAAATGAAGCGGCCATGCATGAATCCAAAGATGCCTGAGACTGCAATGTGTAAATCTGAGCCAGACACATGTAAGAAGTTTTCACCATAGGGTTTCCTAAAGTTAGATCCAACAACAAACAATCAGAATTACAAGTCAAACAAAATTTTGTTTGCTGTACCATTCTGGAAGAGTCTTTTGCAGCAGAGGAACAGCAATGAACTACTATGAAGGAATCACATGCTCAGGAAAACTAGAAAACACTGGGAGTGTCTTTCATTTCTAGCTGTAAGGAGGGAGTGTATATGGAACAGCACAACTTATAGAAACCAAAATAGGTCCTCACTTCAGAAAATAAAAACAACAGGAAGAAAATTCATCCACCCTCCTGTTGTTGGATCAACTGCCCTCATTCACTTCTTAGTGTGGTTAGTCAGTCTTCTGTCTTAGCACTGACCACATGATGTTTTAAAGTGAACAATAAAAATATATGAAGCAAAGCTAATAGAGCAAACCCACTGATAAATTGTGTAGATCTCTCAGTATAGAGGATAAGGTCTGGTGTTCTTCTTTTCAGTCCATCAAATAACAGGTTAGTCATGCAAACACACTTCACAGAAGAATTGAAATTCTATGAGAGACTGCGGTAGCAACCATTGCCTAGTGGTTTAGCATAGAAAATCAAGGCTATGAGGGTAAATTAGGGTTGCCACCTTTTCAAATGGCCAAAGTGGGACATTTTGGGACACACATTCCTGATTTTACAGGTCAATACATATAGCCAATGGTCAGCATGGTAAAGGATAGAACTTAACTTTTGCCTAAATAAAAGCTTATTCTTGTAGCAGTTTAGTTGCTTATTCTGTTTCTTTGTAACATTTAGGTATTTTGTGATACAGAAATAACTATTTTATGCAACTATTACATAAAAATAGTGGACATTGTCAATTATGTCCCTTGCCAATCTCAGGACATTTGCCATTTTTAATATTTTTTGTCAGCAACGTTAACTGCCTGAAAGAGGACTGTCCCTGTAAAGTGGGGACAGGGTGTGGGTGAATCCCCATGAGGTACTCATGATTTTTATCTTGTAAACTCAGGATTTGATTTCTGCCTCAGCTATCACATTTTTGTACCTTTGTACTCATACCTGAGCAAACCACTTAGCCAAACAGTGGTCTCTTAGGTCAGCTTGAAGAGAAACGTGCCTAGTAGCTTCACCCAGTTAACCAATCAGTCATAATAAGAAAATAATAGGAAAACTAAAGGAAGTCCACTGTCTACTGCAGCTGCAAAAGCATGCAGTGGGTGCAACTGACCAGTGGGGTCACATTCTGCCTTGGGCCACAAAAACACTCCTTTCAACTTAAGAGTGAGTGTACACATTAGGTTACTCGTCTTCAAGCAGGGTTCTGACATTCTGAACTCTTTTCCTCAATGCCTGCGAAGTTCTGGTGCACAGGTCACAGCTGACATTCACAGCAGACGCCTTCCCTCCCTGATAGGAGTTTGAAATGAATGGCAGGGCAGGGGTGGCAAAACTTTTTGGCAGTGTAGTCCAAATTGACAACAATCTTCTAAAAATTTCATATGCCATGATAATTATGGCACACAGATTATCATTTAAATCCTGAGTTACTAATGATATTATGGACCTTTTGCGCCACCTTCACCAGCCAACTAAACACCCTATTCATGTGGGTGACTTTAACTACCCCTATAGACCGTAAACTTACACTGCTTCAAACTTCACAGGCACACATGCTTCCCGGAATTTATTAACATGTAAACACCTCTTGGAACAGATAGGAAGCATGCTCAAAACCATAGGATCAAACATAGCCTTGATCTGGTACTCAGAAACAAGGAAGATGGCCCCGCCCCATCCCCACCTCCACATGTGTCTCATCCTCACTAGTGAGGTTTGATTACCAAAGCTGTCTCATTTGAAGTAAAAATCAACCCCAGAAAATCCAGGCTAAACCAATAACAGTTAGGGAATCCTATTCAAACACAAATTATATCTCTATTATGACAGTTTACCAAAACTGAAGGCCCCCAACCCAAGACCAAAACTACCTATGCGTGAGAATTATTCACAGAGTCACACACAAACATTTGAACTGTTGTAAAGAGGAGTTGCCGTAT
>NC_056748.1:94605025-94645025 GCF_019279795.1 Protopterus annectens
GTGACATACAAGGCCATGTCCAACCCAGAATTGATGGACATGCTCCACCTAAAGAAAACCATATCCCGTCAAGCCACACACTCCAGGGATCTAAACCTCACCACAACAATAAATAGGATGTGCTGGAGGGATAGATTCCTGTCCCAGAGACTTCCCATGCTCTGGAACAAGATTTCAATCTACATTAGGCAGAACTCCTTGCTAACCCTCTTCAAGAGAAAGTTTGACGAGTGGATGGGAAACAGAAAGTTTACCCCAGGGATCACTTCAATGGCTCTGCTGGACAGCGGCACAGGGAACTAATCTAAGGGGGCAGCGAAAGCCAACACATTCTGGCTAGGCTTATAAATGCCTTCAGGCAGATAGCCTAGTACCTACCTATGAACCTATGAACATATATATATATACATATATATATATATATATATATATATATATATATATATATATATATATATAAAATGAAAGGGCTATTTTAAACCACATGTATGCATATTGATGGTCTCCCAACACTTTGTTTAGCTTGTGGATAAAAAAATAATAATAAGCGCAGTTTTATATTTAAAATGTATTTTGGTCCAAACACATTAAGGACTTATGTAAGAGTGGAAGTCTGAGTTATTGTGAAAGACTAAGAGCACTTGGTCTTGTGCAGTACACTTTGCAGTGGTCTGTGAGGAGAGCTTGCTCGGGCGTGTTGGACATATGTGAATAGCTGATTCTAGGGGTGTTTGGGGTTGCTGGGAAGTGCTAGAGAGTCATCAGATTTCTTTCATGGAAATATCTGTGGGAATGGAAGGTCTATTGAGTGGTTCACTGGTAGAGTGACCACTGCATGATGCAGGCTGGTAAAATGGAACAGGACAAATATTGGTTTGGATATTTTAAGAACAGCCTGGAAACAAACCACATGAACTAGTGAATGGTATTCTGGCAAAACTGGATGGACATTGTTGCCTGTGCTTGAAGTACTGATATATGTGTATGTAAGGATGGAAATATGCTTATAACAAATAAGAAACTAGAAGGGTCTCATAATTTAAAGTCTATGGACTGTATAAACATGCTCAGAAGAAGCTAATAATAAGAATAAGCATTATAGCTTGTGGTCTATCAAATAACTAAGCAACAGCCAACCACCCCCCCCCCACACACACACAAAAGTCATGTATGATTTTAGTAAATCTAGACAAAATATACAATTGTCATATAATATGAAGCAGTCTGCTGAATTTAGATATTAGAAGCAGGATTTAATAACACTGTCTTAACTTGTCATAAATGACATACACTACACTGACCATCAAGAGGAAGCATAATGATTTTCTTATATAAGTAAATATGCATAACAAGTCATGTAATTGCTTTAACTTGAATTATAGTTTTTGTAAGCCATCTTGACCATATATAATACTTAAGTGGTTACCAAGGTAACTAATATTTATACAATGACATCAAACTGACAAAGTTGTTCAAGAGAAACAATAGAAGCCTGAACTTGAAATGTCACAGAATGTAACAATCATATTCTGAACAAATAGTATTAAATTGACAATAAACACTCAGTTTAATAACATGGGCTTGTGTATAATAACACTACTGTTTTAACTTGTCATAAATGACATACACTATATTGAACATCAAGGGGAAACATGATAATTTTCTCATATAAGTAGATGTGCATAACAAGTCATAAAATTGCTTTAACTTGAATTGTGGTTTTGTAACCCATCTTGACCATGTATAATATGTAAGCTGTTACCAAGGTAACTAATGTTTTATACATGACATCAAAGTTGTTCAAGAGAAACAACAGAAGCCTGATCTAGGAATGTCACAGAATGTAACAATCACATTATGTACAAATAGTATTAGATTGACAACAATCACCCAGTTTAACTTTTGCTGATTATACAAAATAGAATGTTGCCATTTAAATCTAAAAACGTTCAGCATATGCCATAAAATGGCAATTTATGAATATGGAAAGGGAGCTTGTAATCATTAATCACAAGTGAATCTGTTGTTTTAACCTATAATTTCACTCATTTTATAATAAGAAATGACAGATATGAAAATCATTATGTGTAGGAAATGGGGGGAAGAGGGATGCACTGATAACTAAAATGCACTAACTTTCATCAATGTTCACATAAAACAAACTTGATGCTTTAAGTAAGTTAGCAACAAACAAAGTGATCACTTAAATGTTGGCAAACAATGAAATATAATTTCTGATATATCCAGTAAAATGCATTGTATTATAAACACTAGTTATAAATATTATTACCATCTATTTATATTAAGCAATAAGTTTTGAAAGACTTCATAAATATGTGTGAATATGTTAAATAATTGTGTGCTATAATCTTTTACTGAGGTTTTATATATGATACATCCTACTTTACTATGATTGAATTGCTTGTCATCTATCTTTCATGTAAATATTAACTGCTTATACAATACGTATGCATTTATATTGTATTACAATTCTGTATAATCTACAATAGTACTATATCTGTTCAAAATACTATAAATATTGTTTATTCCTATTACAAATATTATCCATATGATAATTCAATTTATGGAGCTCAGATGTTCTGGATTATCAAGGTATGAGTGATAATCTGATGGATTTAGGTTTATCCATCAGATTATGAATGATTTTCATTCCATGGCTAGTGTGGATCCTAGTTTTGTTATCATTTATTAATTTAAATTTATTTCACAAAAACATTTTTAATATGCCTGACCAAAACATTACTTTATTGGTAAACACTCAAAGTATAAAACTAATAATTTCCTTTAAAATCTTAAACATATACTTCAGTGGCGGCTGGTGACTTCAAATCACAGGGGGGCTGCAGGAGATGCTGAATGGGTGGGGTCAAAGGGAAGGGGTGTGGTCAACCATAAAGGGGAGGAGTTATGCACAAAACCAGAAAAAACTAACTTTAATTAAATACGCTGCCCTGGGTGGCAAACCATCATTATGAAAGTCCAGTCAAGACAAAAATAAGTGTAGAAGAATAAAAATATTTCAATGCATTGGCTGCATGACAGCTTACTTAATATCTAGATGGAAACAAAAGGTTGTGAGGCATGAAAAAAAAATTACTTTTTAAATACATTACTGGAATGCCAGTCAAAATCAAGTATAAGAAAAACCAGAAGCACTCAACTCAAACCACTTCTCCTTGCACTGCAGTTCTAATTATAATATATTCAGCTTTATTAAAGTACCAAGCAACATGCTGAAAGTAGAAATCTATGTGATGCCCCACTTGTAAAAATGTTTCTTATCCAAAAAGACCTGCTGCCTGACAACTTGTTTCATGGGAAAACATGCTAAAAGTAAAACATCAAAAGCAAACACGAAACAAGCTCAAGATACATTGCTTAAAGGATTACTGTACAGGTTATGGACCACACATGATTGGCATTCTGTTTAGTTTACGGGTAAAGTCTGTAGAGATGACTGGAAGTCTCAACAAGTGTAATGAGCTTTTAAAATAATGGAATCCTGTCCTTTAATACCCAAGGCTTATACATTATCTAATCAAGTATTCTCTGCATGGCAACAACAGAAAGGCTTTCAATGTTGGCAATTCTTTAACAGTATGCTTATTAAAGCTTACTTGCATCTTACGATGTCAGACAAGCTTACCTTATGGTCATTAAAGCACTGCTACTTAAACACAGAGCAACAGGCACTTTGAGTAATAAGCATAAATCTGAGTAATAAGCATAAACCAACAGTACAAAATATGACAGAAACCAGACCATTCTGCAAAATCAAGGACAGATGAAAAGCCACTGTAGTACTTATGCAGTGTGTCCTCCCATCCAAGGTAGATACAACTACTCCTTGCCTTGCTTGGACACATCCAGAGTCACTACATGGGGGAGTGAGTGCAACAAGCATGTCACAATTTGAAATCTCTCTGGCTGACTGTGATGGCCCTGACACATTTGTCATACCTCTCAACCTCAAGAGCAAGAAATCTGGACAAAGCCATACACAGAAGTGGGACAAAGGCACAACAATAAGGACAATTTTTAAATATTGCTCTAATAAACTTAGAAAGATAATAGAATAGGTCTTGCATTAGTATGAATATTCTGAAGGGTATAAAATCTGAAACTCAAATGTCTGTCATTTTCTAACTTCAGTCTTTAGTGATTTGTCACTAATTTGCCAAAAACACAATTTTATGAAAAATGGACCAAAATGTGATGCAAAAATATAAAATAGACACACAATACAGCTTCTACCTGTCAAAGAAGGGACACTTTAATATTAGTACTGCTACCTTGAGCAGCTGACAAAATAAAAGAATCTACATGCATTTCAAGTAATCTATAACGTTGATTATTACAGTTATTTCTTAATTGTAAACCCTCCATGTTTTCTTCCAAAATTGCTATTTTGCAGAGGGATTATTAGGGGAAGAGCAACATTTTCAGCCAAAATTGGGGACAGTTGAGAGGTTGGCTATGCCTAATTCTATAAAGCAATTTATTTGCATGTACCTCTCAACCTGTTAATGCAGTAAATCTGAACAAGGCCAAATATATTGGGGGCACATATAAACAGTACTAAAATTGCTCTTGTATAAATTGAGACAGTTGATAGAACGGCTCTTACTTTAACATGCATTTTTATGAAGGTTATGAAGTCTGAAACTTATTATTTAGTGACTTCTGGCAAATCATTTAGGAATTAAAACTACAAATTTTATGAACAACAAACCAAAAATAAGAAGCAAAAATCTATTCATTCTTTGAAAATCTGGACAGTTGGGAGGTATAGTTCAGCTGGGCCTGTCTGAGTTTGCTGCCCCGACAAAATAATGGTTGAACTGGAGCCTCTGCAGCCATTCCAATTAACCATTACTTGGCTATTTCACTCCATTTACCATAAACACACTAATGTGCATACTGCTTTACTTCAATGATTGGACTTCATTTGAAAGTTTTATTTTGTATTTTACAGCACAAACATTAAGTCATCTGTTAAACAAAGCAATGCAGTCTCACAATGAAAACTTAGCATTAAAACTTCTCTGCCCTTGAAACTCACATTCATTGAAACAGCATTGAAACCCACATTCAAAGAAAATACATTTTGCCAGTGGCAGATAAAGATTAATTCTGGCTGTTTTGAATCATAGGCCCTTGCATATGAAACATACATGTGTTCTTTGATACACCTTCCTCATTGTACTAAAATTATATTCCTTGTACAATACAGTACACTTGTTAGAGGGTGTTTTAAATTTGTTTGAACATTTTTCCAGTAAGCAATGAAACAAAACATATGCACCCATAATGGCAAAACTGCCCAGTTGAGAACATTTATCATAAAAGTCTACTCAGACTTCACAGTCCACCATTATTAGTAAATATGCACAATTCCACAGTCCACCATTATTAGTAAATCGCACAATTCTACAGTCCACCATTATCAGTAAATATGCACAATTCTACAGTGCACCTTTATCAGTAAATATGCACAATTCTACAGTCCATATTCAGTGAAGTCATTTCTTGCCATAGCTGTCAACCTTAGCACAAAAACCTGGAATGAAGCCAATAATGGGAATACAGTCCCAAAATAGGGACAAATTTAAAATATTCATCTTATAAACTTAGAAAATTGCTAGAAAAAAGGTTGTGCTACTATGTATTCTGAAGAACATGAAGTTTGAAATTCAAATGCTGGTCAATTTTACTGCGGACAGAACAAAAACAATTTTCAGCAGAGACGCAGGAATTAATACTGCAGACACATCTTTGTAAAATGGCAGGGCACCAGAGGAAATCCACACAAACACAGGGAGGAGATGCAGACTCCACACAGAAGCCACCCCAACCAAGAATCAAACCAGAAAAACCTATAGCTGTGAGGCAACAATACTACCACTGCACCATTAAATCTGCAAGGAATTAAACATTCAGAAACCTGAAGTCTGAAATTCAAATGCCGATCAATTTTACTGCGGACAGAACAAAAACAATTTTCAGCAGAGATGAGGATTAATACTGCAGACACGTCTTTGTAAAATGGCAGGGCACCAGAGTAAATCCACACAAACACAAGGAGGAGATGCAGACTCCACACAGAAGCCACCACAACCAAGAATCAAACCAGAAAACCTATAGCTGTGAGGCAACAATACTACCACTGCACCATCAAATCTGCAAGGAATTAAACATTCAGAAACCTGAAGTCTGAAATTCAAATGCCGGTCAATTTTACTGCGGACAGAACAAAAACAATTTTCAGCAGAGACGCAGGGATTAATACTGCAGACACGTCTTTGTAAAATGGCAGGGCACCAGAGGAAATCCACATAAACACAAGGAGGAGATGCAGACTCCACACAGAAGCCACCCCAACCAAGAATCAAACCAGAAAACCTATAGCTGTGAGGGCAACAATCCTACCACTGCACCATCAAATCTGCAAGGAATTAAACATTCAGAAACCTGAAGTCTGAAATTCAAATGCCGGTCAATTTTACTGCGGACAGAACAAAAACAATTTTCAGCAGAGGCAGGGATTAATACTGCAGACACGTCTTTGTAAAATGGCAGGGCACCAGAGGAAATCCACACAAACACAAGGAGGAGATGCAGACTCACACAGAAGCCACCCCAACCAAGAATCAAACCATAAAACCTATAGCTGTGAGGCAACAATACTACCACTGCACCATCAAATCTGCAAGGAATTAAACATTCAGAAACCTGAAGTCTGAACTTCAAATGCCGGTCAATTTTACTGCGGACAGAACAAAAACAATTTTCAGCAGAGGCGAGGGATTAATACTGCAGACACGTCTTTGTAAAATGGCAGGGCACCAGAGGAAATCCACACAAACGCAAGGAGGAGATGCAGACTCCACACAGAAGCCACCCCAACCAAGAATCAAACCAGAAAACCTATAGCTGTGAGGCAACAATACTACCACTGCACCATCAAATCTGCAAGGAATTAAACATTCAGAAACCTGAAGTCTGAAATTCAAATGCCGGTCAATTTTACTGCGGACAGAACAAAACAATTTTCAGCAGAAGCAGGGATTAATACTGCAGACACGTCTTTGTAAAATGGCAGGGCACCAGAGGAAATCCACACAAACACAAGGAGGAGATGCAGACTCCACACAGAAGCCACCCAACCAAGAATCAAACCAGAAAACCTATAGCTGTGAGGCAACAATACTACCACTGCACCATCAAATCTGCAAGGAATTAAACATTCAGAAACCTGAAGTCTGAAATTCAAATGCGGTCAATTTTACTGCGGACAGAACAAAACAATTTTCAGCAGAGGCAGGATTAATACTGCAGACCGTCTTTGTAAAATGGCAGGGCACCAGAGGAAATCCACACAAACACAAGGAGGAGATGCAGACTCCACACAGAAGCCACCCCAACCAAGAATCAAACCAGAAAACCTATAGCTGTGAGGCAACAATACTACCACTGCACCATCAAATCTGCAAGGAATTAAACATTCAGAAACCTGAAGTCTGAAATTCAAATGCCTGTCAACTTTATTTAACATTTGTTAATCAGGACAGTCTGACTTGGAACAAAAAAACAATTTTCAGCAGAGGCCCAGGAAGAAATAATGCAGACATGTCTTTGTAACATGGGAGGACACAAAAGCAAACCCACACAAACACAGGGAGAAGATACGGACCCCACAAAGAAGGAACCCCAGCCAAGAATCAAACCTGAGAACCTGCAGCTGTGAGGCAACAATGCTACTACTACACCATCAAATATCAAGCATTGCAACATTTACAAACCACAGATATTATGAGGAACAGCTCAGATCAAATATGAGGCAAAAATCTGCAATTTTTTTACAAATGGTGGTGGGTAGGGAACCTAAGTCTTTAACACCTGCATACAGGGTACAGGGTTCAAGCCTGAGGTATTCCCTACCACACCACCATGAGCTCCAGGGGCATTTTCACACACACACACACACAGACACACACACACACACACACACACACATTCCAAGCACCAACACATAACGTAATATGCACCATAGACTTACCTGTCTGTTCTCCATACCATATCCTGCCCGCGCAATACTCTCAAAGACCATGAGATCCCAGTAAAGCTCCTTCCCGACGACGAGATCCCAAGCTCCCTCCCGAGTGTGTTCTGGCTGTTGCTGCTGCAGTCCGGATGCGTTGTATCCTCTCAGCGTGTCTGTGCACTTTAAAGTGCACAGATGTCTCCTTGCATCCCTCTATGGGTCCTGCCGGACTGCCTTGAGCATGCGCATAGCCTGACGGTAGTCGGGACTACTGCGCATGCACGAAGTCCGCGAAAATTTAAATATTTTTATTTTGTTTTCTTTTTTAATTTGAGGGGGCTGCAGTCCGGCAGCCCGATGCCACGAGCCGCCCCTGATATACTTTATAGTTATAAGAGGAAAATGTTTAATACTCACAATAAAGCAAAAAAATACATAGTCTAAATAACCTAAGATGGATTTAACTTTATTATCTTTAAATACCAATGGCTTAAACAATCCTAACAGGATATCAAATCTACTGAAATATTTAAAATTGAACAAAGCACAAATTGTCTTCCATCAAGAAACTCATTTCGAAACAAATGACAATTACAAATGGAATCCTAAGGAATATATAATATTGGTGCAATCCACTTATAAGACAAAGACAAAAGGGGTAAAAATTTTATGGAAAACAAATGTGATTAACCCAGAAATCATTTATAAGTATGAAGACAAAGAAGGCCTTATGGCATTAGTAATAGTTAAATATAATAACAGAATATGGACCCTAGCCAATCTATACTGGTTCCCAGGTATTGGAACAGGAACTGTTAAAAAACACTTGGATTTCATTTCCAATAATTATAAAGGCAACTTAATATTAGGAGGAGATTTTAACTGTATATTTGATATTCCTGAAACTACAAATAAAAGACTGCTGTGTACATATGCTGTATTAAAAGCTTTAAAGAAGAGGGTAGAATCATTTCATCTTGTAGATACTTTCAAATTTAAAGAAGATAAATCTTTGTTGTTTTCACATCAAGATCACAGATTTTGTACCCAAACTAGAATAGTTAAATATTTGCTGCCCATGATTTGCACTCTAAAATCATTAATTTCTCAATCACTCCCCGCCTGTTTTCAGGCCACAATTCATTGATACTAAAACTTTAAAATGGGTACAAACCATTAATCTTTATCTCCAGAATTCCAGCATATATAACTAAAATTAAAGAGTTCAAACCCTGGTTATTATCTGAATTACAGTTCTTCTAAGCTATTACTTACACCACAAAGATAAATAAAATAATGATATTGGACTCATTAAAAGCTTACATATATGGTAAAACCCTAACTGGGTATTAAAAAAAATCAGAGATTGGGATTCTGAATTATTAGATCTACAATCCCAACTTTTGTCAGTAAAAGCTGAAAAAAACCCCCAAAATATTTGGAGATGAAAAATAAAGTAGAAGTATTAAACAATAAATACAATGAAATTCTAACACATAAAACTTGTTTAGCTTTAGAAAAATTAAAAATTAATACCTTGGTCACTTCTCCCAAATATTTACATAATTTAGCCAGAAGAAACAAAATACAATCAAAAGCTAATAACATTAAAAGTATCTTCCATGAAAAGAAAGGGAAAAATGTCTCAGATATAAGTGACATTCTTGATGCCTGTAGAAATCACTGTATGGAACATTTCCAGAAATAAAATATATATATCAATCAATTAAATCTAGATTAAAAGTGTTCTAATATAAAAAAATACCAGAAAAATTAAAGCTAGATCTGCAAGCACCCATATCCTACAAAGAAATTACAGATACTATAAAAGAGTGTAAAAAAATAATAAAGCTCCAGGTATAGCTGGCATAATTATGGAAATATATAAACTTTTTCCTTCAAAGATACTATCCCTCTTCCATAAAACTCTGTTAGAAATTCAGTCACAAGCTTTAATACCACCCTCTTGGAGATATTCCTTAATCACACCAATCCTAAAGGAAAACAAATCCCAAACCTATGTAACTCATATAGACCTATATCATTATTAAATAATGAGTATAATATATGAATGTCAATATTAATTAACAGAATGAAAATACCACCATTTCAAATAAATAATGATCAAACTAGATTTATATATCATAGACATACACATGACAATATTAGAAGGATCATTTCTCTTATAGATTATGTTAATAAAGAAAATAAAGACACACTCATAATTGGCTTAGATACAGAGAAAGCCTTTGATTCCCTACATTTGGACTATTTATTCAAAATCCTAATGCTATTTGAATTTCCTGCATCCTTTGTTCATTTCCTAAAGAATATATATACAAATAATTTAGCATATGTCAAGTTAGGTCCTTTTACCTCTGAATCTATACATATAACAAAAGGCACTGAAAAGGATGTCCCATGTCACTGATTCTATTTGCTCTGGCTATTGAAATATTGGTAGATTCAATTCATAACAATATAAAAATCAAAGGAATAGATGTTTATGAACAATACAATTCTGAAGTAATGCTATTTGCTGATGACAAATTACTAGCATTATCTAATACAAAAGAGACATTAGAAGAATTAGATATATTAATTGACAAATTTCACATGACTTCAGGACTCCATTTCAATAAATCAAAATCAAAATTTTTATTTTAAATAAAAAAAAAAAAAGAACTGCAGAATAAGGGAGATCACATCACAGGGAAACAAGAATCTACCTGAAAATATCTAGGAATTGACTTATGCAAGGATAATAATGAATTAGTCTCAAAAAACTACAATAATATCATCAATACAATTAAAATCTCTGTGGAAAAATGCAACAAAATAATATTAACATTTAAAGATAGACTACAGTTAATAAAAATGGTTTTACTGCCCAAGATCCTATATATACCCTTGGCAATACAACTGTTACCGGAAAAGAATATACTTAAAGAAATAAATTCATGCCTAATAACATTTTTATGATTTCCCAAAAGAAACAGAATAGCTTCAATACATCATATCAGACCATGGAAACAGGGAGGATTAAACTTTCCTGATATAGAAACCTATATAAAAGCATCAATATCTAAAACAATCTCAGATTGGATAAGTCCAAATTACTCTGCAAATTGAAAATAATTACTAACTGTAATATCAGTAAATTAATTTGATTTACAAAAAAAAAAATTCAAATAACAGGTAAAAACAATTTGCCATGGCACATATTATATATTAGTATGCAACATAACATAACTAAACCCACTAAAACTTGTATGATTAATTATTACACTGACTCATTTAGGAAAATTATTAATGCAAATATAGATTTAAAAATTTGGTTTGATCTTTTAACACCATTTATAGTCACAAAGAACTTTCCACATAAAATATATAGAGAAATTATTAATTCCTAGCAATAGAAAGGATTTGTTTGTTGGCTCCAATGCATCAAAGAACTAAGAGTTTTAGATATGCAAGTAATAAAAACAACAAACAAAATTCCGCAACAGGACTGGCTAACTTTACAGAGTATTCTGTCATATTCGCAAGATTTAAGTAGAATAATTAACAATTCTTCATTTAAAGAAATACCTAAATTTATGAAATACATATATGAAATCATATATAATGACTTTGACATGGGAAACAGTATTTCAACATTTTACAAAATATTGATAAACTATAAAACAACACCCAAAACCTCATATTGGAAATATATAGCAAAATGATACTCAATACAGTTAACTGAAGATATTAAAACAGATATCTTATTATCGATAAAATATGGATCCTTTACACAATACTGGAAAGTTTTTAATTGGAAATGCTTGCACAGAGCATTCTTAACCCCAGATAGAATCAGTAAAATTAGTTCTTCCATAAAAGGAATATGTTGGAGATGTGAGCAAGTACACAATGCAGATTGGAACCACATTTTATTTGATTGTGTTAAAATTAAGCTGTTTTGGAATGGTATTAATAACTTTCTACAAGCTTTATTTAATGAATCATTTTATTTAACTAAAGCTCTTGCATTATTAAATGTGAATGGAGGTCCTCATTTGAATATGTCAAACATGTGTCTAGTATGGACTATATTTGCAATTTCAAGGAAGTGTATAACAAGAAGATCGAATACAAACACAATACTAACTCTGGAAGACTTCTACAGCCTACTGAAGACCACAGCATTATTGGAAATTAAAATTAAAGAACTAAGAATTTATCCAAAGCCATTTATCATTAACCCTTTGGGAAACGTCTTATCATTGATTGACACTATATAGTAATTGATCAGACATTCTGATAATGGACTGGACATACTTATAAAGTAACTGTATACATTAAGATTTGTTGCAGTGTCAGGCTAATGTAAATAGTGTACATAGTTATTTAAGATGTTATGTATAAATACTATGGAATTCATTCAAATGTATTTGAAAAATAAATTTTTGAGAAAAAAAAAGAATGAAGCTTTCATGTGACAGTAAGAAATTCCTCTCAGTGTCCATGTTTTTGAGATAGTTAGAGATATATGAAAACATATGTTTAACTGTAAAGCTAGCAATATAAATAACAGTGACTATCTCTCAAGATGTACAACTTACAGTGCAAACATCAAAGAAAGTTTTCTTCAACATCTAAGGTTTCACCTGATGTCAGGCAACAATTTATAAGTCACTTGGTATTTGAAACATCAACATAAGGAAATACTGTTATTTTCATAGTTACTAACAAACAACTAGCAACATATCGGGTATAATGTGATATAAATGGACATTGACAATGAATTTCCATGTCTCCCACCATGGCATGTCACATCATACCGCTCAATAACATGGAGGGCTCTAAGTTATGAAAATATGAAAACAAATATGAATAGTAGGAATCAGATATTATTTTTTCTGTTGCAGCCTATCCCAGATTGACAATCTTATTTTGTTAATAGTTCCTTGAATTTTCTAATGCTATCTATTATTAGCTGGTAAGTTGCTTCATTAAAGAAGCTAGACCCAAAAAGGTCTGGAAGTCATAAGGAGCTATGGGTGTGAACTAGAAATGTACAACAAAGGCATTTTAGGCTTTCTACCCACTTAACTGCATCAACAACTTCAATAGATCATGCTTTTATGTGCTGAACACAAAAATGTATTTTACTTCCATCTGAAAATGTACAAAAATTGTGCTTTATATACGTAATGCTGATAGACCTCTTTCTACTATAATATACACTGTAATTTTATGTGATATATTTATTGTATGGTATTATTGTAGCCATAAGTCTGTTATTCTAAAAGTGTCTCAGATCTGTTTTAAGTGCTTGGGCTCCAAACCAGTTATTTTACATTAAAAAGGTTTGTGATCTATACTCTTATGGGAGGAGATGGTAGCCTCCACCCTTTTGAGTTGGGAATTGCTGTTGAAGGCTTACTGTGTCTGTTATTCTAAGTGTCTTTGTTCTGGCTTAAGCACTTGGGCTCCAAACCAGTTATTTTGCATTAGGAATAAGGTTTGTGGTCTACACTCTTTTGGTAGGAGAAGATGACCTATGCCCTTCTGAGCTGGGGATTACTGTTGTAAGTCTTAATGTGCCTTTATTCAATTCATTAAATGACTAGCTTGTTTAAAATTTTGAATCTCTGTGCCTGGGATGACATTTTATGTTCATGCTGCTTGAGGAGAGTGTTTCTGTGTTGCATATCTGCACTTTTTGACTTTTTTTACAGTATTTAATTAGAATTGCTGCTGTCCACACAGTGGCACCTAGCAGTGATCTGTATAGTCACGGATATCTCCCAGCATAATCCCCCTTTGTAATCTGTGTAGATGCCAATCTCTTGCAGAGTATGTTTCCCTTAAAATACCCTTACTCTCTAGAAATATTTTTTTTTTACTAAGCATAAGCATTGCTCACCAAGTTCCTCATCTTATTGACCTATTCAATGTTTAAATTTCCTCACTCCCTAGTAGAGCAGTAGTCGAGTATATGTACTAACTGACTCTCTCTGTGGCCAGTCTGGTTGAGATGGGTATTTTGAGGCATTGTAGCAATTGCCTCCTGTACACTGACAACCTACTTATTCTTAATAAAACAGATAAAGTATGTAAGATGTGTAAATATATTTTAACGCTGGAGGCAAAACTCTCTCATACAACCAAAACTAATCATATAGAGATTGTCAGTGACACTTGCACCACGCCTACTGCACAGAGTAAAACACATAAAACTACTTATGCTGATGGACTCACAGATAACCTTCCTAAAAGACTAAGACCTCCCACACAGCACAATCAATAAAAGGGTCCTTAGCCATCGTGTAAACACTCTCTTAAAATCCAGTGCCTCTACTGCTAAGCCCTTAAGGCAAAACAGTACACAGCCAAATTTCCTGGTCACTGGTCATTCTATAGTGATGCACACCAATATCCCCCTCACCAGATTGAGTAAGGAGAGAGTCATAGTTAACTACCTTTCCAGGGATGGATCTGGCAAATCACCCAGGAACTCAGGTCACTGAACCATAGGTACCAGTATGACTCTGTAATAGTCCATGTGGGTATTAATAGATTGAGATGGTACCTCCCCCTGACTATATACAAGACATGATCGAGTTCACTGATTATGTGTCTCAGGCAGATATGAGCCTAGCACTGAGCAGCATACTACCTTCTCCAAGAATGATGCAATGTTACAAGCAGAAAAGATTGATTTTAACAATTGGCTTAGCTTCTGGTATTATTCCAAGGGGGTACAATATTTGATGGCCTGAGAGGACATGGTGGACAGACCATGCTGCTTTACCGGGGATGGTCCACATTTGTCCCCTCTAGGTTTTTGATATTGGCAAAGACTTTTTCCAACCCAATAATGCCCTTTTTAGGCAATGCCAAATTAATAAACCTCCTGACTTAACTGAACCTATGAAGAAATATCTGAAGGTAATACTGCTCAATGCTTGAAGTCTTAACAAGAAACTCTACTTTCTGCTAGCCTTCCTCTCCCTGGAGAGTGTAAACATCTGTGTAGTAACAGAGGCATGGTTTAAGGTCACAGAGGGTACCCTAGCAATGCAAGGTTATAATGTCCTTCAGACTTTTAGACCAGCTACTGCACAGGAGGGAACTAAAGGTGGAGCAGTCTCAGTCTATATTTAAACCAACTTCACATCCATTCTAGATAAAGTGTATGACTCACTGGAACTCATACATGTGCAACTCATCATAAACAGGGTCTCTTACCATGTCCTTGCAACCTATAGGCCCCCTTCCATGTCTCAGGAAACCCACACTACCTATCTCAGTGTACTAGAGTCTCTCACCATTCAACCCAGTATGATATTCATGGGGATCTCAACTGCCCCTCTATATATTGGGAAGCCTACACCACTTCTAACGTACAATCCCCGTGATTTCTAAACTTTAAAACCACATCCTGGAACAGCTGGTCCATTCTCCTACCAGGGGTACAAACATCCTTAACCTTTACTTACAAACATGGGGGGGGGGTGATATGTTCCTTACCCAATGTAATGTCTTTGCTCATCAGATCTGACCATAAGGCAGTATTGCTTGAAATAAAAATTAAATCTGTGGATCTAGCAAAACCAAAAACCTTTAGGAACTATTCCAAGGCTAACCTCTGTCTACTACGTGACACCTTTGCTAAATTCCAAGCACTCTCAAACCTAGTAAAAAACATCTCAAATGCTGAGCTATGTACAAAATCTCTGTACAGCCATATTGATAGCTGTATAGAGTGAGATGTTCCCACTCATATTAAGAATAAGAGAAACTCAAAAGACAAGCCACCCTGGTGGAATCACAATTTCTGTCAGTTATACAGTAAAAGAAAAAAAAAATCTTGCCCAAGCGTAGGAGGAACAAAGCCAATCTAAACAGACAGCTAAGAGGGTTAATTAATATTTCAAAGGCTAAATCTGAAAAAAAAATAGCTTCCAGGCAAAGAACAACCACAAAGATTTCTACAGCTATTTCTGCAACCTCAGGGGAAATATGCAACAATGTGCAGAACTTAATTCTAAGTGGTATTACCCACACTGAACTGGAGGCTATTGCCAACCATTTAGCTGACAGGGTCAGCTCAAATTTCTCTCCCTCTTACCATGATAGTCGAGAAGAAATACCACATGCCATAATCCCCCCAACCATGACTAAGGAACAGGTCATCAATGCACTTTCCGAGGCCCAAAACACTGCATCGATAGGCCCTGATAACATCTCAGGATGCTTATTAAATAGCATGAAACATGACCTCTCTGTTCCACTTGAATCACTTTTCAGCTAGAGCCCACAGTCAGCTTTTTTGCCCAAGGAATTGAAGATGGGTTCAGTCATTTCCCTGTACAAAGCAGGCCCATTCAATGATCTGGATAACTACAGGTCCATAAGTTTTACCAGCTTCATGTGTAAGGCCATGGAAAGAATCTTCATGGACATGATAAATGAGGACCCATCACATTTCAGCTTTGTTAAAGGAAGGTCATGTCTATTAAATCTGCTGGACTTTTGTGAGAGGGTCATCAAAGCAATGGATGAAGGCAAGACTGAGCACACAGCTTACCTCGACCTTCCCTAGATTTTTGATACAATACCCCACTCAGGTGATATAGACAAGCTCACTAATTTGGGTATAAACTATTTTGTCACTGGCTGGATAGCTAGCTGGCTCACTGATAGGACCCAAGAGTCAAAATAGGTGAGGCCACCTCCACCAAGAGACCAGTCACTAGTAGAGTCCCCCAGGGCTCAGTACTGGGACTTCTCCTTTTTGGCATCTAGTTCTCTGAAATGGGAGCAAATGCAGAAGGTTTATGGCTGACTAAGTTTGCAGATGATTGCAAGCTGGGGGTTATCATCAACTCTCCTGCAGACACTAACATTCTTCAAGAAGGCCTATCTCTGACTAACAAATGGTGCAAAAGTCATGGTTTTAAACTCAGTGCTAAGAAATGCATAATTGTACCCTTTTGGAAGTCAACCACTCCAACTAATTACCATGTTGATAATACACCCCTAAGAGTTGACCCAGTGGTCAGGGATCTGGATAGATAGTAGCCTTACCTTTGACCACCATGTGGCCACAGTGATGAAGAAATCCTTTTATGTTGTGCAACTTATAAGTAAGGGCATGGCATCTCGTTCCAAAGAGGTCATTATCCCAGTGTCCTCCATCCTTATCAGACCAATCATATTGTATAATGCTCCCTTCGGTATGTAGCTGACCAGGCATATGCAGCAACTAGAACAACCTCAGAGGTTCCATACAAAAGAATACAAGGTGCAACTTTCCATCCATGTGAAGCTGAGTTCATCTATTACTCAGCATAAGTGCAACCTGCACTAGTGGATGAGGAACAGGAAATTTACACCAGGCCTGGTACTTATGTCCCTTATGGACATAGGTAGCTTGTAAATGCCTTGTCCTCAATGTCCTTTTTCGATACAGGACATCATTATTCTTTTGGGAAAATTTGGCTAGGTTTAGAAAGGCCCTCTGGGTTGTTAGCCTAGTAACAATCTGTGAATCTATAAATACATAATGTAATATTACTTCCATAGGAAACTGTATAAGAAATGTAACTTTAAAATGTAAACTAATTATGTAATTATGCTGGAGTTTTTCTTTCTGGGCCTCAACTGAAAATGAGCATTGCCCAGTCAGACTTTCACGGCAAACAAAGACAGAATAAAATAACTTATTCAAGGTTTCCTAAAATGGATAATGGATAATGAATATGTAAACATCTAAATGCTAAGAAGGTAGAGGGATAGACTGTACCTGTCAGATTGCAGCATTTTGGGCATGGTGATGAGCTTGATGGGTTTATCTGTAGACTGAGAGAAAAAAAGAGGGGCCTGCTACTGCATATTTGTGCAGGATCTTCATTTCTCAGGCACCCTGTAGAACCTGTCTGGTTTCTTAGAAGCAAGTGACTGCATCTGGATTAGAAGAAGTGGAGGCAAAACATCCAAAAAGGCTTCCAAACCAGGAGCACAACTGAAGGGTTGAGGGACCCCACTTCCTGCAACTGATAGTATCTTTTCTGTACATCTGTCAAAGTCTTGCATCATCCTGAAGATGGTCTCCCCAGAAGGAAATCTCTTCCAATAGAAAATCTGGTGATAATGTTTCATCTGAGGCCAGTTGTCCAGGAGAAAGAATTTGGAAGGAATAGACCAGTGAGTCCTCATCTGAATCAGATTCCTCTTACTCTGAGGAGGAATCATGCTGCCTTTTCAAAGGTGGAGAAGCAGGAGAAGATAGGAGGGAAGGAAGAAGGCTTCAAAGATAATATGGCTTTATATAAGCCTTAAAAAAAATCTTGTCATTCCTTCTCATGGGACCACTGCTGAGAAGAAGCATGTTTTATTCTTGCATCTTCTTTGATAGGATGTCTATTCTAGCAAAGCACAATTGTGTGGAGCCCTTCACACCTTGATAAGGAAAGCCTGGTACCTCTTTCTTAACTAGGATCTGAGGTATGTCCTCAGGACCCTCTGAAATAATCATCCATGGTTCCCCTTCTCTCTTTTTCTCTGGTAGAAGTAGGGGTTAACAGTCTCTCAGATGTACAAGTGTGAGATGCCATACTAGCCTCTAGCAGAGTTGTGGGAGAGGGCATCTCAGTGGAGCTTGGATATACAGTTGATTCTTGCTTTATTTCAGCAGGTATGTCCAAATCAGACTGGGCAGTCAAAGAATCTGATTCAGTTTTTTTAACTTTTTTCAGTGTTTGTGGGATGTCCAAGGCTGAGGGTTCCAACATTTTGAAAAGCACAAGGTTCTTGAGGTGTTGGGTCTCTAAATAGATATTAAGGGAAGCTAACCTAGTTCTGAGAGACTTAGGAACAACTGATTGGTAAATGTTAAAGTTACAATAATTATGTTTAGTCCCTAAGCATAACAAACACTGAGAGTGAAGGTCTTTATAAGTAATCTGCCTTCCACAGTTGCACTTCCCTCTCTGAGCTGTCATGAACAATTCTTAAAGATATCATGAAGAAAAAGAAGGTTCCCCAAAGGGGCACTTATATGATCAAGCCTTGGCAGTGGTAATGGCACAATGATGTGGTTTTCAGACCGATGATGGTGAAACTTCTGTGTTTGGACTGGTGGCAAGATAGTCTGAGGATCCCAGGTTCATATGTTTGCTTAGGCACCCTTATATGGGCTGATGTCATATGTCAGGTGTAAGAAGCATCATGACGTTTTTTTTGGCTTTGGTACCCTGTCCAGATATCAGGTTACCCTTGTCAGGATAACCTACATCTATTGGAATACTGCAACAGTGATCTAAGGAAGGACATCAGAAAGCTAGCAATCATCTAAGTGATTGAAGTGCATTGTCCTCACAGAGGTCAGTGCGTTTAACCAATTGCATCTCCTGTCAAGTGCTGGAATGACTAAGGAGGCCCATGGGACATTTATACTTTCTCTCTATAAGTAATGAAATGGATTTCTTTACTTAAAAAATAAAGAGAGAGAGAAAAGACAAACAGCCCAGGGACTGGTAACAAACTGCTGAGGGACTGGCAGTGGTCCCTGGACCACACTTTCAGTAGCATGATTTTAGACTGTTCATAAGGAAACTGGGGATGTTATCAGGACCCACGGAGACATTGTTCTCAGCTTTAGCAAGTGCTGCCAACACCTGGTCATTGTTGATTGCTGGGGGAAGTGTGTTGGAGGGGATTTCTCCTGCTGGAGTCAGGGGGGAGTGGGGTGTGAAGTTTGAATGGAATTTAGCAGCCAGTAGATTTACTATATCACCCTGATCAGTGTAGATTTTCCAGTTCATCGCCATTTCAATGCACTGTTGTGTATTACCTCTAAGGTTCGGGACATAGCTGAAAAAGGCCTATGGATTGTCCATAGCCTGGGATGCTATTCTGACCTCATAGTTGGCCTTATTGAATTTAATTAGACCTCTTAGTTTCTTGTTTATTTGTATAGGAGAGAACTTATCTTTAAGGGAGTTGCTTTTCCTGGTTTTGGCCATGAGTTTTCTTCTTTTATTATATACTCTGTTTAGGAGAGGATTCTACCAGTGGGGTTTGTTTTTAGTGTTTGTTTTACGTTTATTTCTGGTAGATACGGCAACCTCTTTACAGCAGTTCAAATGTTTGTATTGTGACTCTGTGAATAATTCTGCATAGGTAGTTTTGGTCTTCGGGTTGAGGGAGCCTTCAGTTTTGGCAAACTGTCACTTAATAGGATATAATTTGTGTTTGAATAGTTCCTAACTGTTATTGGTTTAGCTGGATTTTCTGGGTTGATTTTTACTTCAAATGAGACAGCTTTGTAATCCAACCTCACTAGTGAGGATGAGACACATGTGGAGGTGGGGATGGGGCGGGGGGGGGGGCAACATCTTCCTTGTTTCTGAGTACCAGATCCAGTATGTTTGATCCTATGGTTGGAGCATGCACTATCTGTTCCAGGGTGTTTATGTTAATAAATTCCAGGAAGCATTGTGCCTGTGAGTTTGAAGCAGTGTAAGTTTCCCAGTCTATAGAGGGGTAGTTAAAGTCACCCATGAATAGGGTGTTTAGTTGGCTGGTGAGTGCCTTAAAAAGGTCCATATTATCATTAGTAACTCAGGATTAAATGATAATCTGTGTGCCAAATTATCATGGCATATGAAAGATTTTTTTAGAAGATTGTTGTCAATTTGGACACACACTGCCAAAAAGTTTTGCCACCCCTGCCCTGCATTCATTTCAAACTCCTATCAGGGAGGGAGCGTCTGCTGTGAGATGTCCCAGCTGTGACCTGTGCACCAGAACTTAAATAGAGGAAAGAGTTCAGAATGTCAGAACCCTGCTTGAAGACAGTAACTAATGCACTGCTCTTAAGTTAGAAGGAGTGTTTTTGTGGCCCAAGGCAGATGACCCCACTGGTCAGTTTGCATGCTAATGCGCTGCAGTAGACAGTGGACTTCCTTTAGTTTTCCTATTATTTTCTTATTATTACTGATTGGTTAACTGGGTGAAGCTACTAGGCATGTTTCTCTTCAAGGCTGACCTGAGACCACTGTTTGGCTAAGTGGTTTGCTCAGAGTCGCAAGGTACAAATGTAGGCTGAGGGAAATCAAATCCTGGGTTACAAGATAAAAATCATGAGTACCTCATAGGGTTACCACCTGTCCCACTTTGCGAGGGACAGTCCCTCTTTGGGCAGTTGCGTGCTGACAAAAAATATTAAAAATGGCAAATGTCCTGAGATTGTAGGACATAATTATGTCCATTATTTTATGTAATAGTTGCATAAAATAGTTATTTCTGTATCTAAAATACCTAAATGTTACAAGAAACAGAATAAGCAACTAAACTGCTACAAGAATAAGCTTTTATTTAGGCAAAAAAGTTAAGTTCTATCCTTTGTACTGACCGTGGGTATGTGTCGGCCTGTAAAATCAGATGTGTGTCCCAAAAATGTCCCACTTTGGCCATTTGAAAAGGTGGCAACCCTAGTACCTCATAGCCTTGATTTTCTATGCTAAACCACTAGGCAATGGTTACTGCAGTCTCTCATAGAATTTCAATTCTTCTGTGAAGTGTTTTGCATGACTAACCTGTTATTTGATGGACTGAAAAAGAGAAGAACACCAGACCTTATCCTCTATACTGAGAATCTACACAATTTATCAGTGGGTTTGCTCTATTAGCTTTGCTTATATATTTTTTATTGTTCACTTTCAAACATCATGTGGTCAGTGCTAAGACAAGCTAACCACACTAAGAAGTGAATGAGGGCAGTCAACAACAGGAGGGTGGATAAGATTTCTTCTTGTTTTTATTTTTCTGGTAGGACCTATTTTCGTTTTCCTATAAGTTGTGCTGTTCTCCTCCTCCTTACAGCTGGAAATAGAAAGACACTGCAGTGTTTTCTAGTTTTCCTGGAGCATGGATTCCTTCATGTAGTTCATTATATTCCTCTGCTGCAAAGAACTCTTCTAGAATGGTACAGCAAACAAAATTTTGTTTGACGCAGCTGATTGTTTTGTTGTTGGATCTAACTTTAGGGGAAACCCTATGGGTGAAAACTTCCTTACATGTGTCTGGCTCAGATTTACACATTGCAGTCTCAGGCATCTTTGATTCCATGCATGGTACTTCATTTGCAGAAGTGGCTAGCTGCGCAAATGTTTTGTGAAAGTTATCAAGGTGGTAGATGTACCTAAGATATTAATGCGTAAAGTGGAAAAAATGCTATTTGTGTGTAGAGCCAGTAGTGAAGATATAGCCAGTGGTGGCTGGTGACTTCAAATCAAATGGGGGCTGCAGGAGACAGCTGAATAGGTGGGGGTCAATTGGAAGGGGTGCGGCCAACTAGAAAGGGGAGGAGCTGTGCTCAAAACCACAAAAACTAACTTTAATTAAATACGCTGCTCTGGGTGCCAAACCGTCATTATGAGAGTCCAATCAAGACAAAATGAAGTGTAGAAGAATAAAAATATTTCAATGCATTGGCTGCATGACAGCTTACTTAATATCTAGATGGAAACAAAAAGGTTGTGAGGCATGAAAAAATAAATTACTTTTTAAATACATTACTAGAATGCCAGTCAAACTCTAATATAAGAAAAACAAGCAGCACTCAACTCAAACCACTTATCCTTGCACTGCAGTTCTAATTATAATTTATATTCAGCTTTATTAAAGTGCCAAGTAACATGCTGAAAGTAGTAATCTCTGTGATGCCCCCACTTGTAAAAATGTTTCTTATCCAAAAAAGACCTGCTGCCTGAAAACTATCTTCTTGTTTCATGGGGAAAACATGATCAAAGTAAAAAATGAAAAGCAAACAAGAAACAAGCTCAAGATACATTGCTTAAAGGATTCCTATACAGGTTATGGACCACACATGATAGATTGGCATTCTGTTTAGTTTACAGGTAAAGCCTGCAGAGATGACTGGAAGTCTCCAGCAAGTGTAATGAGCTTCTTAAAATGATGTAATCCTGTCCTTTATTACAAATACTGTCATATGCATTTCAATACCCAAGGCTTATACATTATCTAGATATGTAAGTATTCTCCGCATGGCAACAACAGAAAGGCTTTCAATGTTGGCAATTCTTTAACAGTATGCTTATTAAAGCTTACTTGCATCTTACGATCTCAGACAAGCTTACCTGATGGTCATTAAAGCATTGCTACTTAAACACAGAGCAACAGGCACTGTCTGAGTAATAAGCATAAATTAACAGTACAAAAATATGACAGAAACCAGACCATTCTGCAAAATCAAGGACAGATGAAAAGCCACTGTAGTACTTGTGTCTACCTTGTATGGGGGGGAAACTGCATATTTACACTGCATAGCTGCTCCTTGCCTTGCTTGGACACATCCAGAGTCACTACATGGTGGAGTAGGGTGCAACAAGTATGTCACAATTTGAAATGTCTCTGGCTGACTGTGATGGCCCTGACACATTTGTCATACCTCTCAACCTCAGAGCAAGAAATCTGGACAAAGCCATACACAGAAGTGGGACAAAGGCCCAAAAATAAGGACAATTTTTAAATATTGCTCTTATAAACTTAGAAAGATAATAGAATAGTAGGTCTTGCATTAGTATGAGTTTTCTGTAGGGTATGAAATCTGAAACTCAAATGCCTGTCATTATTTTCTAACTTCAGTCTTTAATGATTTGCCACTAATTTGCCAAAAAACACAATTTTATGAAAAATGGACCAAAAATGTGATGCAAAAATATAAAATAGCCACACAATACAGCTGGGAACCTGTCAAAGAAGGGACACTTTTTAATATTAGTACTGCTAACTTGAGCAGATGACAAAATAAAAGAATCTACATGCATTTCTGAAATAAAAGTAATCTATAACTCTGATTATTACAGTTATTTCTTAATTGTAAACCCTCCATGTTTTCTTCCAAAATTGCTATTTTGCGGAGGGATTATTGGGGGAAGAGCAACATTTTGAGACAAAATCGGGGACAGTTGAGAGGTTTGGCTATGTCTAATTCTATAAAGCAATTTATTTGCATGTACCTCTCAACCTGTTAATGCAATAAATCTGGACAAGGCCAAATATATTGGGGGAACATATAAACAGTATTAAAAATTGCTCTTGTATAAACTGAGACAGTTGATAGAATAACAGGTCTTACTTTAGCATGCATTTTTCTGAAGGTTATGAAGTCTGAAACTCAGTGTCTGTCATTATTTAGTGACTTAATTCTTAAATGATTTGCCAGAAAACCACACATTTTATGAGGAACAAACCAAAAATAAGAAGCAAAAAGCTATTCATTCTGTGAAAATCTGGACAGTAGGGAGGTATAGTTCAGCTGGGGCTGTCTTTGAGTTTGCCGCCCTTCCCCCTCACAAAATCATGGTCGAATGGAGCCTCCCCCCTGCAGCCATTCCAATGATCCATTACTTGTCTATTTCACTCCATTTACCATAAACTATAATGTGCATACTGCTTTACTTCTATTATGATTTGGACTTCATTTGAAAGTTTTACTTTGCATTTTACAGCACAAACACTAAGACATCTGCTAAACAAAGCAATGCAGTCTCACAATAAAAACAGACTTAGCAGCAAAACTTCTCTGCCCTTGAAACTCACATTCATTGAAACAGCATTGAAACCCACATTCAAAGAAAATACATTTTGCCAGTGGCAGATAAAGATTAACTTTGGGCTGTTTTCAAATCATAGGCCCCTTGCACATGAAACATACATATGCTCTTTGATACACCTTCCTGATTGTACTAAATTATATTCCTTGTACAATGCAGTACAGTTGTTAGAGGGCGTTTTAAATTTATTGTTTTGAACATTTTTCCAGTAAACAATGAAAAAATGCATGCACCAATAATGATAAAACTGCCTAATTCAGAACATTTTTCCAGTAAACATGAAACAAAATGCATGCACCAATAACGACAAAACTGCCCACTTCAGAACATTTCCATCATAAAAGTCTACTCAAACGTCTACAGTCTACCATTATCAGTAAATATGCACAATCTCTGAAGAAGTAAAGTTCATCTAAATAATTCCACATTAAAGAAATCTGTAACTAATGAAGAGGTTGCTGCTAGCAAACACCTTTATATTTCATGGTTTCATTGAAAAATAAAGTGTCTGTTGCCCCTGCCAATATTACATACAAAAATGATAAGCTAGTAATATTGCAATAGGAAATGGATGGCAAACTGATAACAGGTTCATAGTTAGTATCTTCGCCAAAGAGGACATTCTCAGTATGGCAACATCCACCCCTTGTGGGAGTAGGACCCAAAGCCTTCTGCATCAAAAGCAAGTACACAACCTGAAGTGCTATTAACAATGCAAGCAGTCTCAGCATAAGCAGCACTAAACTTCTCTTCCCCTGCAGCTCTCAGGTCCTAGTAAAATCTACTCAATACTCAACTGCATCTCAACTTTGCAGCACAAGAAATCTGGAAAAAGCCAAAATTTATTGGGGGGGGGGTCAAAAGCCCCAAAACCAGGGACACATTAAACATTGCTTGTATAATCTTGGAAAGTTGCTAGAATAAAATGCTGTGTTACCACCATACATTTCACTGCCAAGGTCCCTGTGCAAAACAGTCAGAGCAACATACCACTATGCCAAATCAGCTGCTTTGTGAAAGGGAGGAAGACCGAAACTTAAATTGCTATCATTTAATGAATTAATTTCTCACCATAGCTGTCAACCTCTTAGCACAAAACACCTGGACAAACCCAGTAATGAGGGAATACAGCCCTCAAACATATTCAGTGAATTCAGTTCTTGAACTAGCTGCCAACCTTAGCACAAAAAACCTGGACAAAGCCAATAATGGGGGAATATAGTCCCAAAAATAGGGACAAATTTCAAATATTCATCTTATAAACTTAGAAAATTGCTAGAATAAAAGGTTTTGTGTTACTATGTATTTTCTGAAGAATATGAAGTCTGAAATTCAAATGCCTGTCAATTTTACTTATTTAACATTTGTTAACCAGGAAAGTCTGACAGAACAAAAACAATTTTCAGCAGAGGCCCAGGGAGAAATACTGCAGACACGTCTTTGTAAAATGAAAGGACACCAGAGCAAACCCACACAAACACATGGAGGAGATGCAGACTCCACACAGAAGGCACCCCAGACAAGAATCAAACCAGAGAACCTATAGCTGTGAGGCAACAATGCTACCACTGCACCATCAAATATTGAAGGAATTAAACATTCAGAAACCTGAAGTCTGAAATTCAAATGCCTGTCAAATTTATTTAACATTTGTTAGCCAGGACAGTCTGACTTGGAACTAAAAAACAATTTTCAGCAGAGGCCCAGGAAGAAATAATGCAGACACATGTCTTTGTAACATAGGAGGACACAAAAGCAAACCCACACAAATACAGGGAGTAGATGCAGACCCCACACAGAAGGCACTCCAGCCAAGAATCAAACCTGAGAATATGTAGCTGTGAAGCAACAATGCTACCACTGCACCATCAAATATCTAAGCATTTAAATATTTAGAAACCACAGATATTATGAGGAACAGATCAAATATGAGGCAAAAATCTGCAATTTTTTTTACAAATGGTGGTGGGTAGGGAATTCAGGCCCTTACCACCTGCATACAAGGTACAGGGTTCAAGCCTGAGGTATTCCCTACCACACCACCATGAGTTTGCTGTAGCCACCAGTATATAGCACCTGGGGCATTGTACACACACACAGACACACAGACACAGACAGACACACAGACAAACACAGACAGAGACACAGACAGAGACAGACACACTGACAGACACACACAGACACACAGGCACACACAGACACACAGGTAGACACACAGACACAGACAGACACACAGACAGGCACACACAGACACAGGCAGACAGACATACAGACCCACATGGATAGAGACATAGAGACAGACGCACAGACACACACAGACAGACACAGACATAAAGACACACAGACAGATGCAGACAGGCATACACAGAGACACACAGGCACAGACAGACACACAGACACACAGACAGACACACAGACAGACACAGACACAGACAGACACACAGACAGACAGAGACACAGACAGACAGACAGACACAGACACACATGCAGACACAGACACACACACACAGACACACACACACACACAGGCACACAGACACACACACATTGCCAACGAGCCAAATCCACCCTTTGCCTAGATAACACACACAGCTTACCTTGCCAATGAGCCACATCCACCCTTTGCCTAGATAACTGCTCACCTTGCCACTGCCGATATCCAAACAGTCCCTTTGTTGCCACTGAACAACCCTAGATATCCGAACAGTCCAAATCATCCTTGCGATTGGTCCAGCGCACCTCGTTAGCTGCTACATGCATCTTGATTGGTTCAGCCTGCTGCTGCTACAGTCCGGAGTGCCTCCATTCTGTGACATCACCACCGCACAGACTGCTGGGCACTTTTGGGCCAAGATGCTTTTCCCCCTATCTAGACTGCTGAGAAAGCAGTCTGAGAGTGTTCCCATGTATCTAGAGCGTGTGCGCATGCACAGACTTCCAGGAATTACAGTGTTTGTTTTTGTGGTTCTTAGTTTTATTTTTATTTGTTTTCTAGGTGGGAGGGCTGCAGTCCTGCAGTCCTATAGCACGAGCCGCCCTTGGTAATGGCTCATTCAAATAGTGTTCTTCATTTTATAAACATGCAAAAATTGCAGCTTTCTTACAGACCATGAGATTCATAGAATTTCTCAAATCTTGCCTCAGGCTAGCTTGTTATATTAGTTGCCCTGTTCCCTGCAAATGGGCATGTTTTTCCTTGTGAACTTTAATTCATGCTAAAAAATGTCAGTGCATTATTTCTGGTCTCGTTTCCATTTGTGAGTTTCTTAGAAGATTGTTGGTGCTTGTCAGCTCAGCTAGAAGAAAATTGTTGGTCCAGTTTGTATTGACCCTATATATGTGTGTATATATATATATATATATATATATATATATATATATATATATATGGGTTCCTATCATGTAGTCAAACTTTTACAAGTTGGAACATATGGTCAAGACCATATGTTCGAATTTGTAATAGTTTGAGCGTGTGAATGGAAATTTCCGTAAACTTACAACATTTTTTTTGTACGATGCGTTATTTATTTATTTTTTCTGTAGTCAAAGTTCTGTAACTTTGAACATAATGGTTCGACCATTAGATGTTTGGAGTTATGGAACTTTGACTATCTGATACAGACCCGATATATAGATATATATATATATATATATATATATATATATATATATATATATATATATATATATATATTATATATACTTAGCTTCTTCAAGGATAGATTGTCTCAGAGTAAACTCATGACCTTTTCCCTCAGGTTACACTGATTACAATGCTTAATTAATTTTATTTTCTCTACAGTGCTGAAGCAGAGAAGTTTGCAAAGCTAAACAGAAGAAAGGAACTGTTCATTCCTTGATGTTCCCTGGCATTAACATTTTTATTCGGATAAATATATGTAGATTAAAAGTTGACATATAGTCTTGGTACAGTTGAGGTAAGTATTATGGCACTTGGATTGCAAAACACCAAATTAAAACAGGTCTATTTTATATAAATGTTAGTTGCTAGCAAATGAAAGATTCAGATGTTTTGAGAAATTTTAGACAGGGAGGAATAAAAGAAAAAAAATCAGAAGATCCTTATCTTTATGAGATGAAATAGCATCAAACTAAAGAGTTAAAAAGTCATACATAAAAATCATTCAGTAAAACCAGAAGAAAAACCCAACCAAGCTACAGTTTTCACTGTTATACCTTCAGCTTCCTGAAATAGAGGCCCACGGGATATATACAAATGACTTCTTAAGGACATTAATTGTTTTAGCTACATGGCTTGTGAATTTTAAGTCTTTATTGATATATTCAAAGCTAATAAAAGCCAACCACTCTAACTATAGACATGCATCTTTTGGCTTTTTTTATTGACCTCATCAGCTCAGCATTAATTTGATTGTTTGTCTATACTTTATAAACACAGGGTCTGTAAACACAGCTAATTCCCATAAACAATAAGGTACCTGCAAAATATCCCAAATAACATCCAAACCAAAGGGTGCAAATGTCACACAGACATAAAAAGTAAGTTAAAATTGCAAGAAAAACCCAGCCAAGCTAGAGTTTTCACTGTGTGATACCTTAAACCGCCTGAAATAGAGGCCTATGGGATATATGCAAATGACCCCTTAAGGACATTAATTGTTTCAGCTACATGGCTTCTGAATTGCCATGACATTCTACTTTTTAAGTACTTCTGAAGGTTTTATTACAAATAACTTCTTCATCCAAGCCAAATGCTCCTTATTCAACATAGGACACATCACCTAACCTATCTCCTTTCTGAGTATATTATTTCTCAAGATTCATTGAAGACTGACCCACTTTAGAAAATGTATATATTATACATTGCACTCTGCTTGATTGTACACTGCACTGTGCTTGTTCAGTAGAATGTAGTTTTATTCTATGTAATCAGTCTCAGCTAATCTGTTATTGTTTACATTTCTGAATTTTTGTTTGCAAAATTATTTGTGTTTCACCCAGACTGAAATTGGTCAATATTGATCAGTGCATTATCTCAGTAAACAAACAAACAAATAAATAAATAAATAAATATGGATACATGCAGGCCAATAAAACCAAACCCGCTAGCTGTGGACATGCATGTTTCAGCCCTCTTATTGACCTCATCAGCACAGCATAAGTGGATTGTTGGCTACTCTTTAGAAACATAGGGTGTTTAAACCCAGCTAATGCCCATAAAAACTGAGGTGCCTGCAAAATATCCAAACTAACATGCATGCAGCTAAAACACGTAACGTCTTTAAGAGGTCATTTGCATATATCCCATGGGCCTCTATTCTAGGAGGTTTAAGGTATCACACAGTGAAAACTCTAGCTTGTCTGGGTTTTCTTGCAGTTTATTTAATGAAATAGCACCAAGTGCAAAGGAAAGGTCTCATAGCTGAGTATCTAGGAGATTCTTCCTGTGTGGTTATGTGTGGATGGATGATTGGTGAATTACTGATCTTCTAAAGAAGATTTTGAATCATTCTATAATACATTTGGGTTGTAGTGGGTTGTTATATGAGTCATGAATGGATATTTGGGAGTAACACATGAATTTGCCATGAAGTTTCTTAATCTATGTCTAGTATGCTTTAGGGTTGCCAAGGAGGTATTGGTACTGTTCTCTACAGTAATTGCAATATGCATTTTTGATATCTATTATCATTTGTCTTGTAATGTATAGATATGAGGAGTGGTTTTCAGGAATTTTGTAGTTTCCATGTTACTTGGAATTTGTTTCTGAGCTACACTTTCTTTTTAGATTCTGGTGTGAACTAAGAGCAAGGGGAACCAAGGAGTCTATAATTCCAAGAATCCCAGTTAACTCCCCTGAATACACAGAAATATACACCATCACACTATACCGGTATATAAACAGCTGCAGATGCAGCTGTACCTGACAGGAGCAAGTTCAGGGCAAACCTAGAAACAAACCCATATGGTGGAATTATAATATCAACAAGCTTTACAATAAAATGAAAATAATTTTTCTAAAACTAAGAAGGGTAATTCCCAGAATGTTAGAGCCCATAACACTGAAATAAAGAAGAACGAAATGTAAGGGGAAAACAACTCCAACCAATGACCAATAACCTGAAAAAGGTGCTGTTTGGAAAACAAATTTTCTTATAGGCCACATGAATAAGGGGATTCCCTTACGTATAATAGGGTTTCTAGAAATGAGATTCATGTGGCCTATAAGAGAATTGAGTTGGCCTTAATGATTTGCTTTTAGAAGGATTAATCAATATAGGAACATTCACATTTTTACATGTGCCTCAACCTAGGATACCCACTATGTTTGGGATCCCCAAGGTTCACAAGGATCAAATTAATCCCCCCTTAGACCCACTGTGTCCGCTGAAGGCTCCAAGACTATGCCTCTGGCAAAATACTGTGACGTAAAATTGAAACATATTGGGATATAGAAAAAAACATTTTAAAAGATTCTTGGGAATTTCTTCAGGGTATTGACACAAACCAGGTTTATGATAAGATTATATTTGTAACAGTGGATATCAAAGATTTATTTACTGTTATACCACAGGAAGGTAGATTAAGTTGGCTTGAGGCTGCCCTGGTGGATAAATGTAATATCACTAGTGATGATTTACAGGTTATCCTTAACCTTATGGAAATGATATTAAAAAATAATTTTATTTACTATGGTGGTGAATATTTCCAGCAATTGAAGGGGGTGCCAATTGTGCCCCCACATATGTCAATATCATCCTAGCCTGGTGGGAAAAACAACACATCTTCAATTCTAGATTTTGTGATTGTTGGATTTTGTACAGACGTTTTCTTGATGACATCTGCATTTTTTGGAAGGAATCGGAGGAGAAATTGAATGAATTTCTGGAGTATTTGAACATGACTACCTCCTTCCTTCAATTTACTAGTAAAATTACTTATAATAAAGTAGACTTCTTGGATGTAATTATCATCAAAACTTTTGGGGGTATTAAGTCCAAAGTTTTTTGAAAGGAGACTTTCTCAAACTCATATCTTCACTTTCAGAGTGCCCATCCATATGTGCAAAAGAAAAGTATTTTTAAGGGGCAATTGATTAGAGCTAGTAGGCTCACCTCTTTAGATGAAGATTTTAAGGAGGAATGTGCCTTCTTGGGAAAACTATTTTTGGAAAGGGGATACCCGGATAAGTTGCTGGAGGAGGACACCACCATTTATATTAAAAACCAGTGGAAGACAAGATTTATGCCCCTTCTAGGTAAAGGTGATGATTTTACATTCATTAATGGTATGAAAAAGGATGGCAAGTTTAATAGGATACTTACAATGGAATATAGCAGTGATTCACAAAAGGTAGTTGATGTGGTGAAAAAAGAGTTGGATAGATTTACGTCCCTCACTGATCTAAATGGGGTTGAAAATAAACCCTTAAATATTGTGTTTAAAAAAGGTACCAACCTGAAGGAATTATTGGAAAAGGGGAGTACCACATATAGGGGTAAAAGACCTGGTACTTATAGATGTGGGACATGTGCCCAGTGTAAATATGTAGCTAACGCTGACCAGGTGTTTATTAAAGCCAGGAATAAATTTGTTAGAAGTACCTGTTACAGTAATTGTATTTCTAATGGGTTGGTTTATTTAGTGACCTGTGAAGTTTGCAGCACTTTTTATGTAGAGGAAACTGAAAGACATTTGAAAAGGCATATTTACGAACATTTTTATGAGATAAGTAGGTGCAATTATAAAAATGCCCTATATAAACACCTACAGAACTGTGCTCAAGCAAACTTTTTATTTTTTGTACTTGAAGTTGTTCATAAAGATACAAGAGGGGGTTCGTGGGAAACCCGCCTTGAATATCGGGAGTTGTACTGGCAGGTTTTCTTGGATGCTGGGAGATACCCTGGTCTTAATGAGAGTATTTCCCTGGCACCGTTACTGAAGTTAAGAGCAGCCAAATTGTAAAAGCTGTATGATGTAATATGAGCCACTATAGGGTAACATTGCATTAGTTTTTATGTTGAAGGAAATGTTTTTTTAAACACTCTTTATGTCATGTTTTACACAGGTTGAGATATTTTAATATAAATATTTATTATAGTATTTTTTAATATTTATATATTTTTAACATATTTTTTACATATTAAAGGTCATTGGTAGTAAATGAATGAAAATGGTGCTTTTGTTTCTTTTATCTTTGTTTTACATATTTTATTACATTGGTAATTGATGTCAAGCTTTTATTGGCTGATTCTTTGAGGTATTTAAGGACTTGTTGGTTGGTGAATGGGGTTATCTGATGAAGTCTTGGCAGACGAAAACATATTGGGAATTATAAGCATTTATATCTGTGTCTGGAATAAAGGATTACTACTCCGTGGTCCGCAGACTTTGTTTTCCAAACAGCACCTTTTTCAGGTTACTGAAATAAACAAACAACTTAGGAACTTAAAATCTACCAAAGCCAAGTTTGGGGCTAAAATAGCTTCCCAAGCCAAAGACAATCACAAGGCATTTTTTAGTTATGTTTGTAATCTCAAAAGCACACTGCAGCAATGCACTGAGCTGACTGCGAGTGATGTTACTTATTGAGGCTGAAGATATAGAGAACCTTCTGGCCTATAAAGTTAGCTCTAACTTTACCCCTGTGTCCCCTCCATCTGCCTTCAAGATATACCTGAAACTAGCATGCCTCCAGCTGTGACACAACACAAGTGCTAAAGGTGCTATCCAAAGCAAAAAATACTACATTGATGGGTCCTGACAATATCCCTGGAAGCATCTTAAATAGCATGAAGCATGATTTAGCCACACCATTAACAACACTGTTCAACTTCCGCCTCCATACAGGTTTTGTACCGAGTGACTGGAGAACAACTAAAGTAATTTCCCTGCATAAGGTAGGACCTTCCACAGACCCATGCAACTACAAACCCGTAAGTCTGATCAGCCTCGTATGCAAACCATCATGCCTCTCAACCTCTTAGAGCAAGAAATCTGGACAAAACCATCAGTAATGGGGGGACAAGGGCCCAAAAATAGGGACACTTTTTAAGTATCACTCTTATAAACTTAGAAAATTGTTAGAATAACAGGTTTTGCTTTAGCATGAATTTTCTGAAGGGTTATAAAGTCGGAAACTATATCATTTTCTGACTTCAGCCCTCAATAATTTGCCAATGATTTACCAGTAAACCACAATTTTATGAGAAACAGACTAAAAATGTGAGGCAGAAATCTGGACATTCTGCAAAAATCTGTACAGTTGAGAGGAATGAAAGCCATGGAAAGACTTATCACTGTGCTTGTTTGACTTGCTGTTCTCTGCCTGACTATTGCTGATCTCTGTCTGCATTTGATTTGGAACTGGGGTTCTTCATTTATGTATTGGTTACTTCTATTTTTTTTTTAATCTTTTTCTTATATTGAATTTTGTTTTGTCTTGTGCTTTTTTTTGAGGTCTTGGTTAGGGTCAGTTGTAAAGTAATTCTTTTGCAGACAGGGAATGACATTCAGCTAATTAGTGGGAGGAGCTGTGAAATAGTATTCCTCATTTAACTACAAATACTTTGTGGGATCTTTATTTAGCTGTACTGCTTGTTTGACTTGCTGTTTTCTGCCTGACAATTGCTGTCCTCTGTCTGCATTTATTTTTTCTCATCCACCCACCCACTCATACTGTTGTTGTTGTGCTTTTAAACATGATGGCTTTTGAGTTGTCCTCCTCTATTACAGATCTGATTTTGGACAGTCCTCCCAGTCTCATCTCATTAGCTCATTCTACTGAGAACTGAGAGATCAGCTGGGAAGGCTTTCCTCCTTAGTCTCTTAAACCTGAACTATCTTCTGTTTCCTACCTTCCCTCTTACTGAAAAAATTGCACTTTATTCATTTGCTTTTTCTGCATTTTTATTCTTAGATTTTTCAATAATATTTAATCTCCTGCGTTTATTACTGCTTGTTAGTAGCCTGATTATACTGTAACTGTTATTCTAAGCCTCTTAGGTCTGATTTAAGCACTTGAGCACCAGACTAGTTATCTTACATAAGGAAGGTTTGTAGTCTACAGTTTTGTGATAGGAGAGGTAGCTTATACCCTTCTGAGCTGGGAACTGCAGGTTGAAGACTTATTGTCTGTTATTCTAAAAGTGTCTTTGCTCTGGTTTAAACACTTGGGTCCATAACAGTTATTTTACATTAAAAAGGTTTGTGGTCTACACTCTTGTGGCAAGAGAGGATAGCCTATGCCCTTCTGAGCTGGGAATTACTGGTTGAAGGCTTATTATGTCTGTTATTCTTAAAGTGTCTTAGTTCGTTAAATCTGTGGAGATGCCAATGTCTCACAGTGTAAGTTTTCATTAAAATGCACTTACTCTCTGTACAGATTTTTAACTACTAGATCATCTAGTTTGTACATAGCAGAGTGTTGCTCATCAAGTTCCTTTTATTATTGACCTATTTAACATTTTAATTTCCTTCACTCCTCCCCAGTAGATCAGTAGCCATGGATATGCACTTCTCTACTCTCTTTGTGGCCAGTCTGGTTGAGATGGGTATTCTGAGGCATTATATCAGTTACCTCATATACAGTGACAACCCACTTATTCTCAATAAAACAGATGAAGTATGTAAGAGGTGTCAACACACTTTAATGCTGGAGGCAAAACTCTCATACAACCAAAACTAATCCTATAGAGGTTGTCAGTGACACTTGCACCATGCCTACTGCACAGAGTTAAGACCCTACACATAAAACTACTTAATCTGAGACACTTACAGGTAACCTTCCTAAAACACTAAGACCTCCTGTACAACACAATAAAAAATGGGTCCTCAGCAATCATGTAAACACTCCATTAAAACACCACCGACAGCTACACATTGTAGCACTGTATCCAGTGCCTCTACTGCTATGCCCTTAAGGTAAACCAGTGCACAGCAAAATTTCCTGGTCATTGGTGATTCTATAGTGAGGAGCACCGATGTCCCCCTTACCAGACTGAATAAGGATAGAGTCATGGTTAGCTGTCTTTCTAGTGCTAGGATCCATCAAGTCACGCAGTCACTCAGGTCATTGAACCACAGGTACCAGTATGACTCTGTTTTAGTCCATGTGGGTGTTAATGACCTGAGACTTACCCCCTTGACTATATGAAGCAAGGCATGATTGAGCCTGCTGACTATCTGTCTCAGGCAGGCATGAGCCTAGCTCTAAGCAGCATACTATCTTCTCCAAAGATGGTGCCACATTACCAACAGAAAATGATTGATTTTAACAATTGGATTATCTTCTGGCTTCAATCCAAGGGGGTACAATATTTGATGGCCTGAGAGGACATGGTTGACAGACCATGCTGCTTTACCATGGATGGTCTGCAATTATCCCCTCTAGGCTTTTGCAAACTGGAAAGACTTTTTCCACCCCTATAGTGCCTTTTTAGGCAATGCCAAACTTATATGCCTCCTGACTTAACTGAACCTATGAATGAATGAATGAAGGTGGTACTGCTCAATGCTAGAAGACTTAACAAGAAACTCCACTCCCAGCAAACCTTCCTCTCCCTGGAGAGTGTGGACATATGTGCCGTAGTGGAGAGTACCCCAGCAATGCAAGACTATAATACCTTTCACACATTTAGACCAGCTACTGCACAGGAGAGAACTAAAGGTGGAGGGGTCTCAGTCTATATTTAAACCAACCTCACATCCATACTAGATAAAGTTTATGACTCACTGGAACTCATACATGTGCAACTCACCATAAACAGGGTCGCTTACCATATCCTTGCAACCTATAGGTCCATGTCCATGTCGCAGGAAACCTATACTACCTATCTCAGTGTACTAGAGTCCCTCACTAATCAACCCAAGGCAATATTCATGGCAGAGCTCAACTACCCCTCTATAGACTGGGCATTGTACACCACTTCTAATGCACAAGCCCAACAATTCCTAAAGTTGGTTAATACCAACATCTTGGAACAGGTGGTCCATTTTCCTACCAGGGGTACAAGCATCCTTGACTTTGTACTCATGAACATGGAGGACCTATGTTCCTCACACAATGTAGTGTCTTCAGTTATAAGATCTGACCATAAGGCAATATTTTTTTAAATAAAAATTAAATCTGGGGATCCAGCAAAACCAAAAACCTTTTAGAACTATTCCAAGGCTAACCTCTCTCTACTAAGCAACATCTTGGCTAAATTCCAAGCACCCCCAAATCTAGTAAAAATCATAGCATATGCTGAGCTAATTACAAACTCTCTGTACAGTCATATTGATAGCTGTATAGAGCGAGCTGTGCCCACTCATATTAAGAATAAGACAAACTCAAAAGACAAGCCACCCTGGTAGAATCACAGTTATCAGTTGGTTATACAACAAAGGAAAAACAATCTTGGCCAAGCGTAGAAGGAACAAAGCTATACATACCAAAATCCTGTGATCAATTTAAACAGGCAGCTAGGAGGCTTAATTAGTACTTCAAAAGCTAAATATGAAGAAAAAAATACCTTCTTAGGCAAAGGACAACTACAAAGCTTTCTACAGCTATCTCTGTAACTTCAGGAGAAATATGCAACAATGCACAGAACATATTGTAAATGGCATCACCCACACTGAATTGGAGGCCATTGTCAACCTTTTGGCTGACAGGTTCAGCTTACATTTCTCACCGCACTCCCCTCTGAAAGTCCATAGGAACTGTATACCACAATCCCCCCCCCAGTCATTGCTAGGGACCATCATCAATACACTTTCCAAGGTCAAAAACACTGCATCAATGGGCCCCAATAGCATACTGGGATGCAAGATAAATAGCAAGAAAAATGACCCCTCTTGTCCACTTGAATCACTTTTCAGCTGGAACCTACAGTCAGGTTTTGTGTCCAAAGAATGGAAGATAGCTACAGTCATTCCCCTGCACAAAACAGGTCCAACCACTGATCCAGGTAACTACAAACCCATAAGTCTGACCAGTCTGATATGTAAAGCCATGGAATGAATCACCATGGACATGATAAATGAGGACATAGGTAACCTGCAAATGCTGGACCCATCACAGTTCAGCTTTGTTAAAGGAAGGTCATGCCTATTAAATCTGGTGGACTTTTTGAGATAGTCACCAAAACACTGGGTAAAGATAAGACTGTGCACATAGCTTACCTCGACCTAGTCAAGCTTTTGCTACAATACTCCATTCAGGCATTATAGACAAGTTCATTAATTTAGGTATAAAACCTTTTATCACCCACTGGATAGCCACCTGGCTCCCTGATAGGACCCAGGAGGTCAAAATAGGTGAGGTCATCTCCACCAAGAGGCCAGTCAATAGGAGAGCCTCTCAGGACTTGTTACTGGGCCTGTTCCTATTTGACCTGAATTTCAATGAAATGGAAGCAAATTCTGAAGGTTTATGGCTGATTAAGTTTGCAGATGATTGCAAGCTGGTCGTTATCATTGACTCTCCTGCAGGCACTAATATTCTTCAAGAAGGCCTATCTCTGACTAACAGATGGTGCCAAAGCCATGGTCTTACACACAGTGCTAAGAAATACATAATTGTACCCTTTGGGAAGTTAACCATCCCCGGTAATTACCATGTTGATAATACATCCTAAGAGTCGACCCAATGGTCAGAGAAGTGGCAACAGTAGTATGGAAATCCTTTTATGTTGCACAGCTTATAAGTAAGGGCATGGCATCTAGGTCCAAAGAGGTTATTATCCCACTGTAATCCGCTGTTATCAGACCAATCAGGGAGAACAGTGCTCCTTTCGGTATGTACCTGACCAGGCATATGCAGCAACTGCAGTGACCTCAGAGATTTCTTGTAAAAAGTATAAAAGTCTTTACAAACCTGCCTTATGCAGAGCACCTTAAAGCCTTTTCCCTCTTCTCATTCTCCTTTAGATTGTTGAGGGGTGATCTATGCCTGGCTTACAAGGCATCCGCAACCCCCAAACTTATGAATCTCCTGCATGTTCATTAGTCAAACAGTAGCAGAATTACAAATTCTAGGGACCTGAATTTTGACTGTAACTTCAACAGAACATACTGGAGAGAAAGATAAGTGTCCCAGGGACTCCCCCTCCTATGGAACAGGCTTCTTATTCATGTGAAGCTGAGTTTGTGTATTACCAGTTTAAGCACAGCCTAGGCCAGTGGATGTTGAATAGGAAATTTACACTGGACCTGGGACCTATGTCCCTTATGGACAGAGGTAACTTATAAATGCCTGGCTATCAATGTCCTGTTTGTATACAGGACATCATCATTCTTTCTGGAACACTTGGCTAGGCTTAGAAAGGCCCCTGGGTTGTTAGCCTAGTAACAATCTACGAATCTATGGAATTAATCAGTCAGGACATAAGGAACCTGTAAACACTGGATCCATCTCAGTTTGTATTCATTAAGGGCAGGTCATGCTTACTCAACCTGGTGAATTTGTTTGAAAAGGTCACCAAAGCAATGGATGAAGGTAAAACAGTACACACCACATACCTTGACATTTCCGAAGCTTTTGATACAGTTCTCCACTTAGGCACTGTAGAAAAGTTAAATAAACAGGGCATAAACCCCCTATGTCACCTACTGGATTGTCAAATATCTCACAGATAGGATGCAGATAATCAGAACAGAGGACATTACCTCCACAAAAAGACCCGTCACCAGTGTAGTCCCTCAGAGTTCTCTGCTGGGACCTTTTCTGTTTGGCATCTGCTATTTTGAAGTAAAAGTCAATATCAAAGGGCTATGACAGACTAAATTTGCAGATGACTGCAAGCTAGGAGCAGTCACTGAATTTCCAAATGTGTTAGCTATCCTGCAGGAAGGCTTGTCCCAAATAGGTAACTGGTGCCAAAGTCATGGATTGAAACTAAGTGCCAAGAAATGCATTACTGTATTCTTTGGGGAGTCATTTATCCCTGGGAATTCCCACATTGACAATGCACCCTTAACAGCTGACTTGGTTGTTCAGGATTTGGGAACCTATGTGGACAGTGACCTAATTCTTGACTAGCATGTGTCTATTGTAAGAAAGTCCTTCTGTATTGCACAGCTTATATACAAAGCAATTGTGTCTAGTTTTAGGGATGTCATTGTCCCCATTTACTCAGCCATCATTAGGCCAGTCATTGAATATAATGCCCCTTGGCATGCATCTGTCCAAAGATGTGCACCAACTGGAATGCCCACAGACATACCTTACTAAAAGGATGCAAGGCCTAAACAACATGTTCTGCATGGACTGACTCAAAGCCGTGTCACTATGCTTTGTATTCTACAGGCTGTTAAGAGGATGACCCAT
>NC_056748.1:94650025-94707525 GCF_019279795.1 Protopterus annectens
TATAAAATGCATGAGCTTTGGGATTTGATATATTTTTGGGAAGACCATTACCTACTATCATTTATTTATTTATTTCCATTTGTTAACTGGGATAGTCCAACTGAACAGAAACACATTTTCAGCAAAGGACCACGGAGAAAAGCTTCAAACAGTACAAGGTTTAGTTAACCTATTTCAAGATAGTAGTACAAGACTAATACAATAGAATTTTAATACTGAGTTTAGGAGAATGCTTCCAGTAATTGTACAAAATTAGAACAGAGTTTGAGTATGAAACATAGCAGTAATGTTATTGACTTGCCAATGTATTTTGCAACATTCTGGAGATTAAGAATGTTTGTTTGAAGTACCTGCACCAGTTTTTCTATACATTGACTGGTACGCAGAGGATGTTCCCTAAAGCAGGCATCATCTGGTAGAAATGTGGCTCAGGAGTACGGAGGACATGGCAGCATAGTCTTTTTAATATTGCCAGGGACTGAATGCAGACAAATTGGAAGTGCAATGATTATTAAAATAAATGCTCGGCCAGGCAGTAATGCTTACCAAACAACATATTTCTGGATTATAATAAAGTAATAAACTTGACAAAACAGGCATTAGTAACATTATAATGATAGCAGCCAAAATAAGCAATAATTAGAAAGTGAATATCTAAAACTCAACTGATTACTGGTGATGCAGTAGATTTTGTAGATGAAGTGGAAAAGGACATAGAATTGAAAAACGATGTGTTGTGTGTGTGTTTATATTTTATATGTTATATATATGACGTAAAGTTGGGAGGGTGGCCTAATGGTTAAGGTGTTTGCCTTACAAACACAAAGTGCAGGGTCTGAGTTTCACAAAGGATAATTGGCTAGGTTTACAATGGCTCACAAGGGCAGTTAACCTAGTACTAACCTATGAACATATATATATATATATATATATATATATATATATATATATATATATATATATATATATACACACACACACACACACACACACACACACACACACACACACACACACACATATATATATATATATATATATATATATAGATATATATATATATATATATATTATACATATATAGATATACACACTTACATGAATGTATGTATGTATATTTATATATATATATATATATATATATATATATATATATATATATATATATCTATATATATATCTATATCTATATCTATATATGGGTCTACTTCATATGACCTAAATTTCACATGATCGAAATTCATTTGACTGCGACCAAATGACCTAAATTTCATTTGACCTAAAACTCTTCACTGGCAATGAGCACTGGCAGTCTGTAGAGCACTGTAAGGCAAGTAAAAGGTATATGCCCTGTTCCCCACTGTAGTACGACCCTGGAGTTAGAATATATAGTTAGGGTTTGTGGGGGGCATAGCCCCCCCACAAAGTTCAGTTTTACTGACCAATATAAAATCAAACCACAGAATATATAATCAAACTAGGTGGGGGGGGGGGCTCCACACACCCCAAGTGTGGGGGGCTGCACCCCCCACACCCATCTAATTATATATTCTAACTCCAGGGTCCCACACTGTAGAGGGATCTCCACTATCATTTGTCAGTCTTTCAAACGTTCGCTCATATGGTGTCAGCCATATGAGTTTCTAACATTTGAAAGTTGTAATAAATGAAGGGCTCCCACATATTTATATATATACACACACACACACACACACACACACACACACACATATATATATATATATATATATATATATATATATATATATATATATATATATATATATGGTTTTGTGTAGTTTGATTGAAAACTTTATTGACTGAAAGAGGAATCAGTCAACACAAAACTCATTTGACTGAATCACGATTGATATAAATCATTTTATGCAACAAATATAATGTATTTTTTTTTTTTTGAGGCGGCTAGCCCATTGCACCCCCCCGCACCCCCTTGCTTATACATACTAACTTCACTGTCACACAACCATAGGGGAATAGAAAAAAATGCACACAGTGAATCAATGCTGGTACATAAACACAAACCTTTATAGATCTGGGTGTAGAACATGATAGTGGCCATTGCAGACACTCTTCTAGTCTGACTTCCCTAATAATTGTTATGATCAGAAATTACACCATCACATACTGTCTAGAGACATCTACACTTTTGTATCAATTGTGATTCAGTCAAGTGAGTTTTCAGTCAACAGTGTTTCACCATTTATGATTCAGTCTCATGAACTTTCAGTCAAATAACATAGGCCTATACATATATAAAAACAGAGAGAGATAGAGCGACCAATAAATCTATATAAATATATATATATATATATATATATATATATATATATATATATATATATGTATATATATATATATATATGTATATATGTATATATATATATATATATATGTGTGTGTGTATGTGTGGATCTATATCAGCATATCGAATGCTGAAAACACCAAATGCAATTTAATCAAACTGAAATATTCGAAATCTCAAAACAGTGAACTGACGGAACACCGATTTCTTTCCCAGGGAAAGAAATCGGTGTTCTATGCAAAAAAAAAAATTTTTTTTTCAATACTGTAAACACTGACAGAAGTATGGGGCTTCACCCCCCACACACCCCAATATGGGGGGCTGTTCCCCTCACACCCCCCCCTACTTAAATATACCAACTCTGAGACCGCACCACAGTGGAGGAAATAGCAAACTCTGATGACGGCCCACCAATTTGTTTCCCTGGGAAAGAAACTGATGTTCTGTCAGTTCGCTCTTCTGCTATTTTGAACATTTCAGTTCGATTAAATTAAATTTGGCGTTTTCAACATTCGAAATGCTGATAGGAACCCTATATATATATATTTATGTTCTGTACATTCCTAGCACAAGTTTGAATTTAGATGGCTACCATGGTGTACATATAAGGAACTGTTACATTTTCATGTCACGTGATGAAAACAAATATTGTTAAACAAGATAATGTTGATTTTTTGTGAACAATGTGAAATGGGTTCAGTTAACTTGGCTGTGGGATGTGTAGCAACGACTAGAATCATGAAGTCTGTGCTGATTGCTCTAAATGGTAGAAGGAGGAGATGAAAATATAGAATGGAATTACTTCCTTATGAAAATACTGGTAGAATGATGCCTGGTAGGTGAATGGATGAGAATTAATAAATGCACAATAGATGTGAGATGCCCATAGTCAAAAATCACAAACTGAATTGTTACAGTTTTGTTTTAATATTATTTTATTAATATTATTATTATAATAATATATAATACTAATATAATAATATATAATTTATAATAATATAATAATTATTATTATTATTTTATTAATATTATTTAATATTATTTTATGGGTTCTTAGGCTTTGTATTGTTTAAAGATGGTTTGCTGTTCAGTTTAAAGTTTCTAATTTTTAATAGGATATGTGACATTTTATATTTGTTTAGGGTTACTGTGGGAAGCAGGCTCCCTACTGAAGTGCCAAGTGCTGATAAGCTGAAATAAAAGACACCCCCCCCCCACACAGAAACAGAGACGAGACAATCTTGGACATTCTACTCTTCTCCTTTAAACTTCTTTTTTGCAGGGAACATGCCCCCCTGCACTCCCTGATGTGGGGTGCAAGCCTCCACAAATCTGGATTTGTATATACCAACTTTGAGATTACCATATCTTGGAGAAAAGGGAACATTTTGAGAAATGGCCATCTCAGACATATGCTATATGCTAAGCCCAATTTTTGGCCATTCAGTCTCCATGTTTTGGGACTCACTGTAGCAGGTCCTGACATTTCAAATGGTTACTGGAAAGCAACTTTGAATGTAAAATTACACCAAACAATGTGTGGAATCATTGTTTTTTTTACACTAATTATATATAATGTGTTATGCTGGTGCACTAGTCACTTGTTCTTGTTTAATTTTTCTTTTATTGGAGAATGTTAATGTTGGGAATCATTGTAAGACTGAATTGCATGTGCATATTATTTTGTGCTGATTGTACGATGGAAATATATGACACATAAAAACAGAAGTAAAGGCAGCCTCATTAAGTGCAAGAAGTTTAAAAAAGTAGGCAGTCTTGAAGAAAATAAATAACAGCACCATAACTGAAATTTGTTTTATATTAAAGGTAATAAATTAATATCTAACATAGCTGGGCTCATCTCCTTCCATTGGTGTAGACCTAATGGAACAGGTAGGTATTTATTTACATATTATATTTATTTGGTCTGAAGAAGCCTTATTTACATATGTTGACCGGGAAGGTCCACTGGGTCAGAAACCCATTTTCAGTGGAGGCCCAGGGAGAAAAGCTCCACATGAAATTTAGATTGCACAGAGTAATAAAATTGCAGTTTTACAACAAGGAGAAACATACATAGTCTAACGAAGTAACAGCAAATACAATACTAAGGAATTTTATACAGTTGGAGGAAGACAAAACTGGATAATTCCTAATAACTATATCAGTACAAATCTATATATAGTTTGGATAGGGAGAGAGGGTAAGAGAGTAGGGCAGTTGCAGAAGATATGAGGTAGAGTTTAAAAGGATAGGTATGGACAGAAGTATGAGTTGAGGTAAGCAGTAGGGCACTAGGAAGGCTTTAAGGAGGTCTGTTTATTTGGGGACAGAGGCAGTTATGGATTTTGAGAAAGTGATTTCTTAGGGTATGTTTGAATGTGTTCAGAGAATCAAGACGTGTGATAGAGGGTGGTAGGTCATTCCATAGTTTTGCTATGGCATATGAATATAAACTTTGTCCAGATGTCTTGTTTGGTTTGGCAACACAAAGAAGTTCTTTGTTAGAGGATCTTAAGTCTCTGGAGGGGGTGTAGGTTTGCATGATGTCTGCCAGTGTGGGGCAGTTTTCGGGGTGGAATGTTAATTTATGAGCAATAGTGAGTTGGGTGTACTGATGGTAATGGGGGAGGTCCAGCCAGTTCAGTGTTTGAATGGCTTGGCAGTAGTGTGTGCGGTTAGGAAGACCACAGGTGAATTTGGCTGTTTTGTAGTAGCATGACTGTAATTTATTACTAAGGGATGTGTGAAGATTTGTGAAAATTGGGGAGCCATAGAGAAGGGAGGATAGTCGGAGAGAGTTTGCAAGTTTTAGTCTTGTGGGTGAATCTATATATGTCATCTGCCTGTAAAGTCTGCCTAATTTAAAATGAGTTTTTTTTTTATTGCATTGAGAATGTGAGTTTATTATCTATGGTGACACCTAGGTGTTTTGCAGAGGACCCAACTTCTATTTCAGTCATGTTTTGGGAAAAGATTTTAAAATCTTGAGGTACTGGCTTGGATGAGAAGACTAATAATTTGGATTTTTTAGGGTTCAAAAGTATTTGTGCATTGTTGAGCCATGTTTCTATTGAAGTGAATGTGTTTTGTGTAATTTTTTGAAGATTTGGGAAATTGCTAGAAGAGGCTATGACAGTTGAATCATCCACTTACTGGATGACTGAGCTCTGAAGGGAGACTGTATGTAGATTATTTATAAACACATTAAAAAGTAGTGGTTCAAGAATGGATTCTTGGGGAACCCCTGTATTATTAGTCAGGTAGCCAGATAGAGTGTTTTGCCATCTCACAGATTGTTGTCTATTTTCTAGGTAATTTTTGAACCAGGTAAGGGTGTGGCTGGAGCATCCTACTGTTGATAGTTGTTGTAATAGCATGGCATGTGACATTGTGTCAAGCTTTGGATATGTTAAGACCACTGATGTTAACAGACCAGTGTCCAAAGCGTTATTCACAGTGTCAGTAAAAGAAAGTAGGACCGTGGCAGTACTGTGAGCTGGGTGAGACCAGGTTGGGATGGGGTAAGTAGGTTATTATCAGTAAGGTGTTTAAGGAGCTGAATTTGTACACACTTTTCTAGTATCTTAGATAATGGTGACAAAATGGAGATTGGATGGTAATTGGATAAATCATTGGTATTGCCACCTTTATGAAGTGGAGTAATGATGGAGATCTGCCAGAGTTGAGGGACTATTGATTCAGTGACAGATCTGTTAATTAATATGCTGATGAGATAGGCTATGGCCTCAGCACTGAGTTTAAAGTATTCAGAGGGGAGGTTGTCAGCGGAGAGGGCACATGGTTTACGTTTACATAATAGTTTGTGTATTAGAAAGGTGGGTACAGGTATTAAAGAGAATGTGGAAGCCTCTGGGAGGTTTTAATGAGAATGTGGAAGCCTCTGGGAGTTTGCTACTGTTAATTGTGTGCGGAGAGTGGTCTGAGGTGGGTTTCACTCGAATGGGATTTGTAGTGTTAATTTTAGAGTTTGGGCTGCTGTTTGTAGCTGGTGAGGGTTGCTTTACAAGTTTAAGAATGGTCTCAACAAAGTGTGAGTTCAGAATTTTTTAGGGTTATGTTTATGGCTAGAGAGTTGTTGAGAGAAGTAGTTTTTTGTCATTTCTGATGAGTTTTTTAGCTTTATTTCAGAGTTGTTTATAGATAGTTTCATAAGCTTGGTTTTTGTTCTTGTGCCATTCTTTCCAGGCTAAGTCTCTGGAGAGAAGTATGTTTCTGGTTGATTTAGTAAGCCATGAAGTTTGGTTACATTTTGTCCTTTTGTAGCGAATAGCAGCTAGAGAATTTAGAGTATCGAGGAAGACTTTTGAAAAGTAGTTTACAGCTTCTTCTAAAGGTAGTAATTTGAGTGGAGTCCAGTTTAGGGCTTTTAAAGAGTCTACTAAAGCAGATGAGAAAAATGTATTGAGTTTCTGGACATGCGGTAAGAATGGGATTTAGGAATATGAGTGTGATATCTATAGGTGAAGGCAGGTGAGTGATCACTTAAGGTGTCAGGAGGGTGTTTGCATTATAGGTTCATAGGTAGGTACTAGGCTATTGGCCCTAGGGCCTATATAAGCCTAGCCAAACGGCACCCTGGCTTTTGCCACCCAAGAAAATGATTTTCCTGTGCCCCTGTCAAGCAGAGCCACAGAAGTGATCCCCAGGGTGAATTTCCTATATCCCATCCAATCATCAAGATTTTTCTTGAAGAGTGCTAATGAGGAGCTTTGTTTGATATAGCTAGGTAGTTTGTTTCAGAGTATGGGAAGTCTCTGGGACAGGAATCTATCCCTCCAGCATGTTCTGTTTATTCTGGTGACAAGGTTTAGAGCATGTAGCTCGAAGGGATTGGGATTTCTTTAAGCTGAGCATGTCCAATGGCTCTGGATTTGACATAGCCTTTTATGTTAGACAGAGATCACCTCTGAGTAGGCGATATGCGACGGAGTAAAGCTGGAGTTTTTTGAGACGGTCTGTGTAGGGCATCTGTTTGAGGCCGGTAATCCTCTTTGTGAGGTATTTCTGTGGCCTTTCCAGTTGTTGTAGATGTCTTGTGAGGTACATAACAAAAGGGGTGTTGTACTCTATAATGGGTCTAATGAGTGATGAGTAGAGGGGAACAATTACCTCTTTTTCCTAGATGAGAAACCTTTTGTGATGAGGTGTGCCACGTAGAAGTATTTCCTGACTACTGTGGCGATGTGATTATCAAAGTTGAGACTACTGTCCACCTGTGTCCCAAGGTCTCTTATCACACTTTCGGTGTTAAGTAGACTACCACCTATGTGGTGGTTCATGGGTACAGAGTTTTTACCAAAAGGGATGACAATGCACTTTTTGGCATTGAGTTGAGGTCATGGCTTTGACACCAGGCATCTGTCTCAGTGAGGCCATTTTGTAGGATGTCCACATCATTAGGAGTTTTGATTATGGCTCCGAGTTTGCAGTCATCTGTGAACTATGTTAGCCAAAGACCTTCTGTGTTAGCCTGTACTTCAGAGAAGTAGATACCAAACAGGAGAGGACCTAGGACTGAACCCTGTGGTACTCCACTTGTCACTGGTCTGAAGTTGGATTTAGAGTCTGCTACTTTCACAGTGTGGGTTCTGTCAGTGAGCCAGTTGGCAACCCATCTTGTGACATAGGGATTTATGCCTAGTTTAGTGAGTTTATCTATAATTCCAGAATGGGGGATGGTGTCAAAAGCCTTGGCAAGATCTAGATAGGCTGTGTGAACCACCTTACCATCATCTACGGCTTTGGTGACCGCTTCAAAGAAGTCTATCAGGTTTGGGAGACATGATCTGCGTTTTACAAACCCGAACTGGGTAGGGTCTAGAGTTTGGAAATTACCAGTGTCATTGTTTATAAGTTCCATGATGATACGTTCCATAGCCTTGCAGACCAGGTTCATCAGGCTAATGGGGTGGTAGTTCCCGGGGTCAGTGGTGGCTACCCCTTTGTGGAGTGGGATAACCTTTGCTGTGCACCATTCAGTGGGCACAAAGCCTGAGGTGAGGCTATGATTGAACATGGTACTTAGGTGGGGTGAGAGTTTGTTCTGAAATGTTGTTAGGTCCCATGGATGCTGTGTTCTTGGCTTTGGAGAGTGTGGTATTTACCTGTGCAGCCGTGATTACAGGAACTTTGCATTCTGCCGATATAGAGATGGGCCCTTTAGGGGATGAGAGAGGGGTAAAGTTAGCACTGAACCTATCTGCCAGGATGTTGGCAATATCAGATGGTTCTGTATATTTAGTGCCATTGTGCTGTAACTTAGAGCAGATCTGAGTGTTGCCATTGCGATTCTTGACATAGCTATAGAATGCTTTGTGGTTGTCTTTAGAATCAGTGGCAATTTTATTTTCATAACTAGCTTTGCAGGATTTTATGAGGAATCTCAGCTTTTATTGAGGCTGACCTTGGCAAGTTCCTCCAATCATGGGATTTTACTTTTTTTTGCAATAGTTTCTTTCTTTTGTTATAGAGTTTATGGCAGGAGACCACCAGATTGGCTTCCTTTTTTGGAGGATAGCATCTTGGTTCTGTTAGGGATTGCACGATCCATGCACTCATGTAAGTGCTTATAAAGTGCAATTGTACAGGATTCACCAGTTGTACCTCTATTGTCTGTCAGCATGGGTGTCGTGAAGTTTGCCACTTCTGTCTTAAGAAGCGTGAAGTTGGTTTTGGAGAATTTTTTGCAGTGGTTTCCCTAATGGGGAGTGGGGGTGGGATGTGGATGTCTAGGGTAATTTGCTTGTGGTCGGATCTGACCAACGAGGAACTGACCTCTGGTGTGGAACACCGGTTGCCCATGTTGGTAATGACCAGGTCTAGGATATTGCTGCCTCTGGTGGGGGTGTGGATAAGTTGATCCAAGACATTGGAATTAATGAATTCCAGAAAACGTTGAGCACAAGAGTTGGTACATGAGTAGTTTTCCCAGTTAATGGTGGGGTAGTTGAAATCGCCCATTATTAGGGTGTTAGGTTATACCCTAATATTTTCCAGTGTATCAAGAAATGAGAAGTGGGAATCATGGGGTATGGTGGGGGATCTGTAGCAAGCTACAATTTGGATTGCGGTCTTGCCCAGAGTTAGTTGCACTTGGATAATCTCAGATGCGTTATGCTGAGCAACTAGCCTGTAGGTGTGGATATCCTTAATGAATATGGACACGCCTCTGCCTTTAATGCTTCAGTCCAGGTTAGGTGGCCAAAAGGTGTGGTATGAATTATAGCCTGGTAATACAGGGGTGCTCTCTGGAGCCTTGAACCAGTTCTCTGTCACTGCACAGATGTCGATGTTCTCCAGTTTAAGCAGTGCCTCGAGTGAATGCATTTTGAGGTTTAGACTACTAGCATTACCCTCAGATTTTGCTTGCTTGTACGTGTTACGGTGGTGAATTTGTCATTTGAACCTTGCCTAAAAAAGGCACTATAGGGGTGGCAAGAGCCTTAGCCAATATCTGGAATCCCAAGGTCGACAGGTGCAGGCCATCTCTGGACAAGCATCATGGTCTGTGATCATGTCATCCCAGGCAGACAGATACTGGATCCCCTTAGAATGACACCAGAAGCTTAGCCAATTGTTGAAGTCAATCATTTTGTCCTTGTACTGTGGTATCATTCTTGGTGATGGCAGGATGCAACTCAGGGCTAGGGTCATACCTGCCTGGGCTACAAGATCTGAGAGCTTAACATGTCTCTTTTCATGTAGTCCAGGGAGTTACTTCTGAGCATTCACACCAACATGGACAATGACAGAGTCATATTTGTACTTGTTGTGGAGTGCCTGAGAGCGTGTGTTATGTGGTGGATCTTGGCACCTGACAGGCAGCTGACAGTAACTTTCTCCTTGTTTAGCCTGGTGAGTGGAACATCAGTGTGCCTGACTATAGAGTCACCTATGACTAGAGTGTTGGGTTGTTATGCCTTATGGGCTGTGATTGAGTGGCACATTGAGTTTGTGGCCTATGTGTCATTAGGGTTGTGTTGGGGGGTGGAGGTTGCTTGTGTTTCTGCTTTGGAGGTCTCTGTTGCTTGAGTAGATTTTTATTGAGAGCTTCCGCGAATGTAGGTGTGAGTTGTGTGTTGCTATGTGTGTGTTTTGGTGGTGTAGATTTTGAGGGACTATGTGATGAGTGTGGTGTGGTGCAAGTGTTTACATGCTCCTCTTGACTGTCTAGTCCAGTCTTAAGTGAAGAGAGCTTTGCTTCCACTTTGGCTATATAAGTGCATCTCCCACATGTTGTACACATTAGAGTATTTGTGAGGGTCTGAAACGAAGATCCAATCCAAGATGGATCAAAACTGACTTATGCCCATTATATCAAATGAAACTTCATTGAGTAGGACAACTCAGCAACTTTACTACATTCATAATGGCACATCCCAAGTTCACTCCACTTTGAAGAAGGGAGCAATTTTGACAAGTTATTTATTTTATTAAATTGCTCCTGATTAAACAACCTGCTAATTGAAAAGTACCTTTTCATTCCACTTTGAAGAAGGGAGCAATTTTGACAAGTTATTTATTTTATTAAATTGCTCCTGATTAAACAACCTGCTAATTGAAAAGTACCTTTTCATTCCACTTTGAAGAAGGGAGCAATTTTGACAAGTTATTTTTTTTATTGCTCCTGATTAAACAACCTGCTAATTGAAAGCTACCATAGTAGTCTATTAAAACAAAAAAGAAAAGCTAATGATGCTGTTTTGGAATATTGCAATAATCCAAACATTGACTGAAGTAATTGCCACATCAATAACAAACATGCCCAATTGCCAATAGATGTTAGTAATCAAAATGACATTGAAACCAGTTATCATAAATCCAACCAAAAGGTAACATTATGTTTGATTTTAATGCTAACAAACATTTCAGCTATTCATTCAGCTCTACATTCTACTCCCCTTTGATGCTAAACGCAGACTGTGATACCACAGTATTTAACTTAATAAGTGAAACATAAAAACTGGGAAATATATCCACATTTCTAGCCTGTACCAAAGGAAACCACACTGAAATAAATAAACTTATTACTTAAACAGGAAAAATATCCTTAATGACCAACACCTTACTGCACAATCATCATCATCTTCATCAAACCTCTTTTTCCTATTTTCTACATGGAATCAGGGTGCCATGCCAGCTGTCACCATCTCTCTTTCTTGATTTAGTGCCACACTCTTACCTTCTTCAACAGTCATGGCTGACTGTTGTAGGTTTTCTGTCACATAATCCATCTGCCACTTTGTTGGATGCCTTCTTTTCCTCTTGACTTCTTCATGTCTGTTCTAAATCTTCTTTTTTCTGCATGTGTTCTTGAACTATTGTATTGTGTTCTCTTTGACCTTCCCTGCAATTGGAGCTCCTCTGGTTTCTGCTCTGATGTCCTCATGTCCTCGTCTGTCCCACAGTATGCATCCTACCACCCATCTCAGGCATGTCATCTCTATCACCTCTAGCTTCCTCAACTGCTCTGTCTTCAGTACCCAGGTTTCTGTACCATACAGTAGTACTGGTCACACCACAGTTTTAAATACCTTACTTTTCAGCTTCTTTGGCATTCTTCTGTCATACACTACCCTTGACATTCTGTGTCAGTTGGCTGCAGCCCCTTTGATTCTAGCTTTGACTCCCTCATTTAGATTTCTCTTCTCCCCAATCACCCCTTCCAGACACTTGAACCTGTTAACCTGTGACGTGATTTCCTTTCTATCTCAATTCTCAGCTTCTTCTGATTTCCCCATTTGCTGCCATTACAACTGTTTTATCTGTACTTAGTTTCATCCCATGTGCTTTCAGTCTTGCATTCCATTCCTCTATCCTTTGCTGAATTTCTTGCTCACAGTCTGCCTGCTAATGTAGTCCGCCACTGGTACATACAGAAATGGGCTTAGAGCTGAACCCTGATGTACTCCCACTCTCACTAGGAACTACTTTGTGAGACTGAACACTGTTCATACTTGAGTCATTGGGTTCTTATACATAGCCTGCAATAATTTACCAATGTCTATGGGACTTTGAACTACAACAGGATCGCCCAAACTGGCTTTCTTGGGACCTTGTCATGTGCTGTATCCCGATCTGAATATGAACTGTTTGCCTCCCATATTATTTTCTACTGCTCTACATAGTTATTTTTCAGTCACCCTCTCTATAATATTCATGCAGTCTAACAACAGTTTGATACCTCTGTACTGCCCACAGTTGTGAATGTCCCCTTGTTCTTGTACACTGGCACTAGTATGCTTATTCTCTAGTCATCTGGGATACACCTTTCTTTCCATACTGCTATGAGGACCTTCAGGAGCCATTTCTCTCCTGTCTCATCCAACATCTTGATCATATCTGCTATGACTTCATCTAAAACTACTACTTTACACTGACTTCATTTTTCTTAGTGCTGTTCATACTATTTCTGGGGTGGGCTCCTCCTCTTCTTTCATTGTAGGCAGTATCTAGGGCAGTACAGCTTCTCTGGGGTTTTCTTCACTCAGAAGCTGCTGGAAGTACTCCTTCCATCTGACTTTGATGTCCTGTGGGCTGGTGAGCAGGTTGCTGCTGGTATCCCTTATGAAGGGTGTCTGATTACTGTCTTCTTTATCTTTCTGCCTTTGCCTTGTAGCCTTATAGGGTTTTTGTGCCATCTACCAAGCCACTTTCAAAAAACTGGTAGAGTGCCTCTGATGCATTATTCTTTGCTATTGCAACTCTACTGTTAACCTGTTTGTTAGCCAACCAGTATTTCTTTTTAGCCTAGACCGTCTTTTCTATCTCCCCCTTTTTCCTGCACTCCTCCTTTCTTTTGATGACTTCCTGGATGTATGCATTCTACCACCAGCTTTCCTTATGTACCTTATTTCCATACTGGCTTGGTATCTATTCTGTAATCCTCAAACATAATGCTTTGAGAAGTTGCCATTCTTCTAAATCAGCCCTACCTATTTTCTCTTCTTCCTGAAGTGCTAGAACCGTGAGTAATTCCTCGAACCCTTTGTGCTTTCTCTCTAGTCAACTTCTAGGTCTTCAACCTAGTATCTGTTGACTTTAGAGCCTTCTTTGACTACTGCTGGCAGCTGATTGTGACAGCCAGTGGCCAAATCACAATCTCTAATTCTACACCAATGCTCTTTCCTTGCTAGGAGGAAGTCCACCTGAATTGCATGTTGGCCATTCTTGCATGTGATCCTGTCTTTCTTGCTGAACCATGTATTTTCCACCATCAAGCCATTTGACAGACAGAAGTCTAGAATGACCTCTCCTTCTTTATTCCTGTTGTCCCACCCAAGAAGGTGTTTACCTGGTATCTGTGAGTTGGGAAGAAATCCCAGGAGCTCAAAATGTGGTCGTTCACTGGCTAGAGGGCATAAGAGTCAGTTTTCAAGATTTTTTTTCCTGCTATAAATCAGGAGAGTTTGCAAGGCCCTGTTCCCACTTCCGCAGACCTCTGCAACACTATTTAAGTGTTTCAACTGGATCCAGAGCCATTTGTGCCAAATAAGAATATTTTCTTGATTTACTGTACTTGTACTTGCTTTATACATTGATAGCTACAGCTTTTGAGCATTTTTGCAGCATTTATTTAATCTGTGGCAAAAAACATAATTTCTCTGTTGACTTTTCTAGTTTTGTTTGCCACCAGATCACCTTGCAGAAGGGTGAATTAACCATGGACTTAGTTGTTTGTTGTTTATTCCATACTTGAGAGCTACTTTTGATGTACTTTTATTTTAAGAAATTCCACGATCATCCATCTTCTGGAAAAGGTGTTTGCCTGGTCTGTCTGATTTGGGAAGCACTATAGGGAGCTCAGGGTGTGGTTGTTTATTGGCTAGAATGCATCAGAGTTAGTTTTCAAGTTTTTTTTGTCTGCTCTAAATAAGGTGAGTTTGCATGGAGCTGCCCACCATGCAGCGGTGGTTACAAGTGGCCTGTATAGTAGCAAATGCCTAGATAAAAACATTTCCCTGTGAGGTAAGGATTAGGTCCAGAACCTGTTAATCAGCATAGCATTGCATGGAATTAAGCATAGAGCAGCTAGCATGCACATTGAATAGCTCTACCATATCCTAACTCTATACAACATCTTGCCCTTAACCCCCAAAACTAGTGTGTATAACTAGTTGAATAACACTACCATATCCTAGCACTATATAACATCTTGCCCTTAACTCCAGAAACTTCCCTAGAAGACCCCTGTTAAAAACTAATCCTTAATCCTAAACAGCCCACCGTATTACAGGACCAGACAACATAGATATGCAATTTCCAATGTCTCTGTGGCCACCTTTGTAGATTTGGGCATCCTAAGGCAATGTAACAATTGCCTCATGTTCTCAGACAACCAGGTACTTGTTAAAGAAAATAACACAGTATGTGAGAGGTGTAAATATATAACTTCCTTGGAGGCAAAAATCTCACATACAAATGAGGTTTTCAAAATACCCACACTACATCACACACACACACACACACACGCACACGCACACGCACACGCACACCCACACACACACACACACACACACACACACACACACACACACACACACACACACACACACACACACACACCATTTAATGGCAGCATTGCTCTTCAGAAATCACTAAAACATACACCAAAAACAAAACATCTCACATAAGCCTACACCCAATGGTCCCCCCAACATTAAAGCCCATAAAACAAGCATATACTTTACCTAATACATTTGTCATTGGGGATTCCATTGTGCAACACACACATAACCCACTCACCAGGTTTGACAAAGAGCAGATAATAGTTAGTTGCCTATCTAAAGCCAGGATCCACAATGTCATACACACACTGAAGTCACTGCACCCCAGGTACCAATATAATTCTATCATAGTCCATGTGGATGCAAATGACCTGAGATGTACCTCACTAGACTATATGAAAAGAGACATAGTGGATGTCTTGGAATATGTGTCACAGACAGGTATAAGTATTGACCAGCATTCTACCTTCACCAATGATGATGTCACAATGTGAACATAAAATGATTGATTTTAATAAATGGCTGAGTTTCTGGTGTCACTCCAGGGAGATCCAATATCTGTCAAAATGGAAGGATATGGTGAACAGACCACATTACTTTGCCAAGGATAGGGTACACCTCTTCCCCCTAGGTTTTTGGATATTAGCTAAAACTTTATTCACCCCCTTAGAGCCTTTTTTAGGCAATGCCAAAAATACAAAATTACCAACATAATGAAAAAGTCTCCAAGCAACCTTAAGGTGTTATTGCCTAAAAAACAAAACAAAACAAAAAAAACTGCACACCCTTCAAGTCCTCCTCACTCTAGAGAATGCTGACATCTGTGCCATGACCAAGACTTGATTTAAAGCCATAGAAAGTACTCCAGCAGTGCAAGGTTACAGTGTCTTCCACACATTTAGACCACCAGCAGCACAGACTAGGGCCAAAGGTGATGGTGTTTCACTCTATGTTATCAATAAACATACATCCAAGTTGGTAGAGCTCATCCAAGTGAAAGTCACCATAGATGAGGTCCCTCACCATATTATGGCTACTACAAGTCACCATCTAAGTCCCCCAGAGTCTCATGACTCTTACCTAAACCTACTAGAGGCACTCACTGTCCAACCAAACACCCTATTCATGGGCGACTTGAACTACGTCTGTATAGACTAACAAACTTACTCTGCCTCAAACTCAGAGGCACAATGTTTCCTGGACTTTATTAACACAAAACACCCAGGAATAGTCTGTGCACTTCCAACCAGAGGCTCAAACATACTGGATCTGGTACACAGCAACATAGGAGAGTATTGCATTAACCCCTGTGTCACTTCCTCACTAGTGAGGTTGGATCACAAATCTACTGGATCTGGTACACAGCAGCATAGGAGAGTATTGCACTAACCCCCATGTCACTTCCTCACTAGTGAGGTTGGATCACAAATCAATCTCCTTTGAAGTAAAAATCAACCTGGAAAACCCAGTTAAACTGGTAACAGTTAAGAACTATTCTAAGGCAAACTACATACTATTAAGTAACAGCTTGTCAAAAGTCAAGGCTACTTTTAACCCTAAGACTACAGCTACCTAATCAGAATTATTCACAGATTCCCTATACAAATGTGAATGGCTGCAGAGAGACTGCTGTACCTACCAGACGTAAAACCAAAACAAACACTAAAACAAACCCACTGATGGAATCCTGACCTAAACAGGGTATATAATAAAAGAAAATAAAACTCATGGCTAAAATCAGGAAGAGCAACTCCCTTAAAGACAAGTATTCTCTTATACAACTAAACAAGAAACAAAGATGTTTATTTAAGTCCAACAAGGCCAGCTATGAGGTCAGGATAGTCTTACAGGCTACGGACAATCACAAGGCCTTCTTCGGCTAATCTGAAACCTTAAAGGTAACACACAGCGGTATGCTGAACTGGAGGTGAATGGTACCACCTTTACCAGTCAGGGTAACACAGCAGCTACTGGCTGATAAACTCATCTCAGAATTCACCCCCCAACTCTCCCCCTAGCTCCTCCAGGTGAAATCCCCTCCACCATACTTCCCTCAACTATTAACAGGGACCAAGTGCTGGTAGCAATCACTAAAGTCAAGAACACTGCCTCCATGGTTCCTGACAACGTCCCTGGAAACCTCCTGAACAGTCTAAAATGCAGCCTATCAGTGCCATTTGAGGCACTCTTCAACTACAGCCTTGAAACTGGCTATATTCCATCTGAGTGGAAGATCGCAACAGTCATTCCCCTCTACATGGGCCACCATCAACAGACCCAGGGAACTAAAGACATATCAGTGTAATGAGCCTAATATGCAAAGCCATGGAGAGAATCATCATGGAAATTATAAACAGTGACATTGCCAACCTACAGACACTGGTCACACATGCAACTTGCTTAGGTCCAGCCAAGGCATTTGTCATGGCCTGCTATAACGATAGTATAGATTACCTTATTCAGCTAAATGCTGATTGTTTAATAGGAGATTAGTTGGCATGTGGTGGGGGGGGGTATGAATGAGGCAAGAATAAACTTATCAAGGTTCCAGGAAAGTCTCTGTGGACTCACTGGTGGGGCTGCTTCTTAGTAAATATATCAATGACATTTTTGGGTCTCTACTCCCTTTAGACCACCAAACCTCCACTTCACTGCCTTACAGACCCATTCATCCCTTCCCTGGGATGGAGATGGGAGTGAGAGTCCACTAGTTATTCATTCTGGTAGGAAGTAAGAATCAGGTACCGAGGATGGTGTCATTATAAACTGTAGGAGTTTGGGCTTTTTTTAGTTTATATGCCTAACTTTTGCCTTTTACCGTGGCTGTGATTTTAGCAAATGCTCGTAAACACATGAATGCTTCCATACATGTTGATCCCACCCATCAGTTACACAGCATACAGGTAGTTCATATCCAGTCATCATGGTCTTATTAGTGTACTTACCTCAGTCCCTCTCATGGTGGGTGAGCCAACAATTTCTGCTCCTTTCCCACCTCCCCGTGACAATTCCTCCAGTGTCTGGTTTGTTGGTCAAACTCATTTTTTTGGTGTAAAAAGCAAGCCTTTATCTCTCTCTGCCAACAGACACGGCTTACAAACTAGAAATGTTATTCTCGTCATGTGGGATGCGAAAATGCTGCAAGATGGTTGAATAAAACTAACACATGTTGCAGAAACAATGGCTACACCCTTAATATCACTAAATTTAGTATTATTAAGTATAGTTATTAAAAAGAGAAAAATAGACATACACATTGCTTACAGATAAGGGAAGATATCATAGACAATGTGATAAAAGATCTGTGAATAACTGTGATCAATAAGTTAAACTTTGAACAGGGTGTCACAGCTAGTCAGAAAAATGTACTTACTAGCATACCTGATAGTGAAAGGTATGTTTAACAGGTCACAGGATGTCATTCTTACACTACAAACCTCAATGATTAGGGCAATACTTGTATATGATTCTGATTTCTACCTAACACATTTCAGGAAAGTGTAGAGATATCCTAACAAAGTGAATAGAGGAACTGGAAAACAGAAAGGAAATGTCTTTATTGTGTGTCCTACTAACTTCCTATCGATGCTTTATGGTCAGTATAGAAAACCATGAGCAAGCCAATTCTGTTTGAACACAAAGTATATTGTGAGCAGATTAATACAAGATTATGTAAACTATTACTCAAAAAAAAATAGTGATTAAAAGTGTAAAGGGTAGATTAAGCAATAACTTACCTCCTCCCTAACAGTATTCAGATACAACAATAATAAGTATATGATTATTAGAAAGTTCCAGCATGGTATGACAGCAGTTAAGCTTCTTGAGGGCTAATAGGCTATGACCTTGACACTAGAACCCATGATCCAGTGAGGTCCCATCATCATGTATTCCGACAGTGCAGCAGTAGTGTAGTGCATATAGTCACTGTACTGCTTGATATTATCTCTTAGACAGGGAAGATTTGTAACAGTGGGATTGGCTTTTTTGTGGATGGGTTGTCTCTAGCAGCGGTGATTAGCTACCTGGATCTTAAAGTTTTTAGGGGACAAATTAAGTTAAAATCTGTTCTTTCTGCAGGAGTTATCCAAAAAAAAGAAAATTAAGTTTTTTTTTTTTATAGTTGGATGGAGAAGTGCTTATTGTTACATTTGTTTAAGCTGACAGAGAATGCTTCTTCTTGCTGCTCACCTGAAAAGAAAGCCTTTGAGAAATGCTTGTTAGGAATAGCTCTTTGGCCCGATCTACGCCTCCAACTCCTACTTCTAGTCACTCCCTCTCTCATTACAAAAAAGGAATGTTTAGGGCTACATGCTTTTCTGCCTCTTCTTCATATCTCCTATGTGACACAGGAAGAATAATAATAAAAAAGTAATCTAAGCAGCAAAGTTTTCTTTTTTAATAAGAGACAAGAGGCCAGATTGTCATCATTTGCCAGGGGTAGATATTCTGGATTTCCTATGAAATATATAATTTTATCATGTTACCATGAGACATAAATTTTTGCAGACCAATAATTTATAATCTCTGGAATTAGGTTTGTATGGTCCCCTTTTGGAGAAATTTTTTTTATTTAATACAAGAAGCAGGTATTGGCCTGCTATTTAACTGGATTTGGCCAAATAACATTCCTAGGAGTCGTTGGAGGTCTTCAAATCACAGGTCATATTCTTGTAAAATCAGATCCTTATGAGCACTCTGTTTCTAAAATAGGTGTGCAAAACTATTTTGTATAATACACCCTTTGTAAATGTTTTATAGAGTCTATCACTCTCTCAGTTGGTGATGCTATTCCCCAACTAATACGTTCTTGTGTATCCAGTGTCACCATCTGCCCTACATATAGTCAGTGATATATATGCATATAAAATATGGGTCTTGTTCACATTATCGATGATCCAGAAGATCGAATGACTAACTATTGAGCTGAAATTATCAACTGTCAGAACATCGCCTGCAAGTAAATGGAGGAGAACTTTTTTAACTGAAAGTGTGGTGCAGTGAGGATCAGAGGATTTGTCATTTCTCCACTGCAGTGCAGTTTTGGAGTTGCTGTATTTAATTAGTAGAGTGTGCGTGAGGTGCTTGGGGGCTTGTTCTTGATTTGGTTGTATTTAGCCATTTGATTTTCTCTACCATTTATAATGTGAACTAAACCCATATGTATGGTATATGGCAATATTCCTAACATTGACTGGGATCATTGTCGCATCAATAGCAGACATGCCCAGTTACTACATCTCTCATGCACAAGGTACAAGATTCAAGCCTGACCTCTGGCTAATGCTTGCATGGAGTTTGCATGTTCTCCCTGTGTCTCTGTGGGATCCCTCCCACCTCCAGGTAATGTGCTGCTTCCACCTCAATCTCACCCAAGGATGGCATTATGGGCAGCAGCACAGACCTTAGATAGTTCCTATTAGGGGAAGACGTGTATATACCAACTCCTTTTGGCATCAGCTGTTGTATGCAAAATCCTCTAGATAGGATAACATGGATCACAGACTGTGTGCTGTGTCAGGCCTAGCCACTCAACAGTCAAAAAATTGGCTCTAGGTGAATCAGTTGTATTGCCTAGTGTTGCCAAAAATGGGCATGGGTGCTTGCCTGTGATATGTGGGTTGAGGACCCGGTCTACTCCAACCTACAACAGGGACCCATGCTAAGAGTGGGAGGTGTGTATGTTACCCTTTTGGCTAGTATGTGCCTGCCATAAAGCCTAGCAGCCCTGGATGAATAAGCTACAGGCAGGCTGGTATCCATTTGCCGAGTTTGTGCTACCTTGGATAGATCTTTTGAAGAAAAGCTGAATGTAAAACTAGTCAACCTGCCAAACACAGAATTGCTACACTCAGTATAGGTTCACGGACGGGATGAAGCTTCGAAGTAGATGACATGATGGTTAGAAGGAGGCTAGACATCCTATAAATCCAAAAAACAAGAAGGAAGGGCAGTGCAACAAAGTCACTTGGCTTGGGATCCAGAGTCTACTGCACAGGAGTCAGGTAGTAGGATGCACACTGTGGGACAGATGAAGAAAGGAGGACATCAGAGCAGAAGGCAAAGTAGCTCCAATTGTACAGAAGGTCAAAGAGAACAGATTGTGGTGGGTTGAGCACATGTGCAGAAAATCAGAAGAGAATCTAGAAGATTTGAGACAGACAGAAAGAAATCAAGAGAAAATGAGGGTGTCTAGCAAACAGATGGATGGATTGTGTGAGAGAAAACCTGTGCCAGTCAGGTGTGACGGTTGAAGAAGGTAGGAGAGTGGCATTGAATCAAGAGAGATGGAGACAGTTTTGTGTTTGTGTGTGTGTATGTGTGTGTGTGTGTGTGTGTGTGTGTGTGTGTGTGTGTGTGTGTGTGTGTGTGTGTGTGTTTGTGTGTGTGTATGTGTTCCCTGCAGAGGTCAAGTGTTTGTTTAGTCGACCATTTATGAGTGACTGAAGAGCTGGTCAATAGTTGTTTGAGATCACATAGTTCCTGGAGTTGGGGAATATGCCCTTAATCTGTGTTTATGTAATCTTGGAGTTAGTATATATAATTAGCAGGGAGTGTAGATGGGCTTCCACTCTACAAAAAATAATGTTTTTATTTGTTTTGTTAACTTTAAATTTTGCATGCGCCAAAGCTGTTTCTTAGTGTATGTGCAGTTGCATGTTAGCATTGACATTTTCAACGTTTTTTGAGTTGATATTTTTCATGTCAACAGTTGGTGTATTTGAGCTTTAGTAAGACACACACACACACACACACACACACACACACACACACACATATATATATATATATATATATATCTATATATCTATATATATATATATATATGGGTCAAATGGGTCTACTTGAGATTACCAAAATCTCAGTAGACCGACATTCAAAACATTGAGCCCTAAACACCAAAATGTCACACACCTGACACCTCACATACCCAACACACGCTACAATGTATCAAGAATAGAAAGATTTGTGATAAAATTATCAATTTAGATGGTCATAAAATTAACGGGGTTACATATCATGCTTTAGATCACTTTAATTGTAACTCTTCTGGGGTGGTGTACATTATTGGATGCAATTGTATTGAACAAAAATGGTACATAAAAAAGCTACATAATGATGTATTATTAGTTCATAATGCAGTATATATGTAGTTGTAACAAATTACAATATTGAAACTTACAATATGCACAATGATACCAGGAAATGGAGTATTGTCCATGCTCTAGTTCATCCATTTTCAGTACAAATTTTTCTGTGTTGTAAGTTGAGGGTGCTAATTCAGAGAGTGCTTTCTCACAATCTTTTTAAAAAGATGGTCTAACTAGAGTAGGGGTTTTAACACTGGAGGAGTGAAGAGAATAAGCAGTTAATTGTAACTGGAATTTTAATGTAAGTAGGGGACAGTGACTGCCATATAACAACGTGTGCGGTATGTAGTTCACAAGGAGGGTAGCTGAGGCAGTAACAGGAAGCCAGTTATTAACTAAATTGTAATGCAGTGGTATTTTGTGTAGTTAAATACAGTTATGAAGCAGTACATTTTATTGAATATAATTTGAACAGAGTTTGTCTATAATTAAGTGATATAACATGGAATTCTGAATATACATTTATGTAAATATTATTTATAGCAAACCATAGTTTGTAACTGTGTGTATGTGAATGTATCAATTGCAATAGTTTGTATGTATGTACATAATGTAGAATCTGCAACAATGAGTTACTTTAATATTGATCCTGTGTATCTGACCCAGATCATGCTTAAAAGGAGTCCATAGCCCATCTGACTTAACTGGTTATTAAATAAAATGGATAAGTAAGCAATAAATCACTCACTCACTCACTCACTTACTCACTCATTCAAAAAATGCAGCTTGTGATGGACTCATATTGGAGCTTTCTAACCACTGTTTCAAATGACATGGATATCTTACCATCTAAAGAAGGAAGACTATATTTAATCTTCACCAGGAGATTTGCCACCCTTCTCCAAAACACTAAAGTAGGTTACAGCATATTATTTCAAGGGGTGATTGCAAGTAATATCAGAGCTCATGAACTCCAACCTTCCAAATAGGGGCTACCATGTTCTTATGATCTCTTTATCTACTTAGGCAAGAGGATTCATTTCTTTAGCTGTCTACTCTGAGGTGCTGTCATTTGTTCTTCCATTAGCCAATCTCACAATAAAGGTGGAGGTATATTCCTTCACAAATATGTCCCAAGATACGGCTCTCATAAAGAAAAGAACAGAAATCCTTGGCTCTTCCCTCTAACTTCCTTCCATTCCATCCTCTGAGAAGAAGTAAAGTGTCAGTTTTCACTGTGCTTTTTCATGTGAAAGAGAAGAACAGCACAAAGATGGAAACGAAGACTGGTTGTAATCAGTCTGCAGAATGTGGGAAGAAGTCAGTGCTGTTCTTTTATATACCTGTTCTACCACCAATCTATAGAGCTCAGGGAGAGCCATCTGATGTAGCATCAAAGAAGCAGCAAAGCCAGGAATTTTACTCCATCTTTTTATATAATGGAAAGAACAAGCACATAAAGCCTAGCATGCGCTTCAAAAGTCTGAATGAGTTTACATTCATGAGATGTTTTTGATCTTTTTCAAACAATCATTAATTCTCTTCTTGCCCAAAGGAGATCTGATGTGCTCTGTAGATGTGTAGAACATTTACCTGCATACCAAGACCTGTTGTATATGTTCTGCTTTATTTGTTTGCAGTCTCTTTTTAGAAGAGTACTGGGTATAAGTAATACATCAAAAAAAATGTTAATGCAAGCTCTGTTATATCCACACCACTGCCACCAAATTATTTGAAGTTGGTATGGCATAAATTCATACAACAAGCATCAAATTGAGGGACAGGGGTTATGAGCCTTGAGTCACACACACACACACACACACACACACACACACACACACACACACACACACACACACACACACACACACACACACACTTATGTATGCAAGGATATGATTACCCATAACAATATATGACAAATGTGTAGCCTCAAGCTATAACTAGCTCCTGCCAAACCCAAATAAGTTTTATACAGTACAGCTGCAGAATTAGATTATAATCACTAGCTATCCAGGATTTCACACACTTCAGGCTGAAGTCAGTGCACTTTATTGTATTCCTCCAAAAGTAACTGAGATTTAACAAACACACACATACCACATGGGGCTGTTGATACATCTTCAGTAACAGTAATATTTTGTTGAGTTAACAGTGCATGCTAACAACAACTAGACCAATCTGGTATTAAAAAGTCAGTTACTGCACACTCTTCATATGAGACCACCAATATATTAAATTGTAGTAGGTTATCACCAGACAGTTTATTTAAAAAAAAAGGTGAATTCAAACAGTCATACCAATGCTGTGTGGTTAAACGTTATAACTGATAAATGTGATACTGGCCACAAGTGCTTATAATAGATAAACACTTTACTTAAGAGAAAATACATAAAGGCATAAAAAGGACCAGTTAAAATATACAAGACAATAAATTAATTGCCTGGGGAGGAAATAAAATAATCTTAGATGATGGGAGAATAATTAGAACTGCAACTAGATACATGGCTGTTAGCACGTTCTACAGAAGACTGTTGTTTAGCTATCACTATCAGTGGCTAAGACAAATAGACAGTGTTAGAGATTTGGGAAATTTAGCCTGCAGTCTGTGAAAAAGCAGGCTTCATTTTCCTTTTACAGCACTTGTAGATAGTACTTTGCTGCTTTAGATTTGAAAAGACTTCATTACATCCAAAATTCAGAACGAAGAAGAAAACACATGAATCTCAATTCAGTTTTCTCTCCCATTTAAAGGTTTCCTAAATCCAAACAACAGCCCCAAACCAAAAAGAAAACAGCATCAGCATTGGTTCAGTACATTTTGGTGTTTAGAATGATTTCAAAACCAAACATTGTTTTTTTTTCTTTAAACAATCCTGCTACAATTCACAGACAGTTCCATTCAAAGATGAGAAAGCTCTTGTTAGAAGCTATGAATACAAAATAGTAAACAGTTCCATTCTGCTAAAAAGGACAGTTCCATAAATTTAATGAAATATAAAACTCTTGATATTTCTAAAGATAATAAAATATTCATCTATTGACATAAACCATGAAGAAAAATATGAAACTACAGTAGAAAATTCCTCAAAGTTAAGGTGGGCATCCACCATTTTAGTTCAGAATACTGCCAGTTTGCCTACTTTGGGCTGTAAGAGCTTTTTTATGAAATCCCCAACAGTACCCATAGCCACCCTCCTTTGTATACACAACATTCAGATCTTTCTGCATTGCTAATGTTGGTCCCTGGTATCACTTCACAAGAATTTCTAAAGAAGTCTACAGATATAGTTTCATAGTTTCATAGTTTCATAGTATAGTACTAGGCTATCTGCCCTGGGGCATTTGTAAGCCTAGCCATAGTGATGTAGCTTTTGCCACCCCATGAAATGGTACAAAAATGTACAGAATAAATCTAGAATACTGTGCCTCTGTCTAGTAGTGACACAATGAAGGTCCCCTTATACAATAGAATTAGTTTACTGTGCCCCTGTCTAGCAGTGACACAGATGTGACCCCTGGGGTAAACTTACGATCTCCCATCCACTCATCAAGATTTCTCTTGAAGAGAGTCAGTGAGGGGCTCTGCCTAATACGAACTGGGATCCTGTTCCAAAGTATGGGAAGCCTCTGGGTTATGAATCTATCCCTCCAGCATGTCCTATTCATACTTGTGCCGAGGTTTAAGTCTTTAGCTCTCGTGGTCCTGATGGATTTGGATTTTTTGAGATGGAGCATGTCTATTAGATCCTGATTGGACATGGCCTTGTACATCAGGCAGAGATCACCTCTGAGCAGGCGGTATGCTACTGAATAGAGCTGACGTTTCTTTAGTCTGGCAGAATAAGACATATGTTGGAGACCCTTGATCCTTTTGGTGAGGTACTTTTGTGGTCTCTCCAGCTGTTGCAAATGCCGGGTGAGGTACATACCAAATGGGGCATTATACTCAATCATGGGTCTGATGAGGGAGGAATACAATGACATACTTGGATCTGGATGTGAATCCCTTCATGATGAGGTGTGCAAGGTAGAATGTTTTTCTAACCACTTTGACAACGTGGGTGTCAAATGAGAGGTTGCTGTCTACTTGGGTCCCTAGGTCTCTGATTACTTTTACTCAGTGGGTTGCTGTCTATGTGATAATTTGTGGGTACTTTGTTTTTCCAAAGGGATGACTATACATTTTGGCATTTAGTTTAAGGCGGCGGCGAGATGCGGCACCAGTTGTCCATTTCAGTGAGGCCTTTTGTAGGATGTGTGTGTCTGCTGGTGTATCGACTATGGCACCTAGTTTGCAGTCATGAACTTTGTCAGCCACAGCCCTCCCATGTTTGCTTTAACATCTGAGAAATAAATGCCGAACAAGAGGGGTCCCAGGACAGATCCTGTGGGACAACACTTGTGACTGGCTTTGAGTCTGACATTGCTCCAGCGATTTTAACTTTATGGGTTCTGTCCTTTAGCCAGTTTGCAACCCATCTAGTGACATAAGGGTTTACTTTTAAGCTGTTTAGCTTACCTATGATGCCTGAGTGGGGTATTGTGTCGAAGGCCTTAGCCAAGTCCAGGTATGCTGTATGGACTGCTTTGCCCTCATCAATGGCTCTAGTGACTGTTTGAAAAAGTCAACCAGGTTTAAAAGGCAGGATCTGCGAACTGAGTGGGTCAAGTGTCTGTAGGTCCCCTATGTCTCTGTTTATGAGTTCCATAATGATTATTTCCATAGCTTTGCAGACAAGGCTAGTTTAGTTTCAGGGTCTGTAGAGGCACCTTGTGGAGTGGGACCACTGTTGCGCCAGTGTTCAGGTACATATCCAGTAAGGCTAAGGTTAAATAGCATTTTTATGTGTGGGTTTAGCTCCTCTTGAAGTTCATAACTCGCACCCGGGATACCATCAGGTCCCATTGATGCTGTGTTTTTGCTTTGTTTAGGACGGTTCTCACTTGGACATCTGAGATGACAGGGAGATTACATTCAGCTGGGATAAGTATTTCTTCTTTTGGGGGTGAAGGGGGGGGGGAGAAATTTGCACTGAACCTGTCAGCCAGAATGTTAGCAATATCTGTGGGTTTAGTGTATTTTTTGTTGTTGTGAACCAACTCTGAGCATATCTCAGGGTTTCCACCCAGGTTTCTAACATAGCTGAAGAAGGCTTTGTGGTTATCTTTAGTGTCCTTAGCGATTTTTCTCTCAAAGTTTGCCTTGGATGTTTTTATGAGAGAATGTAGTTTTCTGCTAATGTTGATCAGAGATGTCTTCCCTTCATGGGATTTCGCTCTGATGTGCAGTAGCTTCCTTCTTTTGTTATACAATTTGTTTATGGCTTAACCTTCTCTTTTAATAATTTTTAATGATTGAAATCATAGCAAATTATACAAAATTGTTCTAGGCTCCTTTTTAGTGTTACAATACATTAGAACAAGACTGATGCTATTAAAAAGCAGAGTGTCTGTCAGATGATATGGTAGTTTCAGTTACTCTCATAAGATGTCAACATGGAACATTTGTTTTGATGTCTACAGTGTCACTGATGATAACATTCTCAAACTTCATTCATATGGAGAGCTCTGATGGAATCATACAGAGGATGCAGTTTTGATGGTTTTCTTCCATTCTTTACAAATAAATTTCTTCCATTATTTACAAATGATTACCCATTCTACTTTCTGCAAGTTGAATGCCTCACTGCAAATGATGATATCTTGAAGGATTTTGCAAGCAAAATGTAAGTACACAGAGGGTGTGGTTTCTATCAGTGCATTGTTACTTTGTATCAGTCTGTTGGAACTGAGAGCAGTAAGATGAATTCTATGGAGTTTTGAGATATTCCTTAGCCCAGGGTGTGTCACAATTCTAATAGATAACACACGCCACTAGTAGTTGAACAAGCTTGGTAAAACAACATGTGTCCCCCCCCCCATATCAGGAGGCAATAAGATATGAAAAGTCTGCTATTAACTGGTGCTGTCCACATTTTGGGAAAATCCAGTCTTTCAGCAAACTTGCTTAGCAAGTAACCCAACCAATTTTATAAATAAGAACTGGACACAAGTCCTATATGGAGTGATCTAGTTTTTGGAGCATGTCATTGTCAGTTATGTTCATCATTTCTTTGAATTCCAAATCTCTTTGTACTGTACCATGACTTAAATGAATTTAGGCTTTCTACAGGACATATTTACTAGCTACTAGGGTACAGATTTCTTTAAGTGGTTCCTCCTTTCATGATGTACAGAGGTTCTTACTAATGGTAAAGAGGCCAATGCACACCTGACTGACATAGCTCCTCTCTTGTCATGATAGCACTGTCTTCTACTGGTGACATCTGCTGCAGAATGACATCTTTTGCCATTTCCAGAATGACGGACACTCCTGTACAGCAGCAAAACTCTTCATCACATCCTCAAACCCCTTTATATGTATTCATGATTAATCATTCTTTGATAATGTTTAAGACACCTAAATTACTGAATGACACTAGAAACATTCTTGAAGACTGAGTTAAATTGGTTTATTTGTACAACTCTGTTTTTAATAACTATTACTTCAGCCAAAAAGAATTTCAAAAAAACCGAGGCTGTATTTTCAGAAGAACGTTTCATTGTATTCAATAAAAACAGAATAAATTCTGACCTAATCTAAGATTTATTATACGAGTTGTACCAGAAATTATCTTCATCAAATGAGCCTTGACGGATAATCATGTTGGAAGAGTGCAAACATTGGCTGACAAACTGGACCACAAAAACACTTGGTAAGCCTTTAACAGGTAGAACTATGCCTTCTTCAGTGGACTCATTAAAAACCCATATTTGGAGGACATATGTGCTACTATTTCTTGACTTCATTCCATACTTTTACCAATTGCTAAAAAATTGACAGGCTTTCTAAAGGCATGGCTTCCCTGGGGAGAGTTAAACTGCAAGGTTTATTTGTCTCTTGAGGTTTTATTATTCCTTTGCTAACTTTCCTTTTTTCACATTTTCTTCTGCTTTAAGTTCATAAGTTCAATTTCAAGCTTCTGACCTACTGACCTTCAAGAAGTTTGACTTTTTATAGCCCCAGTTTGATAATTCCCATTTCCAATATAGAAAGTAAATATGTTATATATGATAATTATTTTGGAAGGAAGCTAATAATTGTAAGGAGAAGCATATTCTATAATCTTGTAACTGTAAGGGGAATCATATTCTGTAATCTTGGAAGGCACTGCATATTGTATCTCAGATATTTTCTAGCACTAATGTTTATTTTAGTACTATGTTGCCCATTATGGTATCAGCACCCCTTTTGGCACATTCCAGGTATAACTTTATGTGCCGTTATATGGATCTACAGCATGAGGCATCTTGGAGTAAGGTAGGTTAGTAGGATAGTTGTACAGGACAGTTTTTACCATTACATGGGATCTTCAGTCATAAGTTTTCCAGTTGATTCTGGTGTTGCACCCTTCATGCCCTGATGCATTTTTCTTCTCTTACTTTTACATGATGGAATGCTACACCATTATCTATCTTATGGGGAAAAGGTCTTTTGTGGCAGCTGAGAAGGCAGTGTTGGTCGATAAAAGAACTGGAGAATACTTGTAGATGCTGCTTTTATTTATATATATTGATATGATGTGATGTTGGTAGGTTAATGCTAGAGAAGACTGCTCAAAATACAATGCCATGTTTAAGACCCTACTGCAGAAATAGCCCCTTTATAATGCTCTGCTATGACCTATAGTTTCAAAGATCCAGAGTTATGATAAATATCTTAATTAACTTTCTTCTATATTAACTTGGTGTTGTTCATGGAAGCAGAGGAGAGATATGATTGGCTGGGTAGGTTTCCATTCGCACCTAGCCAATGAATGGATAGTTATTAACTGTCACAGTGGGATTTGCTAAATGTCATGTGAACTTTAAACGTAACTCACAAACTGGATTTAAACTTCTGTTAGGGTTGAGACTGAACTGATAATCTAATCAAGAATTGCTGTTTTCCTATAAAATGTATGTTGTTAAAAGTGATCCATTTTCTCACTGACGTTCTTGGGATCAGCTGAACTCTTCATATTGCTAGGCTTGCCCACAACCCTCCTGATGTTCTCATATTATTCCTCAAGGGTCCTCCACAGATGTATTGATGGAAATAACTCCCCAACATCCACAGAGAGATGAGCAGGTCATTGTGTCTCTTACATCCCACCGACCCTTCAGAGCTTGAACCAGCACCTAAACTTGGGTTACCAGTGGTCCAGGCTGATGCCCTGTTCCTGCCTCAGCAGATTGCTCCCCTTCCCATTCAATAAGATTTATAGACTGTGATGTAGAAACTGCATTTCTCATTCAAACCTTCATTCTTGCAGGTCAGTGGCACAAGTTCATTTTCATACAAAGGAAGACATTTCAGAAATGGTGTTAACTGGACTCGCAAAATACAAAATAATATGACTTCCAGTACTTAAAATATCGACGGTGACTTCACACCGACAAGTCAAAGGGCGTTTCACAGAAATCCGCGGGGCATTAACTACTATTTTCATGCCTACGGTGCTACCATAAAGTGTGCAGGTAATAAGCGGGTGGCAGGTGAGCGCACAACCATGTGGACATCCCACCCGCGAGTAGAGTCAAGCGTGATTACGGTTGTGGTTGGCTGACTTGCGACCGTGATTTGAGCTGACCATTTCAAGATGACCGATAAATCTTTTCGATATTTTAGTTGTTCGATCTTTGATGATATACCTATTAACTGTGTTATTAAGATGGATTGTTGAACTTAAGTTCACTTGGCTTCTTGGCTAACATAAAAGACTGAAACAATACTGATTTTATCAATTTAAAGTATGTCCTTACTTAGGAATGGGGTCCATTCTCATCAGGGGATGTAAAAAACTAAGTATATGGAGAAATTAAATCATGAGAATGGTGTGAATATTAATTCTGGCTTTATATCACATTACACATCTTAGTTTTCCACTGATTTTAAACAATAAACTGGCATACAATGGGACTATATAGCTTACCACTGTCTTGAGATAATGAGGAATATAGCTAGCAATACATTTTCTGCTTCCAGACAAATAAAATGGGGTGAAAGGGTGTCTAGAGGATACACTCACTGCTTACATGCAGATAAAGGTTGATATGTGAACATTTGCAGTATATTTTGTTTCTATGTAGTGGGTGTAATAAATTACTTTATTTTACTTTTACACGTCAATTTAAGAAGGGTTCAGAAATCATCAGATAGTATAACCAGCACTCAGACTCTGTTGTTTCTCTTTGGTAGCTAAGCTTGCCACAGTGGCTTTAGAAACACAAGTGTTCTTTCTTTTAGTATAATAATGTATCATTGCACAGCAGGTGGTTTGTAATTGCTTTGATCTGTACTAACCAGGGATATCTAACATGTGCTTTATATTACCACTTTGTTCATATACATAAGCTCTTGTTTGTTTGACTGGTAATCTGTAAACAGTATTTCCTGTAGGTCTGTTTTGTTTCTTATTTCTTTACTTTATTGCATACACAGTACATCTAAAAAGAACAACTGTGTTATGAGTACTGAACAGATCGAGATGGGTCTCATAGGTTCATAGGTTCATAGGTTTATACTAGGCTATCTGCCCTAAGGCATTTATAAGCCTAGTCCAGCAGTGACACAGAGATGATTCCATTTGTTAGGGGGACTTTGATTTTCTGTGTCACTGACCACTGGGTATTTTGAAAATGAATACCAAAATGCACAGCAGTAGTCTGAGCTGGCTAAGAGCAGATGTAGTTGAATATTTTATTATGTCTGTCATGTTTATCCCCTGCAACTTACAAAGATTAAGTAAATATTTTTTATTAGAGTGAGGATATGATATCAGAAACATACCTGTCACTTAATAAGTATCTCAGCCATGTTGTAAAGATTTCAAATGACAGGCAAAAGAACCAAAGCTAGAAAATGCCCTTTGCCTGTAAAGATGCAAGAAGAAAGAAAAATAAGAAGACAGTCTTAATGATCTGGTTCTCTTTATTACTTAGTTGGTCAGCTGCATATCTAAAATTTTGAAAGACTTAAAACATTTAGTGCAGTATAAAAAGTCCTTACATTCCATTTGACTGATAGTATGCCAGCACTGTGCTGGGAGATTCCAGCTGGCCAAAATTATTTTCATCCAACCAGAATCTCCCAGTATGATATTGGCATGTAATCAGTCGACCAGCCAGTAACTTTTTTATACATCATTAATTATCTGAGTTTTTTTCCTGAGTTTCAAATATGCATCTCTGCGGTAAATTAAATAAAAAGAAATGGATCCTGGAGATTGTAACTCCTCACCAGCACCTGCCATTCAGGTAACCACATACTGTAAGTACTTGTTAGTGGCTGATCATAAGAGCATATGGCCTTTGCTATTGAAGTGTAATAAGTAGAATTTGACTTTTAAGCTTTACTGCTGAGGTGGATTCTATATATTAAAGTTCTCAAATGGAAAATAATATTGTTACAATCAGACTCTCAATCACAGACCTCTGCATGGTAAGCTTGTATCTCTCATTTTGGCAACTAATACAAAAAATGCAAAATATGTTTCCCTTTGAGTTGTTTTTCTCAAAGGCAGTTTAATTTCACTGCATACAGGCTGCCATATAATAGATTAAGGAGATCTTTTTGTGTGTTTCCTGCAATGCAAATAATAATAATAATAATAATAAGAAGAAGAATGACAACATTGCACATCATTCTTAAATAATGCTTTCTCTTGCTTCACACAAGCTGTTGAATTAATTATTTTGTCACTTCACCAGAGTTTTTATATTTGACTCTCAAAATTTTCAAATGTGTGTTAGGAATAATGAGATTTACTTTTCCTTGTCTACAGAAGTATGTTGTTGTTTGTCTTTTTGGCTTTTCCCGGTTAGGGGTCGCCACAGCGGAACTCCGGTCCACTAATGATTGGCAGTAGATTTTTATGATGCCGAGTTGCCAGCCCGATGCCCAACCTTCAGCAAAGGCATGCCCATTCACGCATGTCTTTCAGAGGCCACTCAACCGCAGGGAGGACATGCAGACTCCACACAGAAGATGAAACCCAGCATAAATTATTTTAGTCTGGTGCTGTTTATTGACATCTTATTCTATATTATCGTATAATTGTAATGACTTAGATCCCATATATGTATTTGGACCAGAAAGGTTATACATCACTTTCATGTGGGGTTGGGCTCATTCCCTAAACAATGACAATAACTGAAGATACTATTTGTTAAAATGAAGGGGTTCAAATATTATGAAATTCTAAAAGTACATGTTAAATGAATGGGCTACCAATAATAATCCCTAGGAGAGAGAAAAATCCTTATCATTCTATAAATTGCCTAACGTAGATAGGTGAATTTACAAAACAGTAGGAAAATGTGATTCAGAGACAGCTATGACATGCAATCTGAAATACACCATTATCAGCTCACTAGCATATCTCTGAATCTCCTTAGTTTAACAGTAGAACTGCCAGACTTGATGGCATATTCATCACATTAGAAAACATACTCCTCTACATTCACACACATTTATACATACACACGCACACTATGAGCAAACACACACACACACACACACACACACACATACATACACACACACACACACACACACACACACACACACACACACACACACACACACACACACACACCTGAACGTAACCTGCACTGTGACGTCTTCTATAAGACTGAATGGGTGACTGCCATCTTTTGACAACTGTAACAGTTTCTTTCAATAGTGGTAATTTATGTAGCCTTGCTCAGCACCATAAATTGAGATCCTCTGGTATGTCTAGGAGAGAGCATGTTGCTAGACAGTATTAACCACTCCCCCAGATTGCTATATTAGCATGCAGCTCTGCCAAAAGGGCAACCCTTTGGGTTGAGGCTTCTACTAGTAGGAAACCTCAGCAGTTGGGGAGTCTAAGAATATAAAAGGCTTACCGTGAGTGGGAAAAATGCTTATGTAAGACTATCCACTTGGTGTAAGTCTTTTTGAATTCTATGGAAATGGAATGCCTTCTTCAGCATTCTCCCTCCAATAAATATGTTTCATATAATTTACTTGGCTCTGTGTAGGAAATTATAGGCCCATTAACTACTGTTACACCTTCACTCATATAGTGAGTAAGCCAAGTAGTTTGTGTGTGAAAAGCTTTGATATGGAGTATATTAAAATGATCCATAAATACATATCATGCATATTTGTGACATTTGTAACTGGTGAGACAGAGATGAGGGTCGGTGCTTTTTTACTGACAACAACAGCAGTAATACTGGCATCTTTTGCAGTGACCTGGTAAAAATAGCAGCATAGAAGGGTCTATATTAGAACATCAAAGTTTCAAAACTTCGAATGTTCTAATATCGAACCCTACTCAGTGAAAGCTGAAAACATTGAACATACAGAAGAGTGAATCTTTTCCTAGGGAAAAAAATTGCTGTTCCAAAACACATACACACAACACAAGCACACCAAACAAACAGCAATCCAGACACATACACCTAAAATCTCACACCTAACCCTACACTAAACTATATGCACACCACTAACTATCCACTTACCTTAACCCAAACCCTAACCCTAAGATCTGTCACTATCACACACACACCCGCGCCCTAACCCTAACTCACCTACCCCACCCTAACCCTCACATCCACACAATCGCACACTTACTTGACCCGCGTCCTAACCCTAACTCACCTAACCCGCCCTAACCCTCATGTCCACACAATCACACGCTTACTTATCCCGCGTCCTAACCCTAACTCACCTAACCCGCCCTAAATCTCACGTCCACACAATCGTACACATACCTAACCCACACCCTAACCCTAACTAACCTAACCTACACTCAATTGCACACTTACCTGAACCCGACCCGTAACTTTCCACCACAGCACTGAAAATACTGAAGCAACAGAAATGGACAACTGAATTCTTTCCCTAGAAAAAAATTTGTTTTTCTGTTGCTTTGATATTGAATAGGGTTCGATATTAGAACATTCAAAGTTTTAAAACTTTGATGTTCTAATATAAATCCGCATAGAACATTACATGCAGTTGGTATTTAATGTGAAGAACTGCAAGATTTTGTATTTTCTTTGGTGAAGATTAGAGGAAGTTGTATTATTTGTTGGAATGGATCTTGGTAAGAATGTGGATGGAAAATTTTTGGAGCAATCATCATATAATCATCATATTAATATTATCATATTAATTATGCCACATACTGTAAATGAGCTGTGATCAAGACATTTGGGATGCTGGTTTGCATTGCAAAAGATGTCATCAACGGATACAGATATCATTCTTTCATTGTATAAGGTTTTAAAAAGGCTACAGCTCTAATTATGTGTATGTTTTCAAAAGCTGTATGGAGAAAATATGTCAAGTTTGTAAAGAGCAAAGACACACTCTGAAATGCTTGTGGGGATGACATGAGGTGAAGTATAAATAAAGGCTAAATTTATGTGGTATGTAAACTTTGAAGGCATGACATAAGATGGAGGACATGATATAGGTTTGTAAGAGATTCATAGGTTCACAGGAGATTGCTAGGCTAGTGGCTCAAGAGCCCTTTCACTCCTAACCAGTTTTACCCAGGTTTAACCCAATTATCTATCCCTAGGAGAAAGATGGGTCAGCTAGTGGGGTTTTGACTATTTTTACAGACTGACTCAGTCTATAAGGGATGTGGGCACCACCCCAGAAGTAAATTTGTGATTTCCCATCCATTGGTCCAGATTGTGCTTGATGTTGGTCAGGGAGGGGCTCTGTTTCATGTGACTAGGAAGCCTATTCCAGAGGAGGGGCAAACTCTGAGATGCATATCTGTCTCATCTGTCTCTGCAGCATTATCTAATCATGTCAGAGGTCAGGTTTAGATCTTTGGAGCGGGTAACACTCATGCAGTTAGTTTGTCAATATGCATTTAAATGGTCTGATGAGGGCAAGTGATATCCTTAGATCTGGATGCCATGCTCTTACTTATAAGCTGAGTCATAAAGAAGGATTTCTTCACCACCATGGACACATAGTGGTCAAAATTCAGATTGCTTTCTATCTGAATATCCAGATCTCTCACCACTGGGTCCAATCTTAGGGGGGTGCTATCAATGTTGTAATTTTCAGGGGCAATTGATTTCTCAATGGGTATTATTATGCATTTCTTCCCATTTAGCTTGAGGCCATGGCACTAACATCAATCATTAGTCTGTGTTAGACCTTTCTGTAGGATATCAACATTGGTTGGGGACTCAATAATTGCCCCCAACTTGCTGTAATCATCAGACTTGGTCAGCCAAAGGCCATTTACATTTGCCTTGACATCTGAGAAGTATATCCCAAACAGGAAGGGGCCCAGTACTGAGCCCTGGGCTACTACACTGGCTCCTCATATTATTAATTGTCATATGGGTGAGTGGATTTAAGAAATAAAATCAACAGTGTGAGAAGAGAAAGCTTGTGACATGAGAAATATGGTTGTTTCTTATCTGACGTAAAGAGATACATTTTTTTCAAACAGGTTTATGGAGATCTGGAATTGTTTTATTTAATGCTATTTATTTATTTAAGTACGTATGTATGTATGTATAAACCAGGTCAATTAATTCATCTTATGAGATTGCTTTCAGCTAAGATACAAACCATAGACAACTTTAATACACTAAGAATGTAAATGCATTATAGACACAAGCTAGATATACATCCATTACAAGGTAAAAAATGCCTATTAGCAAAGTATACAAAGAGTAAAAATAATGTCACATAAGAACATGCAGAGAAATAAGCAACATCAAGCAAAATATAAATAACCAAACACAGACCTGTTCATCTAAGCTTTCTACAGTAACAAGTTGCTACAGTAGATACGGGGATGTAGGCCAACAAAGAGATTTAAAAAAGGTTGGAATAGAAGGATACCAAAATGAGAACAGTGGTGGTATATAACTTCTTTCTGACATCCACTTTCCTGGGAAAAAAAGAGTTTTGATGTCTTCTTTGAAGAGCTTTGCCTGCACCCCTGCCTTTTATAATCGGTTCTAGGGTCATTACAGCTTAGGGTAGGGTATAGCTCTCCCTTCAAGTAATCTTCATCTTCTAGATGAATTATTTTGATTTCTGCTACATTTTTCCAAATTGGCAAATTGTTCTCAGTTGGCTGTCTTACTCACAGTGGACTGTCATGTGTGATGCAACCAAAAGCAGTTAGGTAGAGCATTATACTTTCTTCAAATTATCTGAAAGTCCAAAGTAGATTTTGCTAAAGGAATCATGCAGTCCAAAAGGCCAAACTTTGTCTTCAGCAGAATTTATATCAATTCTTGAAAAGATATAGGATAATCTTTTTTTTTTCATTTTTTTTGTCATGATGACCAATATGACATCATAAATTATTTTCTTTCATGCATAATATCTGATGTGGCTAGCATTACTTATAAAAGTGGCTTAGTTTTTTGTTACAGATTTGCAGTATCCAAGGAGGATGTCACCTGCTTTCTGTAGAATGTTATTGGTCAGTACTCCAAAATCCTTCATAAAATGTATTATTTGGTACCCAATTTGAAATACGAGTTAACTGTTATATATGGAAAAGTATACAAAGCAAGTTTTTTTAGCCATTTTTCACTTTTATAAAAGACAAAAAGATACTAGACATATCTCACTTAAAATTATTGTTTATTTAATAGCAAGACTTACCAAAGTAGGAGGCTTTCCAAGATGGTTGTATACTGATCAACAGCTTAATTCCAGCTCTCCCAGTGTGCTGCTTGTTTTAGTAAAATTCAGTTACTAGGTAGTAAGTGCAGTACTTGGATGCCAGCAAAGAAGAAACTTAGAGAGTCTGAAAGAAAATCAGCTAGAAAAGGGGAAGAGAAAAGACTGGCTTGGAAGAATCCTGCAGCTGTTCAACAAAAAGCAGTTCAAGCTCCAGTTTTGGTACAAGAGATGGCTTTCAGTAATTTAGAAAAATAAAATAAGTCAAATGTACTCAGAGCTGATTAATATAAATAAAACATCGAAGGAGTATATAAACTCAAATAAGAAAGGCTGGAAAATTTGAAAAAGCTTTAAATATTTACTCAGTTGAACTGATAAAACTGCAAAAATCAGAAGTCAAAATGAAGAAAAGGCTGGCTGAGCATAAGACAAGTCAAGAAAAGCTGTTTCAAAAATGGTAGAGTTAGAGAACAGAGCACACATAGAAAACCAAAGATTTTCTGCTGTACCAGAGAAACTGGAAGGAACAGACTGTATTAATTTTATGAAAGCACAAATAAGAAAACGGACTGGTATTCCACAGCAGGATTTGTTAATTGAACGAGCACATCATGGATATGCTCCAAACCTGGCATTGAGAATGCAGCCAAAACCTGCATTAGTAAAGTTGCAATTATATTGGTAGAAAGAGTGGATCCTGACAAAACTGTGGCAGAAGTGTAAAATATTTAAAATTGGAGACAGTAGAGTGTTTGTGGAAAATGATTATTCACTGCACACCAGACAGAATAGAATCACATTTATCCCAGCAATCAGGGAATGTCAAGTGGCAGGTATGAGATTCAAACTGCTGTATCCAGCTGTCATCATAATATTTTTTCATGGAGGATCGAAGTGATTTTTTGATGCAGAACAGGCTAAAGGGAAAATATAAAAGTTTGAACAACAAGGAGTGAGCCATCAAACAGAAGGGGACTCTGCTTCTCATTCTTCTGATGGTAAGATTCATAGAGAGACTTTGTCAGTGAAACCTTTTCCAGTGCTCTAAAAGAAACTGCTTGAGACACAGAAAAAAAAAACACAAGAGTTAACTAGAAGATTAAGGAGTACCTTGGACTTGAAATGGAGTCTGGGGTTGAGAGACTGAGATAAACAGGAAGAAGATCAGCAACACTGAAATTAGTGAATAAATGTGTGACTATAAAGCATCAGTCACGTTTGTGAAACATGGCTTTACAAGAAACAGTGGCTGAGAAAGATTGGAGTTTTGTTGAGTATGTTAAAATTGTTGAGAGACTGAGATGCATATGCCTCACTTCATGCCACTAATGTTTTGAAATATACTAAAGGAGAAAAATGGAAAAAGTAACTGAAAGTAAAACAATTTTAGTTCCTAACAGTATTTGTATAAAACATTTTGCATGTTATATAATATATGGGAGTGCATATGTATGACTTCCAAATTTGAAAAGTCTAGAAGGTTTAGGATTTATGCTTGGAAGTATTTGCATAGATATGCTGATACCCCAAGCAGACTCCCAACAGAGTACTCTGTCAGAAATATTGGGTGAGCAAATAGGTGTAACTAAGGAAATTATTTTTGTTGGGATACAGAGTCTGAATTGTTTAGACATAGGAAAGCTTTGCTAAGTTTATTTCTTTTTGCTTGTCAAAAAAAGCAATAACTAGAAAATGGAAATCAACCTCTAAAGCAACTGTATTTGAAGATATGAATAATCTAACAGATAAAAACACTGGAAGTGGGATATTTAGAAAAGGGTAGGAGCAAATTACATAGAAAATGGAAATCGTGGGAACAATACATGCAAAATAATGTTTTGTAGGAGTAGTGAAGTTTAAGGGAAGCAGGCATTGAGTAATTTATATAATGTTGGATTGATAACTGTATATAAGAATGCATGTAATCTATAATGTTTGTAATTGTGAACATGTAAACATGGTTTGTTTTCTTTTATATAAATGTATGTTTGCCTATGTCTTAAGTAATAATTCTATAAATGTTTAAAACACTGATAAAAACATTTCTATATTGTTATTATTTACTTAATTTAATAAAGTTAAAAAATAATAATGTGATTCTCTGGATTTGACCTATCTTTTTCAACTATTACATGCTTTTGAATTTCCAATACACTTAATTATTTTTTTAAAACAAATGTATACCAATAATAAAACTTACATTAAAATAGGTTAATTTACTTCTGACCCAATCATAATTACTAAAGGGACCAGACAAGGTTGCCTGATTTCTTCATTATTTTCCTTAGCTTTTGAAATTTTAGTAATTCAGATAAGATCTAATAATTTAATTCATGAGATAAAAATTGGAATTGATTATCAATCCAAGTTGTTGCTCTTTGCAGATGATATCATGTTAACTCTTACAGATTTATACTCATCTCACATTGTAGCTTCTGATATGTTTTCTGATTTTAGTAAAATTCCAAATTTATCATTTAATAACATTAAATATTAATTAATTGTATTAAATGCATGTTCCATCTTATTTTTCTCATCATATCTCAATTTTCCCAACAATCCCAAGATTTTCTATATTTGGGAATTAATATTAAAAAATAATTGTAATGAAATTAAACTATTAATTACTTAAAAGTATTAAATTTAACTCATCATATGATAGATTCATGGAATAAATGATTTATCTTACTTGAGGATAGACTCCAATTAATAAAAAATGATCATATTATCAAAAATTTGTACGTTTATATAGTATTTCCCTTTACCCTGATAAATCTTTGTTTCTGTATTTAAATAACTAGTTTTAAAATGATTATAGTATTACAAAAACAAAAATGTCCTATTCCTATTATGTTAGGACAAAAGTGGTTTAAAAATTACTGATCTTAAAACCTACCTAATGCTGCTGTCAATAAAATTATAGTTGATTGACTTAGTTCCCACTATTCTGCTAATTAGAAGAGCTTGCACACTCACATAATGGTAAAAAAATGAAAAATCCATCCTGCTATTATTATATTTTAACAAATAATTATCTATGGTTAGTACTATGTAATTATATACAATTTAATATTTCTTCTTCATCTCTATCCAGCTATATTAACTTGATGTTAAAAAACAGAACTATTGTTTTTAGTTAAATTGATTTAAAACTGGTTTAATTTATTAATTCCTTTCTTTTCTAGTAAAGGTTTATTAGAAGGTGCTCATTTTCATAAATGTGGTAATGGAAATCTAAACAATTGTACTGTTGTTTCAACTGTGTTAATAACAACAACTTAAAATATTCGTATGAAATGTTGATAGAAATTAGTTTTGATCATTCTGAATGGTTATTGGTTGAGGGTATTAGGAATTTTGATAAAAATTGCTTTTATGAAGGTATATTATATTTAGACTATAATCCATCCAAATTAATTATCTTAATTTAATAATTTCTAAACATCATATTCCTAACAATATTATGTCTGATATGTATGTGTGTGGGTATATATATATATATATATATATATATATATATATATATATATATATATATATATATATATATTACTAATTAGTATCTATTTTGATCAATTTAGCAGTCACAAGCAAAAATATTGTCATCAACTTGCAAAAAAAAAAAAAAAAGCAAAGCACCAATCTTTGAAAAAATTATTTTGCTTCTCAAAGGAGTTATTTAAAAAAATCACCATAAAAATGAGATTAACTTCAATGTCTCCATTCATCTGTTCCTGGACTAAAGTAGTAAGTTTATTGGATCTATGAAAATGATTTTTCAATTGTGACTTTTATTATTACTATTCTGTTAATTCTATTTTATAATATTTTCTCTCTGACATGTTTTACATATTATAAATTGTGTTTTTGTTTTAAATTTGTTTAAACATGAATTATTATGCTACTGTAAATTTGTTTCCTATATATTTCAATAAAAATCAAAAAAATATATTAATATTATTAGGGTTCTAGAATCCAGTAATGTCTGGTCGACTGTTTTGGCAAAAATAAAGGTAGTTTTAAATGTAGAATTATTACCTGTATAGCATAATGCACACTGGCAAAGAGTTTATTCATTGGATAACAAATAGGAAGTATGCTATAAATCAATTAATGAGATGCAACTTTTCTAAATTATGTTGAGCAAAGTATCTGTATCCTTAAATTTAGAGTGCAGGAACATATAAGTAAGCCAGAAGATGGACAGACAGATTAATTACATTTGTATCAATACAACGTTAGTACCAGCCTTTTTGTGGTCTATGGTGCTGGAACTTGAGGTTGCATTGGATTTTGACAGTGAGAGGCAGAATGTTCTAATTAAGAGATAAATGCTTTGAATATATTCCCATTCCCCTAACACATTAAAAACCAGCAGATATTAATTTTATTTACTTGAAACACTTTTAAAAAATATAGTTACATATATTAACAATATAGAAGGTTATGAATGGGTCTCGAACTTTAACCATGTTATTATGTATGCGAGAGATGGATGCTAAGAAATTCACCTTGAGAGTAAAGTTTTTGAAGTGAGTCTTGGCATACATGTTAAAAGCACATAATGAATGGTTATGATTGCTGAGTATGGAGTTTTATCTATTTCATGTACTACTAATTACAAAAGAGAAAAGAAGGAAGTGTTTTACCAGCGTTGAATGCTACTAAAGCACCTAGTGAGTGCTGTCATATAAGCAACAAATAATTTTTTTGGAGGAAAAAGTCACAGTCAGTTTTTTAAATATTGCTGTAATTTAAATTAATGACTTAGAGACTGACATCTGTAGAATTTTGGTGACAGGAAAGGTGATGCATCAGGGACAGTTTACAGTGAAGTAATGTCTTGTGAGACCCATCACCAGACCTTAACAGCACTTAGTGGGTGTTTAACAATTGTTACACACCTCTGAAAGTGCTGTTTTGGTTGGGTCTCATGCTGCAAAATGTGCTTTGAAGGTTTGATTTTTTTCTTTGATTTTGAAACATAATCATTGCACTCTATGCGCTACAAGTAAATGGTGTTCTGCATGCAAATCAGATATAAAAGAAGAAGTTATTAGAGTAGTGAACTCCTGTGCATATCATCCAGAGCTGTAGTTAGAAACACTGTAACAGCATGTGACATTTTCTTTAACATGATTTTTGTACCATAAAGTACCATGTTTGAAAGTGGTAAGTGCTGCTTCTGAAATTCTTTCTGTACTTAAGGCATTGTTAAGCTTTAGGTAGAGTTTTTGAAATACATGTTTGCATATTCATTCAAATCTTTAAACCATGTAGCATTAATGAAACCCTGACTTTTGTTTCCTACATGTGTTGTGTTTCAGGAACCAATTACATTTGATATATAACTAAATTGGTCATTAAAGCAGTGATTGAACTTAGTCATTTACACCTCTTAAAGGGCTTATGTACCCTGAAGTGAAAAGAGGAAGTCTTAGTCCTGATTAAAATCAAAAAAAGAAGAAGAAAAGTAAAATCCACTAAACTGTTTAATGTAAGCGCTTTCGTGCACTAAATAAGTGCACTTCTTCAGACAAACATTTCACAAAATAAACTTTATATAGTATAAATGGGCGCCAATTAAGAAAATTTATTAGTTAATTGAATAATTAAATAATTAAACCTGCCCTCAAATTTAAAAACATATACATAGTTAACTAAACTGGTATGCATCAAATAAAAAGCTCTACATATTCAACACAATTTTGAAAGGTAATGCTGAAGATGCTCAAGTCTTAATGGAAACCATGGCCTCTTTTACGTCTTTTCTGGAATTTACATTTCAATTTGATGAAGACAAAATTAATTTTTTAGACATCTATTTAAGCAAAGACTTGGCCAATAATAGATTTAAGATGACCATTTATAGGAAACCTTTTTATAGTAATTCATTTTTACATTTTACAAGTAATCATCCTTACTTTCAAAAAAGAGGGGTTGTAAAAGGTCAGCTGGTTAGAGCTTCGAGGATGACTTCTAGTGATGACTTCTCCATTGAATGTAATCTTTTAAGAAACATGTTCCTTAATCATGGCTACCCTTTATTGTTAATTAACACCTTGACTAAAGAACTTAAGTCCGAGAGGGATCTTAGATCTTTAGGTCCTATTTTGACAAGAGGTTATGTTTGTGTCAATGAATCTGATTCTCAAGTTATGATTCTAACAAATGATACACATGTATTAGTGATATCTCTGGTGAACTCAGAGACATTTTATGTTATATTCTTGGTCCTAGACCTTTAATAACATTTAGAAGGGGCCTTAATTTAAAAATGTTATTTGAAACTCCACATTCTAAATACAAGCATACTAAAGGTATGTTTAAATGCGGAAGATGTAAATACTGTAAGTATATTCAAACTGGTTCTTATTTTAATATACGTGGAATACAATATTCAGTTAAAGATAGATTTTCTTGTGAGAGTCAAGGTGTTGTTTATTTAGCTACTTGTAAAGGATGCCCAGCATTTTATCTGGGCAAAACTGAACGCCAATTAAAACAACGCATTTATGAACATATATACAGTATCACTAAAGGTATTCATACTAATGCATTAGCGAGACATGTAGCTGAATTTAGTTCACATGGTTTTGAATTTATATTAGTCCAAAGTGTTCCAAGGAACCCAAGAGGGGGACCGTGGCATCTCAAACTAGAAGAACAAGAACTTTTGTGGCAGTTACAAACCAATGCATATGTTTATCCCTGACTTAATGATGCTTGTTCCATTAAATGTTTGCTTAGATTGGGAGCTTTAGAACGTTAAACAATGGTTTTATATTTCATTATTAACGTATGATTATATATATAATTTTACAATAATGGTTTGGTGAGTATACTTATATTTATATTCATACGTATATAATATATTTACCTAAACGTATGATTATATTAATGTATGTATTTGTATTATTGATTATTATTATATTATTCAATGAACACAATAAGAGGAAAGTGTTAAATGTTTTATGTATGTTGAATATGTAGAGCTTTTTATTTGATGCATACCAGTTTATTTAACTATGTATGTGTTTTTAAATTTGAGGGCAGGTTTAATTATATAATTATTCAATTAACTAATTAATTTTCTTAATTGGCGCCCATTTATACTATATAAAGTTTGTTATTTTGTGAAATGTTTGTCTGAAGAAGTGCACTTATTTAGTGCACGAAAGCGCTTACGTTAAACAGTTTGGTGGATTTTACTTTTCTTCTTCTTTTTTTGATTTTAGTCCTGATTAACATAAAGACTTTTCTTTGCATGTTGTTTGAAACAGTCTGAATTCAGAGTGCAGATGATAAGCAATGTGCTGATAATTTGTATTTTTAACTGCCCTGACTGCATTGCATTTAAGCTATCCATATTCATTATCATGTTTCATTAATTGCATTTTTTTGCTATCCAGTTTATCCAGGTAAGGGTTAGAGGGGAGTCAGAGCTCATCTTCATACTCAGTGGGGCCAAGGCAGAGAGCACTACCCTGCAAAGGACACTAGGCTATTGTGACACTTAGGTTCATAGGATCATAGGTAGGTACTAGGCTATTGGCCCTAGGGCTTATACAGGCCTAGCCAAAAAGGTACTGTGGTTTTTGCCACCCAAGAAAATGATTTTCCTGTGCCCCTGTCCAGCAGAGCTACAGTGGTGATCCCCATGGTAAATTTCCTATTTCCCATCCAATCATCAATATTTTTCTTGAAGAGTGCTAATGAGGAGCTTTGTTTGATATAGATAGATAGTTTGTTCCAGAGTATGGGAAGTCTCTGGGACAGGAATCTTTCCCTCCAGCATGTTTTGTTTATTGTGGTGACAAGATTTAGGTCCCTGGAGCGTGTAGCTCAGAGGGATTGGGATTTCTTTAAGTGGAGCATGTCCAACAGCTCTGGGTTTGACATAGCTTTGTATGTTAGACAGAGATCGCCTCTGAGTAGGCGATATGCCATGGAGTAAAGCTGCAGTTTTTTGAGATGGTCTGCATAGGGCATCTGTTTGAGGCAGGGTAATCCTCTTTGTGAGGTATTTCTGTGGCCTTTGCAGTTGTTGTAGATGTCTTGTGAGGTGCATACCAAAAGGGGCGCTGTACTCTATAATGGGTCTAATGAGTGATGAGTAGAGGGGAACAATGATCTCTTTAATTCCTGGATGAGAAACCTTTTGTGATGAGGTGTGCCATGTAGAAGGATTTCCTGACTACTGTGGCGATGTGATTATCAAAGGAGAGACTACTGTCCACCTGTGTCCCAAGGTCTCTTATCACGCTTTCAGTGTTAAGTAGACTGCCACCTATGTGGTAGCTCATGGGTACAGAGTTTTTACCAAAGAGGATTACAATGCACTTTTTGGCATTGAGCTTGAGGCCATGGCTTTAACACTAAGCATCTGTCTCAGTGAGGTCCTTCTGTAGGATGTCCACATCATTATGAGTTTCAATTATGACTCCTAGTTTGCAGTCATCTGTGAACTTCATTAGCCAAAGACCTTCTAGCCTGTATTTCAGAAAAGTAGATACCAAACAGGAGAGGACCCAGGACTGAACCCTGTGGTACTCCACTTGTCACTGGTCTGAAGTCGTATTTGGAGTCTGCTGCTTTCACAGTGTGGGTTCTGTCAGTGAGCCAGTTGGCAACCTATCTTGTGACATAGGGATTTATACCTAGTTTAGTGAGTTTATCTATAATTCCAGCATGGGGGATGGTGTCAAAAGCCTTGACGAGATCTAGCTAGGCTGTGTGAACCACCTTACCCTCATCTACAGCTTGGGTGACTGCTTCAAAGAAGTCTATCAGGTTTAGGAGACATGATCTGCCTTTTACAAATCCGAACTGTGTGGGTTCCAGAGTTTGGAGATTACCAATGTCTTTGTTTATAAGTTCCATGATGACATGTTCCATGGCCTTGCAGACCAGGCTTGTTAGATTAATGGGCCATAGTTCCCGGTGTCCGTGGTGGCTCCCCCTTTGTGGAGTGGGATAACCATCGCTGTGTGACATTTAGTGGGCACAAAGCCTGAGGTAAGGCTATGACTGAACATGGTGCTTAGGTGGGGTGACAGTTCATTCTGTTGTTCATATAGGACACAGCCTGGGATGTTGTCAGTTCCCATGAATGCTGTGCTCTTGTCTTTGGAGAGTGTGTTTTTTACCTGTGCAGCCGTGATTACAGGAACTTTGCATTCTTCCATTATAGAGATGGGCCCTTTAGGGGGTGAGAGGGAGGTAAAGTTAGCACTGAACCTATCTGCCAGGATGCTGGCAATATCAGTTGGTTCTGCATATTTAGTGACATTGTGCTGTAACTCAAAGCAGATCTGAGCATTGCCATTGAGATTCTTGACATAGCTATAGAATGTTTTGTTGTTGTCTTTAGAATCAGTGGCGATTTTGTTTTTGTAACTTGCTTTGGAGGATTTCATAAGGGATCTCAGCTTCTTACTGAGGCTGACCAGGGAGTTCCTCCAATCATGAGATTTTACTCTTTTTTGCAACAGTTTCTTTCTTCTGCTGTAGAGTTTGTTTATGGTGGGGGACCACCAGATTGGCTTCCTTTTTTTGGAGGATAGCATCTTGGTTCTGTTAGGGATAGCATGATCCATGCTCTCATGTAAGTGCTTATAAAGTGTCGTACTTCTATTGTACATCTACATGGGTGCGTGAAGTTTGCCACTTCTGTCTTAAGAAGTGTGATGTTGGCTTTGGGGAAATATTTTATGGTGGTTTCCCTAATGGGGGGTGGGGTGGGATGTGGATGTCTAGGCTGATTAGCTTGTGGTTGGATCTGACCATTGAGGAATTGACCTCTGGTGTGGAACACTGGTCAACCATGTTGGTAATGACCAAGTCTAGGATATTGCTGCCCCTAGTGGGGGTGTGGATAAGTTGGAATTTATGAATTCCAGAAAACGTTGAGCAAAAAAGTTGGTATATGAGTAGTTTTCCCAGCTAATGGTGGAGTAGTTGAAATCACCCATTATTAGGGTGTTGGGTTGTACCCTAATATTTTCCAGTGTATCAAGAAATGAGGAGTGGGAATCCTGGGGCATGGTGGGGGATCTGTAGCAAGTTACAGTTTGGATTGTGGTCTTGCCCAGAGTTAGTTGCACTTGGATAATCTTGGATGTATTATGCTGAGCAACTAGCCTGAAGGTGTGGCTTTTCTTAATGAACGTGGACATGCCTCCACCTTTAGTGTTCCGAGCCAGGTTAGGTGGCCGAAAGGTGTGGTATGAATTATAGCCTGGTAATGCAGGGGTGCTCTCTGGAGCCTTGAACCAGGTCTCTGTCACTGCACAGATGTTGATGTTCTCCATTTTAAGGAGTGCCTGGAGTGAATGCCATTTGAGGTTTAGACTTCTAGCATTGAGTAGCATTGCCCTCAGATTTTGCTTGCATGTACCTGTTACAGTGGTGAATTTGTCATTTGAATCTTGCCTAAAAAGGCACTATAGGGGTGGAAAGAGCCTTAGCCAGTATCTGGAATCCCAAGGTCGACAGGTGCAGGCCATCTCTAGCAAAGCATCGTGGTCTGTTGATCATGCCATCCCAGGCAGACAGATACTGGATCCCGTTAGAATGACACCAGAAGCTTAGCCAATTGTTGAAGTCAATCATTTTTTCCTTGTACTGTGGTATCATTCTGGTTGATGGAAGGATGCTACTCAGGGCTAGGGTCATACCTGCCTGGGCTACAAGATCAGAGCTCAACATGTCTCTTTTCATGTAGTCCATGGAGGTACATCTGAGGTCATTCACACCAGCATGGACAATGACATAGTAATATTTGTATATAGTCATATTTGTACTTGTTGTGGAGTGACCTGAGTGCGTGCATTATGTGGCAGATCCTGGCACCCGACAGGCAGCTGACAGTAACTTTCTCCTTATTTAGCCTGGTGAGTGGAACATCAGTGTTTCTGACTACAGAGTCACCTATGACTCGAGTGGTGGGTATGTTGTTATGCCTTATGGGCTGTGGTTGAGTGACACACTGAGTTTGTGGGCTATGTGTCATTTGGTTTGTGTTGGGGGGGTGAAGGTTGCTTGCGTTTCTGCTTTGGAGGTCTCTGTTGCTTGAGTAGATTTTTATTGAGAGCCTCCACAAATGTAGGTGTGTGTTTTGGTGGTGTAGGTTTTGAGGGACTATGTGATGAGTGTGGTGTGGTGCAAGTGTTTACCTTCTCCTCTTGACTGTCTAGTCCAGTCTTGGTTGAAGAGAGCTTTGCTTCCAGTTTGGCTATATAAGTGCATCTCTCACAGGTTGTAGTGTTGGGTGGTAGGAGGAGAGGGTTGTCTGTGTACATGAGGCAATTGCTGCATTGCCCCAAGATGCCCAGATTCATCAGGTAGACAGGAGAAAACACCGGGAGGTGATGCTCAGACATGCCTGGATAGGTGCTTGTTTATTAAGTACTAAAAACTGTTTTCCTCTAGACAAGTGAGGAAAGTTGAGAGCTGTAGTAATTTGTAGCTTATTTAGTGCTTACAATGAGTTCTGAACAAGTGCTGAGCTCAAAGAAACAGATTTGAGTGCTAAAACTAAAAAAACTGGCTAGTTCTAAGGGAAAATTTGAAGAGCAGACTTTATGGTGCCGGGAGGCGATGCATAAAGTGTATTTTTTTTTATATAACAGTAGCAAATGAGCAAACTGATTTAAACAAATTAACCAATAAAAAAGCTAAAAACTGAGCCCCGTTCCAGCAATTTCAGACAAGTTCTAACTGCACACTCCTGCCACTAGGGTGCAGGGGAACCTTCTTAAAAAAAGATGGTCTGGATTAGTGCTCAAGTTATACAAACAAAGCTAGATTCAGCAGGTCTGAATTTAGTCTATGCTACAGCAAACAAGGCGTACCAATTTCAGAAAGAAACTGTTGAAGTTTATTTACTGAAAAAAAGGATAATGCCTCCTGTAAGAATCATTCAAGAAATAAACTCCAAAGTAACATAAGGAAAATGATAAAAAAGTTGCCCAACTACTCTACTTGAGGTTCTGCAATACACAAAATGTTTCAAAACATGTTTATACACTAGGGAACTCTATTCTCAAAGCATTCTGTCATTGTCATCTTTATCATTATAGTTTACTTATCTGCTATCACTTCAGGACTTAAAGTCATCACTTGCCTGGTAATCCATTTTAATTTCAAAAGATCCATCTTCAGTGATGAAACTGCATGGTTCCCTTTGGAAATGTATCTTATTGTGACTGTACAAACAAAATCCATTCTAACATCAGTTGAATAAAGATCAGCCACATAGATATTGCTTCACATTTTCTGTGCTGCATGGGACTCTACTGTATGGATTAGGACTTTGGAATATTTCTAAAATTATCTTGTCAGGATTCAAAATCAACACCCCTCACTCATTTCTCTGTGGCAATGCTTCCCGTGAAAACTTGGGTAAAGCACATGTAGGATTAATAATTAATGACTTCTAGGATAAATCTGAGCTCTTTAAGTGGCAGATCAACTTTACCAGACACCAGTGAGAGAGCACTGCGGAACCACTCCAACTGCAGGAGACACTTTCACAGGAAGCAGCAGTTTGGTCCTACCATATAACCTTTCACTCAGTGGATAAAGCCATACCACAAGGCCTTGACCATGTGCGCAGACTACATTTGTCAGCAGTCATGCAAAACATGCTAATTTATTTTTCTTTAAACTCTTTGTTCTGTTCTGTGAGGAACAAATAGGAGTGAAGTTTGTTTTCCATATTAGTGCCTGGTCAAACTTTTTTCTTATCTCTTTGTGCCTCCCCACCCTAACAGCAAAGCTCCGTACCTCTTCAGTGACCCCTTTTATTTCTCTGTTCAGATTGCTGAAACAGGCATTGTGAAATTATTACTGAGGAAGAGGGACATGCAGCTGTCATCCACAGCTAGAGTGTGAGTTATTCATATCTTAATTCCTCCCTGTGTTTGTTCTATAGCTCTCTCCCAAGGCAGGGTCTGCAATGATTGATTAATTTTATTTCAGATAAGTAGAATGACCTAAAAAGACATTTTTTTTCTAAATGATTTTTGCCTCCACACCTACTAACTTTTCTGCAATAAGTGTATTCATTCCCATGACAGTGACAATTTGATCATTGCTCTGGGTGAGGGCAAACTAGAGGAAAAGGGCACTGAACCAAGAACAAAGGTTACTTGTATGTGGCCATGCATAGACCATCAGTCTTTCCTATAGCCATTTGCCCAGTGGGTGGCTTATCCATCCTCCATTACTGGGAGCCCCAACCAACAGCTCATGGATTCACAGAAGAGAGTAGTATCACCACTGACCCTCCCCTGCCACCTAGAATGTTACTCCCAACCAAGTGTCACTCCCCCCAGCTGTGAGGGTCGGCAGGGAAGCCTACATACACTCAGACAGCAAACTGAACCTTAGCCGTGGCCCCTGGTGGCTGATGTAAGCACCTGCATCACTTTGAGGGTCTCCTATGCTTCCATCTACACGTGCATGTTCCCATAAACATACATTATCACTGATTTGGGAGTGAAAATCATACATCCCAGGTTTCGGGGTTGTAGCTTTGCTACCGGTAAACTTTCACTTGCTGGGAGGCAGCCGGCAAGACCATAAATCCATCCCATCATAATGGTAGAGCTGGCACCAGTGACTCACTCTCAACCTCCCCTGCCTGGCTTCTCCAATTCCAGAGCTTCCAGTCAAACATGGGCAATCTCAGCTATAATAAGAACTCTTTCTCCCTATACTGAACAGAAATGGGAAAAGATGGCCCTTTGTCTCTGATATTCTTGCTACAATATAAAATACACTGGTTAGAACAGCTGCACATAAATAAATTAGTAGGACAAAGTACAGTACACAAATATCATATGCTTCATGTAATGCGTAGTAATTAGGTGACATCAGTGACATCAGTGACAAGGCACGACTGATGCTGCACACAGCCAAGCAAAATACTGCAACACAGCAATGCATGTAAACAGAAGATATCAGCATAGCCCATGATAATTAGGTGCAATGGTTAAATGATGAATTTGAATGAAATGTGCAATTACACTTGTGTTATTTGTAGCATATCCTGTAACAGGGATAGAACTGATGGAATGTGGGTAAAATCTGAGAGACTGTGAAAAGGTATGCCAGGGTTTTGTATCCAAAAAAGAAAAAGCTTTTGTAAAGTTCTTAGGAAAACAATTGGTAGCAACAGTGTGAAAGAGTTAGTTGATGAGTATATGCTTTGAGGGAAAGGTTGAAAACAGAACACACAGACACAAACACACACACACACACACACACACACACACACACACACACACACACACACACACACACACACACATTTTTTTTATTACAAAAGCAGCTTTTCAGTATAGTCCTATATAGTGACAGAAGAGCACTACAAACTTGCAGTCTTATACAAGTAAGTGTAATATTTAGACTTGCAGAAATGCAAAAAAGCTGATGTTAAAATATGCAAAGAATGATCAGAATAACCTGAAACAAACTGCATGTTCCAGCTGGTGTATGGGGAGGGGTGAGAAAGAACTTGTAGCAGACAACTTTTTCTTGAAATTTGGCATTATTCCAAAGATAAAATTTGCTTATAAATGAAGATTTTTAGCATAGTCCTATATAATGATGGAAAAGTAATGCAAATTTGTAATTTGTTATGAAGAGTCCAGAACATAAAATAAACTGAGGAGGAAATATACTAACAACAATTTAAAGATCTGCAGTAAAGCTAGATAAACAACTATGTATGGGGGAGGGAATGATATAGAAAAATATTGTAGGATAGTGAGCTGTCCAGGTGGGTCTGTAATTTTAACCTATATTATACCTACAAAACAGACCCCCAAACATCACAGTAATGAAAACTAAGGCATAAAATGTAGACAATAATCTACTCTGACATTTACCATTATTGCAAAGAGAAATTTTGTTTATTAAATGTAGACTTTCAGTGGGTCTATATTAAAAGACCGAAGAGGTGTTTAATCGAACACCTCTTGGTCGACACATAAAGAACAAATGCACTAAAGCACGAATGCTCAAAATAGTGATTTCTTTCCTTGGGAAAGAAATCACTTGGCCATCCCTGTGTGTTTGCCCCTTTCCTCACTGTAGTGCAATCTCGGAGTTGGTATATTTAGTTGGTGGGGTGTGGGGGCAAAGCCCCCCAAGCTGTTATGTTTGAAAGTGTGTGTGTGTGTGTGTGTGTGTGTGTGTGTGTGTGTGTGTGTGTGTAGCGATTTCTTTCCCAGGGAAAGAAATTGCTGTTTTGAGCATTCACACTTTAGTGCGTTCGCTCTATATGTGTCAACCAAGAGGTGTTCAATGAAATGCCTCTTCAGTCTTTTAATATAGCATGGTACTACATAAGATGGAGAAAACACTTAGAAGTTGTAATTTTATAGCAGATGTTATAACATCCATAATACCATGCGGTAAAGTAAGCTGGGGTTCAAATATGCCGACAGCAAACATACTAACTCAAAGTAAATCTGCATGAAGCCAATAGGTACATTTGGGTGGGGGGGCAGTTAGGGGATAACACACTGCCTTTAGTTAAGGAGTAAGCAAGACTATAATTGAAGATTTATTTATTATTTATTTATCAGTTTGATTACCGGGGAAGTCCACTGGGCCAAGAAGTGCCCATTTTCAGTGGAGGCCCGGGGAGAAAAGCTCCATGAGCAATACAATACAATAAAGGTTGCAAAATACAATCAAAGGTTACAAAGCGAAATAGGGAAAGATCAATAAAAACAGCATTTGTCAGATAAATCAAGTAGGATACTTGAAGTAAAAAGCAAGAGCAAAAATTATTTAAAAATGGATGTAAACAGTGTATTTAAGTGTAGATTTATTAAGAACACAGGCATCATACTAGGCAAGTGATCATGGAGACCATAAGATACCTAGCCATATAAACTTTTAAGTAGACAAACTTAAAAGTTCTTTCCACCCTTGGCAAGTACTTGATACTGCTTACCTCTAAACTTGAGAAGAGCCTTACATGATCACCCTGGCGTAAATTTGTGTCTACTCAATGTAAAAATTTATAAAACTGTAGAATACTGGAATGAACTGGAAATAAATGGAAGAAACTAGAATGAGACTGGAATAAATGTTTTTTTTTTTCTTTTAATTACCCGGGACTGTGCTGAACAGGTGCCAGTCTCTCCTTTATGTGCCAAGTTTTTTGTATCTTTCAGAATAAAAGTATGCATACACTGTAGTCCAGTTAAGAATGTTTTATTATGTACAGTGGCGGTAGATGTCAACAATATCAAAATTAAATCTTACTGTCTTCAGTAACAGTGCTGATAAACTGAAATAGTCTGTAGCTTCTGCACTTATTATACTGTTTGTAAATTTTGTACTTAGAATGTTATTATGTCCGTAGTGCCTACACTCATATTCCTTTCCTCCTGAATAATATAATTAATATTCTGGAATGCTAGATATTTGATCTGACCTTTGCACTCACTCTTGAGTGTCTGTACCAAACTTCTGTGGACTGCACTGCAATAACTTTCTGCATATCAGTCTGAATGAACTAAATGACTGACTGTGTCTGAAGTATCTCCTAATAATAATACCAAAAGCCTATAAATTTCTACACACCTCTTTAACCTTGATTCTCAAGCCTTGTACCATACAAACAAAATGTGTTTGTATTCAATGTACTGCACATTTTCTTGTTATCGGTATTCTTGACTGAAGGTTATTTTCACTGTCTGAAAGTGCAAAATGCATGCAAAATGCAAATATCTGCTTAAATATGGCTGCATTTCTAAACTTATGCAAAGAGAATACTGTATTTTTGTCTAACGAACTAATGAAACCTTATCTTACAATTTCTCTTGAGATACCCGAACACAGGTATATTTTTGTAGTTACTTTAAAATATGAAATATAAAATGATGACACAGGCCTAACATTACATTTTTAGGCCTATGCAAAATTTATTTTACTAACTGTATTTATGTAGGATTTATTTTGTAACAATTTTTTCTGAAATTACTGAAATGGGATTTACTTCTGTAATTACTTTATAAATGTATTAATATAGACTGTGAATATTATAATGATTACGAAAACTAATATAAAATATTTTTTTAATCTGATAAATAAACTTGCAGTTTTAATTTTGACCATTATGTGTTACTTGAGCATTTATGGTTTGTTAATTATTTGAAAATGTTTTGGATTGAAGTCTTTCAACTTTATGATTTAATTCTAACTGGGAAATTTTTAATGTGTTATAACTGGTAAACTTTTCTTACACCTACAATATATATATTTTGAAGCATAATTACTATATACTCTAGTAACTTGTTTCTGTAAATGTTTAGCTAGATTTGTTACTAATAGTTCATCCAGTCATCAAGACTAACCTTAAAGTTAGCCAAAGCAGTACTTTGTTTGATCTATAGTGGTCATGCATTTCATATGCTGGGAATGTACTGTGTTAGTAACCTCTCACTCCAGTGAGTCTTAAGTTTAGGTCTCCAGTATGGGTGTTTGAAGATGCATTGATTTTCAAAAAAAATAAGTGGTCATATGGGATCAGGTCTTTCATGGTCTGAAAAGTTAGACATAGGTCACCTTGGAGAACCTGGAAGGTTACTGAGTATATGGAGTGTGGTGCTAATTCTTCTGAATAGCTGAAGGATTTAAGATCTTTAATTTTCTTGGTTAGAAATATTTGGGGAGTTTCCCTTTGATTGTACATACCAAAGGTAACATTGTATTCAATGATGGGTCTGCTAAGGGTAGAATACAAGGGAAATATGACTTCTTTGGCTCTTGAAGAAATTACATTGGTAATCAACTGGGCCATATAGAAGGCCTTTCTGACTATGGGGGAAATATGATGACCGGATAAGAGACAGTTGTTCACATAAGTACCCAGGCCTCTTATGACCATCAGTCTGAAGAAGAGTGCAGTTTATAATATATGAGGTACAGTAGTTTTTTTTTTTTGCTAAAATGATACTATGCTGCAATGTATTGCATTTAACTTTAGATACTTTTAGTGCACTGGGTATGTGCATATTCCAACCCTTGCTGGAGCTGTTTAAAATCAGTGGAGAATGGATAACAGTGCCCACCTTGCAGTCATCAACAAACATGATCAACCACACTTCCAGGATAATGGCTTAGATGTATGAAAAATAAATTCCAAACAGGAGAGAGCCCAGCATGGAGTCCTGTAGCACCCCACTCATTATAATTTAACATTCAGAAAGTATCCCAGCAACTTTCACAGCCTGGGATCTGTTTTATCTGTTGGATAGCCAATTTTCAATCCTATTGACAATGTGGGAGTTTATATTAAGGTTTGACTATTTTTTTCTTTAACTCCAGCATGGAAAATAATATCAAAAGCCTTGGTCCGGTCAAGATAAGCAGTGTGTACAGAATGACCACTGTTCACAGCCTCTGTAACCTTTTTAAAGAAACTTACTAGGTTTAGGAGGCAAGACCTGTCCTTCACAAAACGAAACATAATGGGGCTTCATTCATTTAAGTTACCTATGCTTGCATAAATATGTTCCATGGCTTTGCATATAAGGCTGGTGAGGCTGATGGGCCTATAATGGGCCCGTGTCTTTATAGGTGCCATCCTTATCTAGGGGAATCACAGTGGTTATTCTCTCCAGGAATTAGGCACAAACCCTGTACACAGGCAGAGGTTGAAAAGTTAAAGTAGAGGCCCAGATAGTGCATGCTTGGCACTGATGAGAATGCAGCCTGATATGTTGTCTGGTCCCATGGAAGTAGCATATTAGTATTTCTAGCTTTTGACAGAGATTCAAGACTTGTTCCAAGGTGATGTCAGGGAAATTGATGGGACTTGCTGCACAAACACAAGTCTAACAGCATTAGAAATACCCACTCACGGGACCTAAACTTCATTTGCAACATAAATAGAACATGTTGGAGGGACAGGTATGTGTCTCAGAGACCACTCCTACTCTGGAACAGGCAGAGTTCATCCCTGACCCTATTCAAATGTAACCTGCACCTATGGATGGGGAATCAGAAATTTACCCCTGGAGTGGCATTTATGTCCTTATTGGACAGAAGCAGCTTCTACACGCTCTACCACAGAAACTCAACTATATGGGTAATCTATCCTGTCATTTGAATGAATGGAGAAAGGCAGCAGTCATCCCTCTGCATAAAGGTGGGCCATCTACAGACCCTGGAAAATGCAGACCCATAAGTCTCAATAGTCTTATATTAAAGCCATGGAAAGAATTATCATGGAGATGATCAACAGAAATATAGTAAACCTCCAGACACTGGACCCAACCCAGTTTGGTTTCGTAAAGGGCAGATCATGCCTACTTATCCTGGTGAACTTCTTTGAGAAGGTCACCAAAGCACACACTGCCTAACTTCCCCTGGCCAAGGCATTTGACACAATACCCCACTCAAGCATTGTTGACAAACTAAAGAAGTTATGTACAAATCCGTATGTCACCCAGTGGACAGCCAACTGGCTCACAGGCAGGACCCAGGAAGTTAAAATTGGGGCGTCCATCTCTACAAAGAGGCCAGTCACAAGTGGAGTCCCTTAGGGATCAGTCCCTGGACCGGTCCTTTTTGGCATTTACTTCTCAGAAGTCAAGGCCAATGTCAGTGGTCTCTGGCTGACTAAATTTGCAGATGATTATAAATTAGGAGCTGTCATCGAGTCTCACACTGACACAAATGTTCTCCAGGATGGGCTGACACAGACAAACAACTGGTGTCAGAGTCATGGACTAAAACTAAATGTCAAGAAATGCATAATTGTATCCTTTGGA
>NC_056748.1:94712525-94761782 GCF_019279795.1 Protopterus annectens
ACACCTTTCTGCCATCTAACCTGGACTGAAACACCAGAGGCGTGTCCATATTCATCAAGGATATCCACACCTCCAGGCTAGTTGCCCAACATAATGCATCCAAAATTATCCAGGTGCAACTAACACTGGGCAAGACTGCAATCCAAATTGTAGCTTGCTACAGATCCCCCACCATGCCCCAATACTCCCACTCCACTTTTCTTAACATACTGGAAAAAATTATGGTACAACCCAACACCCTCATACTGGGAGACTTCAACTACCCTGCCATTAACTGGGAAAACTACTCATGTACCAACACATTTGCTCAGCGTTTTTTGGAATTCATAAATTCCAGTGCCTTGGATCAACTTATCTAGACCCCCACCAGGGGCAGCAATATCTTAGACCTGGTCACTACTAACATGGGAAACTGGTGCTCCACACCAGAAGTCAGCCCCATGTTGGTCAGATCCGACCATAATCTAATCACCCTAGACATCCACATCCCGCCCCCACCCCCTATTAAGGAAACCACTGTAAAAAACTTCTCCAAAGCCAACGTCATGCTCTTAAGACAGAAGTGGCTAACTCCACCACACCCATGCAGACAGAAAGTAGTAGTAGGACTGCTGAGTCCTACATCAATGCACTTTATCATCACGTACATGAGTGCATGGACCATGCCATCCCAAATAGAACCAAGACGCTATCCTCCAAAAAAAAGAAGCCAATCTAGTAGTCTCCTGCCATTAACAAACTCTACAACAGAAAGAAGAAACTGTTGCAAAAAAGAGTAAAATTCCAAGATTGGAAAAGCTCCCTTGTCAGCCTCAGTAAGAAGCTGAGATCCCTCATATAATCCTCCAAAGCCACGGAGATCACATCAGTCGCCCTGCTAGACAGGGGTCCAGGGAAGTAAATACTGTGGGAATAAATAGCCAGGGAATTGTTATGGCTAGGCTTGTATAGACCCTAGGGCCGATAGCCTAGTACCAACCTATGAACCTATAAAGTTAGTTACAAGAAGAAAATCACCACAGCTTCTAAAGACAACCACAAGGCATTCTATAGTTATCTGCTCTAAGTTACAGCACAATGACACTAAACATACAGAACCAGCTGATATTGCCAACATCCTGGCAGATAGATTCAGTGCAAATTTCACCCCCCTCTCACCCCTTAAAGGGCCCATCTCTATACCGGATGAATGCCAAGTCCCTGTAATCATAGCCACACAGGTGAAAAACGCACTCACCAAAGCCAAGAATACAGCATCCATGGGACCTGACAGCATCCCAGGCTGTGTTCTGCATGAACTACAAAATGAACTGACACTCCACCTAAGTACCATGTTCAGTCATAGCCTCACTACAGGATATGTGCCTACTGAATGGCACACAGCTATGATGATCCCACTCCACAAGGGAGGATCCACTACGGACCCCCGGAACTACCGAACCATCAGTCTTATGAGTCTGATCTGCAAGGCCATGGAACATATCATCATGGAACTTATAAACAAAGATATAGGTAACCTGCAAACTCTGGACCCCACCCAGTTTGGGTTTGTGAAAGGTAGATCATGTCTCCTAAACCTGATTGACTTCTTTGAAGCAGTCACCAAAGCTGTGGACGAGGGTAAGGCGGTTCACACAGTCTACCTAGACCTCACCAAGGTCTCTGACACCCCCCACTCTGGTATCATTGATAAACTCATGAAACTTGACATAAACTCTTATGTCACGTGATGGGTTGCCAACTAGCTCACTGACAAAACCCACACCGTGAAAGTAGCCAATTCCACATCTGACTCCAGACCAGTGACAAGTGGAGTACCACAGGGTTCAGTCTTGGGTTCCCTCCTGTTTGGCATCTACTTCTCTGAAGTCCAGGCCAACACAGAGGGCTTATGGCTAACAAAGTTTGCAGATGACTGCAAACTGTGAGCCATTATTGAATCCCTTAATGATGTGAACATTCTACAAAAGGGCCTCACTGAGGCAGATGCCTGGTATCAAAACCATGACCTCAAGCTCAATGCTAAAAAATGCATAGTCATCCCCTTTGAGAAAAACCCTGTGCCACCTTACCACCACATAGGCGGTACTCCACTCAACACCGAAAGTGTGATTTTTTGATAACCACATCGCCACCATAGTCAGGAAATCCTTCTATGTGGCAAACCTCATCACAAAAGGTTTTTCATCTAGAAAAAAAGAGGTCATTGTCCCCCTCTACTCAGCCCTCATTAGACCTATTATAGAGTACAACACCCAGTTTGGGATGTACCTCACAAGACATTTGCAGCAATCAGAAAGACTGCAGAAATACCTCACAAAGAGGCTCACTGGCCTCAAACAGATGCTCTATGCAGACCGTCTTAAGAAACTCCAGCTCTACTCCATCGCATATCACCTACTCAGAGGTGATCTCTGCCTAACACACAAAGCCATGTCAAACCCAGAGCTGTTGGACATGCTACACTTACAAAAATCCCAATCCCTTCAGGCCACACACTCCAGGGACCTAAACCTTGTCACCACAATAAACATAACTTGCTGGAGGGATAGGTTTCTGTTCCAGAGACTTCCCATACTCTGGAACAAGCTGCCCATTCATGTCAAACAAGGCACCTCATTGGCTCTTTTTAAGACAAATCTGGACAATTGGATGGGAAATAAGAAATTTACCCTGGGGATCACTTCTGTGGCTCTGCTCGATAGGGCACAGGAAAATACATTTTTTGGGTGGCTGAAGCCAGGGAATCTTTATGACTAGGCTTATATAGGACCTAGGGCCAATAGCCTAGTACCTACCTATGAACCTATGAGCCTGTATATACATGGTTCCCTATTATTTTATCAAATGGCCACATTGTTGAATGGCATTTTATCGAAAATGCCCTTCATCTAACCATGTCTGACTGAGATTGTGTTATGGTAGGATCAGGAAATTTGCCCTTTCCCCACTGTAATAGATCTCAGAGTTGGTATATATAATTAACTGAGGGTGTGGGGGAGTTCAATGAATAATATTTCTGATGAAATGCCATTCAGCAATGTGGCGTTTCAATGAAAAACTGGGATGTCCGAATGTCCATCTTGCTGAACATCTCCGTGTTCGAAAGTTTATATCAGTGACTCCACTGTGCATTCACTGATATAAACTCGATGTACCGTACGGAGATCGTGGTACAGTGAGGTGTGGAAACTCATCCATTTCCTTACTGTAGTGTGATCTTGGAGTTGGAATATATAGTTAGCAGAGGATGGGGGGGGGGGCACAGCCCCACTTACCTCCCTGCAAAAACGTGATGTGAGGTATAGGATTTTCATTTACATGAGCTCCTATACGGACATCTCATGATCTTTTCAGACACAATGTTGAATCTGCTGAATTTGATCAGCTGATTCACCATTATGTCTTAGTAGTGATTTTGTTTTTCATTGTTGTGAGTCGGTCTCGAGAACGGTATTTATTATGCTGTTTGCAAAAATGATAGTAAATCATATATATATATATATATATATATATATATATATATGTGTGTGTGTGTGTGTGTGTGTGTGTGTGTGTGTGTGTGTGTGTGTGTGTGTGTGTATATATATATATATATATATATATATATATATATATATATGGGTCTATTTCATTTGATCGAAAGACCATTTGACCTAAACCCATTTGATCAAAATTTCATTTGATCGAAAACCAGTATTTAAGGCATAAAACTGAGATTTGTCCCCCTCCCCAATGTCGTGCGACCCTGGAGTTGGTATATATAGTTGGGGGGGTGGGGGGTGTTTAAAATCTGTACTTTTTGTTTTATTTTCTTCTTTTAAAGGGAAACTAGGTGGGGGGCCCACACCTCCCCTAACTATATATATCAACTCCAGGGTCGCACGACATTGGAGAGGGGGACAAATCCCTGTTATTTGCTTTGAATACTGGTTTTCAATCAAATAAAATTTCAATCAAATGGGTTTAGGTCAAATGGTCTTTCGATCAAATGAAGTAGACCCATATAGATATATCTATATATATATATATATATATATATATATATATATATATATATATATATATATATATATATATATATATATATATATATATATATGTGTGTGTGTGTGTGTGTGTGTGTGTATATATATATATATATATATATATATATATATATATATATATATATATATATATATATGGGTCTACTATACATGCTTGAAATTTCAGAAAGTCGAAACCCATATGGCCGAGACCATATGTTCGACTCCTGAAATTTGAACATGCAAAAAAATAAATAAATAAAAACAAAACACTACAATATTTTAAAGCTGCTAGCAGGGGGGCTATGCCCCAACACCCCCTTAACTTTAATATACCAACTCCGAGATTGCACTACAGTGCGGTAAATGGAAATTCTCCCATTCCACACAATGAGGAGCTGTCTGTCAAAACGTTCGAAATTTCAAAAGGTGAACATATGGTCTCGGCCATATGGGCTTCAGCTTTTTAGAATTTCGAACATCAGTACAGGACCCATATATATATATATATATATATATATATATATATATATATATATATATATATATATATATATATATATATATATATATATATATATATATATATTTTACAATTTATTTTTTATAACTTGCATCGTTTTATTATATTTTTTTGATTCGATTTGCTATTAATTTGTATGTAAAAATTAAAAATATAACCAGAAAACCATTGCTGCATTTTATTGTACCTTTCCACCAGTGTTGTAAGTACATTCTCTGCATTTATTTCTGCACAGCAGTCCTTTTCCTTCTTACAGTATTAATGCATTTCTTATTCTTCCCTTGCATTTTAGTTAGCTTCATGCCAGACTCATTGTCCACTTTCATTCTTCTGTGAACTCCAGCTTACTGTTTTCTACTGCTCATTTTCACTATAGTCATACATACATTTTTTATGACAACTCAGATGACACATTTTAACAGCAGTGGTCAGCATTACTCACACACAAACTGCACACTGACTCACAGCCCAGAATAACCACTTTATTAGTAGGTACACATCTGATATTTGTTATGAAGGAAAATATTTCTATCCAAAGTAATGTGTTTTAGCTTACTTGCTATATGCATTGTCCCACATTCCCCAGTGATCTGAGGTCCAGTGACGGAGGCAGTATTTCTGGTCAGTTGCTGTTCTATACAGGCTGCTCTAACCACCTTGCATCCAAATATCCCATTCTGGAATGAGGACTGATTTTTTTTAAATGATTTGCCCCTTCTGCCTGCCAGCCATTTTGTCTCCATCTACTGGATATGACCTCATTCATTTTCTTGAGCGGACCAGATTCATATTGAGGGGTTAACCTATAAGCAGATACAGGGAGGACGTGTCCTTGACAGTATCCTCACTACTGACAGCATTAGTATTAGCCTAACTCCATCTCCTGGACAGAAGCAAAACCAATCCACATCACAATGGAAGCCTATACTACCTCCCCATGTAAATGCGTGCCCCCACATACCCACTTTGAAGGCTACCACCATTACTGGTGGCTTATTGAGCTGAATGCTTCCTCTACCTAGATGGATGCCTCAGAAGTCCTCCTTGAATGCACCATCAATGACATAACCCATTAATCAAACTCAAATTGCCTGGATGATTTTTAGGGCTTTATCCATATACACCACCCATGCATGAGGGATGAGGAATGATCGCTTTATAAGCACACGGTAAGTACCTCTGTTCCATTTGCACAGACTATATCCAACATCACATTTTATCTTCAAGTATACACAGAATTCCCAGGGTTCTTATTAGCCTTTAAACATATTCAGTCACTCGTAGTTTAGGTGTACACAAGCATGTGATAGGCATGACACAGCATATGCTGCTTTGTGTCAAGTGCAGAAAAAATGCTGTAATGCTGATTAACTGCATTATGGTCCTGTTTTCTGGTTCAGTAGGTTTATTTATTCATTATTTACAGCATGCAAACTTTTTTAAATTTTTTGAGCTGAATAGATTACCCTATAATTGCAAAACACATTAGATCAGGATTCTGATTGTTTTCCTTTTTGGCTGCAGAGCTTGAAGTGTGTTTAAACCTAGTTATTTTCAGCATTTTCAGCACAAACAGCAAGAGAATTAAGGAAAGATTGGCTAGCCTGTAATAGTTCTGATGGTAAAAATAAAATATTTTTGTTTGGGAGGATTTTTACAGCAGTAGACCTTTAATTGGGGAAGGATTTCAGCTGTCCCTTGCTGGTGGCGCACTTCTAACATTGGCTGTTATGTATCACAAATGTTATCATAGCCTCACACCATTATAAATTATTTTTGCCACTAACCTCGTAGCTGTAAAGTGCATTCTGCATTTGTTGGGCGGTTTGCTAGTTTTTTTGTCCTTGCCATTTAAAAGGAAGCATGAATGATAGTGTTTCGTCTAACTGCATAAACAGCACCTATTTGTAAAACTTGCTTAATTTTCTCAGTGTACAATGACAACTAAACCAGTAAACCACTGTGTGTATCTGGTAAGCAAATTCCATCTAAGAATGATCTTCTAGTGTGTTTTTTTAGACATACCATGATACCAGTAAATTAAAAAATGTAACTAAAATGAGAAGATTTATATTTAATTGGCATTTGTTTACTGGGGTGGTCTGAATGGGATAACAAACATATCCCTTTTCAGCTGTTGCCCGGGGAGAAACAGTCTATATTAAAGAGAGACATTTACATATTAAAAACAATAATAGTGTATAGGACAGACAGAAAAAGAATATACAGTCATATTGCATGTGTATTTATCAGTTAGTTAAAATAGTATAGCTTTTAAACAGCATATCACATAAAAATGCATTAAGGGAGAAAAGACAGAAAGTTGGAAATAGAAAATAGCAGAAAGCGTAGAGCTGAGGTAGGGAAAAAGGTAGTTTAACAGGTATAGAAGGAAGTGGGCAGAGACAAGAGAGGTATAAAATGCTATAGAGTACAAACAGTTACTGGGAAAGGAAGATACAGGTATAGTTATTTATCAGTCTGGTACAAACAGTTACTGGGAAAGGAAGATACAGGTATAGTTATTTATCAGTCTGGTGCCTGGCATGAGTTAAACCTTGTTTGGTTTAGGTGATCTTTAAGAGGAAATTGAATGTTGGGAGGGAGGGTATTTGTTTTATGTGGAAGGGATAGAGTTCCATAACTGAGAGACATAGCTGGAATATAGGGAGTCATCAGCCTTGTTGGAAGATGTTGTTGACTATAGAAGTGATTGAGTGCTGGATCGCAGGTGTCTGGTTGGGCCATAGTTGAATTGTATGTTACAAAGGGTTGAACAGTTGCCTGGTTGGTAGATTAGCTTGTGGGCAGTTACTAGTTGAGTGTATCTGAGGTGATTAGGGAGTTCAAGCCATTCTTGTTCCTTGCGGTCAGTATAGTGAAGGGCAGTGGGGGGAAGGTTGTTTGTGAATTTACTATTTTGTTTTAGCATGAAATTAGTTTAGTGTTTTGGGTAGCTTTTAAATTAGTTAGTATGGGAGATGCATACAGAATAGAGGGTAAGAGGTGTGTAGTTACAATGTTTCTTCCGCTGGTCTTGGTAAGGTAGTGTGGATCTGTCAAGGGTGCTGAGTTTTTGATGTGTTTTCTTTATCACATTGTATAGATGCTGATCACACTTGTGATGTTTGTTTATTGTGACATCAAGAATTTTGGGAATTTGGTAGTCATGTTTCAATGGAGGAGAAGGAGGCTTGAGTAATTGTTGGAAGAGCAGGACCAAAACAGATAAGGGTGGAGCCATCTGTATATTGTACCATAGATGCATGTTTAGTGACCTGGTGGAGAGAGCTGGTATAGATATTGAAGAGTAAAGGACCACGGATGGATCTATTGAAATCCAATATAATTTGGCAGGAAATCAGAGTAAGACTGGAGTCATTTGACTGCCTGTGTTCTTCAATTTGACAGGCAGTTATGGATCCATGATAGTGATGTTTAGGAGATTTTAAGAGAACAGAGTTGATCAAGAAGATTTTGGCATGGGACTGTATCAAAAACTTTAGATAGGTCCAAGGAGATAGATGAGACCAGATGGCCTTTGTTTCTCTCACTGTTAACTGTACTGGTAAAGTTAAGTAGGGTGGTGATGGTGTTATGATTAGGTGTAAAGCCACGCTGAGATTTTCAGATGAGACTGTTTTGAAGGATGTATATTAGGACATGAGAGTGAATAAATTTTTCAGGAATTTTTGCTAGTGTGGGCAGTATAGCTATTGATCTGTAATTAGATAAATTGCAGAATTATATAAGATGTTTTCTAGAGGGAGGGTATTAGGCTGTCACTGATAGAACAGTTAATAAGACTTGATAGAAGGTATACTAAGGATTCATCTGCTAGTGATACATATTCAGCTGGTAGTTTGTCGGCCGCCAAGGTTGTAGGCTTACTTTTTTTAGTTATTACTTTATTGTGCATGTGAGGACAGGTTTGAATTGAAACAGAGTATCGTGGGTTGCAGGTATTGTAGGGAGAGCAAGGTCTGAGGGCTTGTTTTTTAATAGTTTAAGTACAGTTTGAATGAAATTGTTGAATTCATTCAGTATAATCTCATGATTTTTGCTGTTACCAGGGGATGTAGTATCAGACTGCCCTGGCTTGAAAACTGGGTTAATGGCATTCTGGAAAAGTTTAAGGTTCCTGTGATGTCTTTGCTGACAATTGAGATATTTTGTTTGCTTATCAGATTTTATTTTTCATTTAATAAAATTTCTTAATTGTCTGAAATTGTCAAGGGCTGTTTGGTTTCTAGTTTGTAATCATACTTTCCATGTTTTATCTCTCTGTGTCATAAGCTTTTTAGTTTCTTTAGTTAGCCATAGGAAAGGGTTGGCCTTTACTCTTTTTGTTTTAATAGGGGCTTGGTATTCAAGGATTTGTAAGAATGCGATGTTGACATACATAATGGCTTTGTCCAAGGGTAGGGTTTTTAGGGATGTCCAATTTTAAGATTTTAGGGTGTCGATAAAGGTGACATTATTAAAGGAACTTAGGTTTTGAACATGGGTATAGATGCTTTTTAGTGCAATCTGTTATAATGCCTGAGAGCAAAAGTTGCCAAGTGGTCACTTAGTAGCTAGAGCTACTAATGTTATTATTACATGGTGTAAGTATCAAGTCCAGTACTGATTGTCTGCTGTTGACTTTGTCAGTTCTAGTGGGAGAAGTTATGACTTGAGTGAAACTACAAAGGTTCATTGGGAATGAGTTAAATTATGAGTTTGCAGATTGTTAGTTGATATTGAGTTCTCCTTGTTTCTTGTGGTATATTATTATTAGCGAATCAGCATAATATATCTGAGCATGGACATTGCCCATGAGTATATGCAAAGACAATCTATGAATCTGAGAGACCAGGGTAAGTACTAAACTAGTCAGGGGTCACAAGTTTGCTTTTTCCACAATCCACAATTTACTTTAAACTAATTTAAATGAAGGTGAGGAGAACTCTTCTTTCTTCTGCATAGCAAAGACTTATTGTGTTTAAAAGTTGGCTAAGTTAAGGGATCTTAGGACAGTAGAGTCACATTCCAGCATGTGTTTATGATTGTAATTTACATTATAGGCACAAATTAGGAACATGCACACTAGAACAGTTGACTGCGTGTTGTATGAGGTTGAACAAGGGGTAGATGGTTTGTGTTCTCATTCAGGATGTATCTATCACATGCCTAATTTATTTTTTTTTGACTGGCTGCGATTTCAGAATAGTTGACTGCTTCTGGCATGAGGTTGAACAGGAAGCAAATGGTTTGCATTTTCATTCAGGGATGTATATCTATCACGCTTCTAAGTTATTTTTTTGACTGGCTTTGATTCCAGAACAGTTGACTGCTTCTTGCATGAGGTTGAACAAGAGGTAGATGGCTTGCATTCTCATTTGGAGACGTATCAACCATGTGCCTAATTTATTTTTTGACTGGCTGTGATTCCAGAACAGCTGACTGCTTCTTGCAAGAAGATGAACAGGAGGTAGATGGTTTGTGTTCTCATTCAGGGACATATCTGCCATGTGCCTAATTTATTTTTTGACTGGCTATGATTTTTGGACATTATTTTGCTGGAAGGGAAAAATCCAAGCCTTGGGTATAGTCTAGTAGAGAATTTATTTAAGGCTATATGAGCTCTTCTACAAAAAGGAAACTTTAAAAATAAAAATAAAAATAAATGAGAAAAAGCAGAGGCTTATAAAAGTGGCTTCTCAAAGGCTGAAAATAAAAGAAATATAAGGCAAAACTGACTGAAGAACTGAAGTAGAAAGACAAAGTAAAAATTTATTGTTGTTCCCCCAACCTACAACTTTAAAGGAAAAATAACCGCGAATGCACCCAAAACAGGTTTAAAAGAGCTTGCCCTTCAGGGTGAAGAGTTTTCAGTGATGGTATTTATAGCAGTGGACAATCAAAGACTGACTTGTTTTGCAGTAATATGTAAGGCAAGAGAAGTAACATTAGGTACAAAGAAAGGTATAATACCTATTGTGATGGCTGTTTAATGGAATATAATTATTTACTTATGCTAGAATAGAGACAAGACAATTTGTGACACTAGTGATATGGATAGGGAACAGTCCTAGGTCACTGGAGGTCAACCAATTTGGGGCAAGACTGAACCTAAAGCAACAGCTGCCTTTACATGTTGGAGAACAAACATAGTTTATTATGCAATAACAATCCATCACAGTGCTAAAAATCAAAAATACTTACACAGGAGTTTATGTTGTTAAGGGATCCAGGCAGATACATGATACCTTACCAAATATTCTGGAAGTATCTGCAATATATGTGTTGGCCTTCCCTTGATAGTATAATATCAGGGGCCTAATACTGACCTACATTTTTCATCTGGTCCTTTGTGTATCACTGGCTGCTTTGTCTAGCCTAGGGCATTAGATTAACAGACTCTGTTATGTTAAACCTATATCAAGCCCATGGAAACTGCCCAAGCCTTACATAGCTAGGAAAAACACAATGAGTTTCCACACCAAAAAATGCTCATATGCTGAACTGTATTTCAGAAATAGGAAAGCAGTTTTTATATGTGCATTAAATAACTGAGATGCCACTTGGGATTTTTATCTTTCACCAATGACTGATGTCTCGTACATCTTTTTACAGATTACTAACATTCTCTCTCCCAGTTGCAATACCTAAAAGTGGATTTGAACTACATAATATTTTCAGCATTGTTTGTGTCATCTCCAAAGCAAAGTGAAATCTCCCCATTTGAGACATACTGCTTTAGGTGGTGGTGTCATTGGGGGGCACAGTTATTCACAAAAATGTTGGAACATGTAGATGAAAGAGCTAGACAAAGTGAAATGGTATTATCATCCTTTAATGGTTTGGGAGAGTCACATTTGTAAAACATATAACACTGGTGACAGCTGTAGAAATGCCTACTATTCCTTGGATGTTCATGTTATTTGACCTCAGGCAGTAATTTCAGCATTTTACTATTGTCTACACTCTGCATGAAGGGGATTTCTTTTCCTTACATTTGCACAATCCTACTTGACCATTTAATGGGGGGCTTAGTATAATGGTTAAGGTCTTTACCTCACTGATACAAGTTAAAGGGTTTGATTCTGACCATTGGTTGATAGATAAACTTTTTGGGGTTGGGGATTGGCATAATGGTTAAGGTGTTTACCTCACAGACACAAGGTACAAAGTTTGATTCTCTCCTTCAGATGGGAAATCAGCTAAGCTTAAAATGGCCATCAAACGCAGATAGCCAAGTAGACAGCCCCACAAACTTAGATTGAATTAGTCAGAAGCACGTAGTCCCAAAAATTAATAACTGGAAATGAGCCATCCTACAGTTTGCTTATTAATTTTTGATGAGATGATTCCAGTTTTAGTGTTCATATGCAAATCAAATCCTTGAAATGCATAATTTTAAATGAGTTAAAGAGAGGTTCATTAAGCTATGACATGTGAACTGTAATTTAATTTTAATGCAGACTGTATCCTGTAGAATAATTATAAAACTTTAAAGCAACCTGCTTGTCACAAAGGCATTTATGAACTTAGGGCAAGAAACATAACTTCACTAAACTAAGGAAGTTATGCCAGAAGCATTTTTCTGTTATGTACTTTTTCAGTTTAATATTCAGACGTTACACTTATAAATCTGGCAAATAGATGGCATAAAGCTATTATAGTCTAGGTAAGAGACTTTTATAAACTTTTGGTCACAAAACTTGATTAAAAATCAACCTGAGAATAGGTTTATGAATGCTTATGACATTAAGTCTGCACAACACTGCTGTCAGGACACACAAGATGGTTTGTTGACTTATTTTTGTGTTCTGTAGCTACATCAGCTGCACTTGTCTGTACTAGGCTTATTTGTTTCATATTATTCCATAGATCAAGTCATCACAGTTAATTTTTACCCATTTTTTTCAATGCTTTTATAATTTATACTAAATGGTAATAAAAGCTAGAATTACATGTAAGATCCAATCTGTCCGATTGTTGTATCATTATAGGAACTGTATTCAGAAGGCATGCACAGTTCATCTGTAGAAGCTCCATGTATCTCTGGACTTTTGATGGCCATTTGAGGATGGATGATATTAAAGGATGTTACTTCACAACAGTTATTTTCCACCTGTTCGCAGTACTGTGATACAGCCTTTGCAAGTCATAGGTCCCATATGAATAACAAAAGCATCTGAATATTATAATTATTGTAAATATAAGCAGTACTATGATATAGCTTTGCAACTGATAGGTCTCATACAAATGGGAGCATCTGAATGTCATAATTCCCCTCCCTTCCTCCATAACATATAACTATGTAACAATGGTATGATTCACCAGCTTGCTATCTACTTTCAAACTCTTGGTGTAAAAATCAAGGGAATCTGTCTGACATCAGTTTACTGAAGTCTGCACTGATAGTGCCAAGAAACCAAAAGCATTGTGCATGGGTAGGAATATGACTTTTTGTAAAGTAGTAAAATTTATTTATTTTTTTTTTGTGAAGAGACTGCATCCCTGTTTTATGCAATAGCTAGGCTGGATTTCAAAACAATGTAGACTCTGGATGAAGTGCTGCCCTGAGGCTCCTGAAATGGTGCGATTCCAGAATAAGGCTTGCCTGTGATATCTGTTTAATGGTGATTTGTGCAAGCATTGACTGACCCTTACTAGCATTAGGTGTAATTCAAAGAAAACTGACACAGACAATGAGCAGTCTGAATGTAGAAGCAAAAATTGTTAGTGTGTGTTATATACTCTACTGTGCCATCACCACCAAGCAAATCTCAAGGACACTGCAAGCTAAACAACAATAATAATAATAATAATAATAATAATAATAATAATAATAATAATAATAATAATAATAATAAAACAACCATAATAATAACAGTAATAATAATAACAATAATAACAATAATAATAAAACAGCAACAATAATAATAATAATAATAAAACAACAATAATAATAACAGTAATAATAATAACAATAATAATAATAATAATAATAGTAATAATACTACTAATAATAAAACAACAATAATAATAACAGTAATAATAACAATAATAACAATAATAATAAAACAGCAACAATAATAATAATAATAATAATAATAATACTAATAATAATAATATCACAAACATGGGAGAACCCTGTACCCCCCAAGTATACTGCCCTGTCTGGTATGGTCAGACAACAAGGCTGTCTTCTTCATAATCAAAATCAGTTCTGTGACCCCAGCTAACCCTGTAGCATTTAAGAACTATTCTAAGGCAAATATTCTACTACTAATACAAATTTCAAGTCCCCCCAGACCCTGAGAACACAGCTATCTATACAGAATTGCTCACAGGAATCCCTGCGTAATCATGTCAATAAATGCATAGAGACATCTGTGCCTATCAGAAATAAGTTCAGAAATAACTCAAAAAGCAAACCACCTTGAAGATTCCAAACATAAACAGACTGTACAACAAAAGAAAAAAGTTATAGCCAAGATTTGGAAGTGCTACACCCAGCATGATAAAAACACTCTCATCAATCTAAACAAGAAAAAAAACTCAGAGGACAAATTAAGTCTACTAAAGTCAAATCTGAGTTAAAGATAGCTTCCCAGGCAAAGGACAACTATGAGACTTTCTTTAGTGATGTCTGAAACTTCAAAGGTAGAGCACAGCAGTGTGCAGAATTGATTGCAAATGGAGCTACCTAAAAGGAGCCAGAAGATATAGCAAATCTGCTGGCTGACAAATTCAGCTCCAGTTTAACTCCCCCTCAGCTGTCCCCCAGGAAATACCATCAAGCAAAACCTCCTCAACTATCACTAGGGAGCAGGTCCTAGATATGTTCTCCAAGTCCAAAACCACTGCATCAATGGATCCCAATAATATCACAGGATGCCTCCTAAATAGCTGAAATGGTGAACTATCAGGACCACTGGAATCACTGTTTAACTATAACCTCCAGACATGCTTGATGCCATGCCAATGGAGTACTGCAATAGTCATCCCTCTGCACAAGAACAGGCCATCAAGTGATCCTGGAAACTACAGTCCAATAAGTCTGACTAGTCTCATATGTAAAGCCATTGAAAGAGTTATGGAATTGATTAATAAAGACATAGAAAACCTTCAAACACTGGATCCAACCCAGTTTGCTTTCATCAAAGGCAGATAATGCCTACTCAACCTTGTGGGCTTCTTTGAGAAAGTCACTAAGCCAATGAATGAGGGCAAAATAGTGCATACTGCCTACCTTGACCTGGCTAAGGCATTTGCTACAATACCCCACTTGGCATTATAAACAAAGTCATATATAGGCATAAACCCCTATGTTTTGCTCTGGATAGCTAGCTGGCTCTTAGATATGACCCAGGAAGTTAGGATAGGGAAAACCACATCTATAAAGAGGCCGCTCACTACAGAGTCCCTCAAGGCTCTGTGCTTGGTCCACTCCTTTTGGAAATCTACTTCTCAGAAGTCAAGGCCAGTATAATGGATCTCTGGCTGGCCATGTTTACCAATGATTGCAAACTAGGAGCAATCATATAATTCCCTCAAAACACTAACATCCTACAGGAAGGCTTAACACAGACAAATGACTGGTGTCAAAGCTATGGCTTAAAACTCAATGCTAGGAAATGCGTATTGGTACCCTTTGAGAAGTCAACTACCCTAGGGAATTACCTCTTCGATAACACATCCTTAAGAGTGAACCCGTTAGTCAGGGATTTAGGTACGTTTGTAGATAGTAACCTTTTTGACCAATATATGTCTAAGGTAGTAAGGAAATAATTCAAGGTTGCTCAACTTATAAGCATGGACATGGCATCTAGGTCCAAGAAAAGTCATCATTCCACTGTAATTGGCCCTAATCAGGCCCATCATTGAGTACAATGCCCCCTTTGGCTTGTACGTGACCAGACACATGCAACAACTGGAATGTCCACAGAGATTCCTGACAAATAAATATAGGGCGTAAACAACATGTCCAATGCAGATCATCTCAAAGCCCTGTCCTGTACTGTTTCCTATAGACTGCTTTGAGGCAATCCATGCCTAGCATACAAGACATTCTTGGATCCCATTCTGATGGACCCTTTGCACGTCTACAAAATGAACAGTGTCGGAATTATTCAATCTAGGGATTTAAACTTTGCTTGCGACATAACTAAGATATACTGGGGGACAGGTATGGATTTTAGAGAATTCCCCTTCTCTACAACAAGCTTCTCATCCATGGGAAGCAGAGCTCTTCCCTAATCCTGTTTAAGTGAAACCTGCCCAGTGGATGGGAAATCGTAAATACACCCCAGTTCTAGGACCTCTCTGTAATGGACAGAGACAGCCTGTAAATTTTGCCCTAGCTTACATATACCCCTTAAAATAACCTCTAAGGCACATACATTTGCAGGATACATATGAACCAATAAACCTAAAAATACTTGATTTTGAGTTAGTTGCAGGTTTAACAACCTTTTCTTCAGATCACCTCAGATACCCGGAGCTGCTATTACCATTCAGAAATTACCAAAACTGCAATCATTTCAAAAAAGCCAATAATCTCATTACAAAGTACTCATGATAGTTAATGACAGTGGTTAGCTTTTTTTTTAACTGTTGCTGGTCTTCATTTCTGACACTCACCCATATACCTGAACTAAAAATGTTGATGCTTCTATTGCATTTTTCTTATGCTCAATACTGTAAATCTAATTGATGCATTTTTGGTGTATGACTTATCACTATACTTTTCAGTGCATTTATGATTATAAACTGACATGGATAGTTAGATTACTGCATATATCTAAGTCTTTGGCCCACATTTCGGCTGAAAACAGTCTTCAGATTAATATACCTGATTGATTAGCAAATGAAATAGAAAAATTCTGCCTGCTTTTTTTGTATTATATTTGTGCCAAAATGTAATGTCTTCAAAACAATTTGACATATTGTCAAAAAAATGTTCAGGGAATGAACATGGAATACTAAATGTGCAATTGCTTTACCGTGTGCTCCTACCATGCATCTTGAACTTCAGTAAGAAAATACTAATTTTTAATGGCATGGATATGCTACAATGTATCAAAATGTTGAAAATCTCACTTTGAGCAGAAATATATGTGATAGGGTTCATAATGTGGACTGAGATGCTCAGTGACCTCACTTTTTGAACTCATCTATGCAAAAATGAGCAATTCAGAAAGAACTCTGTGGAAGTTTTTATTTACTTAGTAATCCAGAAAGAACTCTGTGGACGACTTTTTAAATAATTAATTAAAGAGTTTCACATACCTTGCAAGGTGCAAATCTGCTCAGTAGAGCCATGAATATGTCAACGATCCAGTTCCCCTATCAACATGAAATGGAGTTGACCCCATACCAGGATGGGGCAGGTCTCACTGAAGGTTGCCAGCTACAAAACCAGTTCCCTATACTAATCTGGTATGTTCAAGGGTCAGTTTCAAGGTTACTCTCCAGTCAGTTGGTGAATCTGGGAATTTTGAGGCAATGTTACAATTGCCTTATGTACACAGACAACCCTTTCCTCCTTCCAACAAACTCTAATACATGTGAGAGATGCAGTTACACAGCCAAACTGGAGGCAGAGCTCTCTCAACCCAAGACTGGCACAGTCGGTCAGGAGGAAAAGGTAACCACCCACACCACAAGTCTCACACAGACCTATTGCATCTGCATACCCAACACATAAACACACAAAAACATACTCGGAGGCTCTAAATAAAAATCTGCCTAAACAGCAAAGACCTCCTAAGCAGATATCCAAGCAACAGCCACCCCTCAACAATACCCACGAATCACATATCTCACAAAATCAGTGTGCCTCACAGTCACAGCCCTTAAGGCCAAACAACACACCAAATACACTTGTTATAGGGGACTCTATTGTCCGGCACACTAACGTCCCACTCACCAGACTGAAAAAGGAGAAGGTCACTGTAAGCTGCCTGTCGGGTGCCAGGATCCGCCACATAACACAAGCACTCAGGTCACTCCAAAGCAAGTACAAGTATGACTCTGTCATTGTCCATGCTGGTGTGAATGACCTGAGATGTACCTCCCTGGACTACATGAAAAGAGACATAGAGGAGCTCTCTGACCATGTAGCCCAGGCTGGTATGACCCTGACCTTGAGTAGCATCTTGCCCTCACCAAGAATGATGCCACAATATAAAGACAAAATGATCAGTTTCAACAACTGGCTAAAGTATTGGTGTCAATCAAAGGGGATCCAGTGTCTGTCAGCCTGGGATGACATGCTCGACAAGCCACGTTGCTTCGCTAGGGACGGCTTGCACCTGTCACCCTTAGGCTTTCGTATACTGGCCAAGGCTCTTGCCACCCCCATAGTGCCTATTTTTGGCAAGGCTCAAAGGACAAACCCACCTCCATAGACAACCCAAGGATAAAAAAACTAAAGGTAATGCTACTCAATGCCAGAAGTCTAAACCTCAAGATGCACGCACTCGAGGCTCTCCTCAGTATGGAGAAAATCGATGTCTGTGCAGTAACAGAAACCTGGTTCAAGGCTCCTGAGAGCACCCCAGCACTATCAGGTTATAACTCATACCATGCATTTCGGCCCCAAAACTCGGACCGAAGCACAAAAGGAGGGGGAGTATCTATATTCATCAAAGATACCTACACCTCCAGGTTAGTGGCATTGCACGAAGCATCGGAAACCATCCATGTGCAACTAACAGTGGGCAAAACTGCCTTTCAGTTTGTAGCCTGCTACAGAACACCCTCCCTATTACAGGAACCCCACTTGGCATTCCTGAGAACACTGGAGAATATGAAGGTCTCTCCAAACACTATGTTATTGGGTGACTTCAACTACCCAAACATTGACTGGGAAAACTACTCAGGCCCAAACACCCTCGCCCAACGGTTCCTTGAATTTATAAACTCTAACGCAATGGAACAACTGGTCACCACTCCCACAAGAGGGAACAACATATTGGACCTGGTCATCACCAACATGGGGACTCTATGTTTCACACTAGAGGTAAACTCCTCATTGGTAAGATCAGACCATAAACAAATTTCCCTGGACATCCATATCCCGTCCCCACCCCCAGCCAAGGAAATCACTGTAAAGAATTACTCAAAAGCCAACTTTGCACTTCTCAAGACTGAGGTGGAATCCTTCAAAACCCCTGGGCCAGAGGATAATACAGCCCAATCCGCAGAATCCTTTACAAATGCATTCTATGAACACCTGCAGGAATGCATGGATCGTGCTATCCCAAATAAAACCAAGACTCACTCCTCCAAAAACAGGAGACCAGTCTGGTGGACCCCGGCCATAAATAAGCTATACAACAGAAGGAGGAAGCTACTACATGACAGAGCAAAATCCCAAAAAGGGAAGGCATCTCTGATCAGTCATAGCAAAAAACTTTGATCCCTCATAAAATCATCAAAGGCCAGTTTCGAAAGAAAAATTGCCCTAGACACTAAAGATAATCACAAGGCCTTCTTTAGTTATGTCAGGAACATGGGCGGAATCTCCCAGATATGCTCTGAATTGTTGCATAACAGTACAAAATATACCAAACCTACAGACATAGCCAACATCCTGGCAGATAGATTCAGTGCAAACTTCTCCCCCCTTCCCCCCAAAGGAGCAAATGCCTATCCCAACTGAATGTAACCTCCCTGACATCACAGATGCACAGGTGAAAGCTGCCCTCTCCAAAGCAAAAAACACAGCATCTATGGGACCTGACGGTGTCCCAGGCTGTGTCTTACACGAGCTCCAAGAAGAACTGAACCCTCACATTAAGTCACTGTTCAAACTTAGCCTTACTACAGGATATGTACCCAAAGAATGGCGTACAGCTACAGTGGTCCCACTCCACAAAGGTGGTGCCACAACGGACCCCGGTAACTATCGCCCCATAAGCCTGACTAGTCTGGTCTGTAAAGCTATGGAGCGTATTATCATGGAACTCATAAACAAAGACATTGGGAGCCTCCAGACACTGGACCCTACCCAATTCGGCTTTGTTAAGGACAGATCTTGCCTCTTAAACCTAGTTGATTTCTTTGAAACAGTTACCAAAGCCATAGATGAGGGCAAGGTAGTCCACACAGCCTACCTGGACCTCGCAAAAGCCTTCGACACAATACCCCACTCAGGCATTATAAATAAGCTTACCAGCTTAAATATCAACCCCTATATCACAAGATGGGTTTCAAACTGGCTTAGAGATAGAGCCCACATGGTCAGAATCGCAGGTGCCATGTCTGAATCCAAACCAGTTACAAGTGGCGTCCCACAGGGCTCAGTTATGGGACCTCTCTTGTTCGGTATATACTTCTCTGAGGTTCAGGCTAACATGGGGGGATTATGGCTGACAAAGTTCGCAGATGACTGCAAACTGGGGGCCATAATCAAATCTCCAGCTGACACAAGCATCCTCCAAAAGGGTCTCACAGAGATGGATGCTTGGTGCCAGAGCCACAGCCTCAAGCTAAATGCTAAAAAGTGCATAGTCATCCCCTTTGGGAAAAACAAGGTGCCCACAAATTACCACATAGATGGTTATCCATTAAGTACGGAAGAAACAATTAGAGATTTGGGGACCAACGTAGATAGTAATCTCTCCTTTGATAATCACATTGCCAAAGTGGTTAGAAAGACCTTCTATATAGCCCACCTTATCAAGAAAGGGTTCGCATCTAGATCAAGAGAGGTCATTGTGCCCCTCTACTCGTCACTCATCAGGCCCATAATTGAATACAATGCCTCTTTTGGGATGTACCTTACCCGACACCTGCAGCAACTGGACAGACCCCAAAAGTACCTCACCAAGAGGATCATGGGCTACAAACAGATGTCCTATGCAGCTCGACTAAAGAAACTCCAGCTCTACTCAGTTGCTTACCGCCTACTCAGAGGCGATCTATGCCGGACGTACAAAGCCATGTCAAACCCAGAATTAATGGACATGCTCCACCTCAAAAAATCCAAGTCCCTTAGAGCTGCACACTCCAGGGACCTAAACCTCAGCACAAAATAAATAGGACATGCTGGAGGGACAGATTAATTTCCCAGAGGCTCCCCTCACTCTGGAATAGAATCCCAATTCATGTTAGACATAGCCCCTCGCTGATCCTCTTCAAGCGAAATTTGGACGCGTGGATGGGAAATCGCAAATTCACCCCTGGGATCTCTCCTGTGTCCCTGCTAGACAGAGGCACAGTAAACTAATCTTAAAAGGGTACCTTCTGTGACCTACTTTACAGAGGCACAGTAGGCTAATCTAATAGGGAGGCGGAAGTCAAATACACTCTGGCTAGGCTTATAAATGCCCTAGGGCAGATAGCCTAGTATCTACCTATGAACCTATGAACAATATTTATTTTAAATGTAAATGAGCTATTACTTGCCCTGATCCACTATAGCTGTATAAGGCAGATACAGTGCCACAGCACAATTTACTAAGTCCACCCGGAATATTCTCATTCTGTGTTACCCACAGTAGTCCCTGCCCTGCAGGTCAGCACTGTTGTTATTCCCTTCTGGTTTATGAGTTGGAACATTGGGGTGGGGTTACGGGGACTAAGTATCAATAGCTTATAATGAACCAAAATCTGTTGAAGTCTACTGATAACATTATTGTGGCTTCTAATTCCAAACCTTACCTTACTGTTAACTGTGATTAGCCCTAGTTAGTAACTGTACTATTTCCTGATTCACGTTTTTAGTATTTCTCAGGTGTGATATATTAATACAGAATATATGTATGTATTTGAGTGCTTTCATATTTGTTATCCTGAGTCTGATTCATACATTTTGTTTTAAACTTGAGTTTAATAGAATTCATATTTGTTATCCTGAAAACTGATATCTAAACTACATTTTGCTTTAAACTAAATGGCAATTCTGATCTTAATCTGACTCTTAACTACAAAAATATACAATTGGAATATTACTCTTGGATTGTCAACCATATGTTATATATTGCATACGCTAATAATATAAAACAAAAGGAAATTATATCAACTCCTGTGTGTGGATGTCAGTCTGAACTTGTCAAAATGTCCTTTTGCGATAACATTTAAAAGGCTCCAAGACTAATACAAGTGCTATCACAAAGCAATGAAATGATCACATTGACAACTTAAAACAATGGAAAAAAAATCTTGGTCCCCTGTATCCTCCTGATGTGGGGTTTGTACCCCATGCATTCCTTCTACTAATACATGCCAACTCTAAGACTGCTGCTTCTCAATGAAAACAGTAATCCTAGGCATACTGCAGTCTAAATGTTTAAATGCATAAAGCTCGGAAATGCACACCAATGGCCACACATTAAAGTGTTGAGCACTTATTTGAATTAAAATGACTGAAAATATTATTTTTTCCTATGGAATAAATACAGTTTTAGTTCTGTTGCTATTTCAGCCCATTAAGTGTATGATTCTGATAGTTATGGAGTTTTACAGACAGAATTCAAATCATACATGCATGCATGCTGTATAAAGGATGATGCATGCACACATGCATGCAGGATAACGCATGCATGCATACATGCTGTATACAGGATGATGCATGCATGTTGTATACAGGATGACGCATGCATGCATGCATGTATACATGATGATGCGTGCATGCATGCATGCTGTGTACAGGATGATGCATGAATGCATGCATGTTGCATACAGGATGACAAAAAAAAGAGAGGCCTAATGGCTATATAGAACTGCTGGCAGTCCTTACTAGTACAGACCTATATGTGTGGCACAGTTTAGAGTCTATTAGCGTTATTTACTGAAAGGTATGACATGAAGTTAAGCTGACACTGTACTTAGCTGGTAATTCTAAGTATAAAATTATATACACATATTCAAACTTTTGTTAAGCAAATTATTTGTTAAGTCTGTATAATATGAAGTTGCAAGCATGTTTCTGGTGACAGAAAGGTAATTTTATGGAGAAATATATATATATAGTGTTAATCTATAATTCCAGCTTGATTCAGATTGGTTCTGGATTCATACTGTTCTCAGCCCTGAACACATGTTGTATAAAGGTCCTTATATAATTTGAATATAAGGCAGCTTGACAAAATGTGACACTGAAATGGCTCAACAAGCCTTCATTTGGTATCCACATTTTGGAGGCAATATATCAATTTGCCTTTGACAGTCCTTACAAAAAAGTAAGATTACAGTAGGAAAAAATATTTTGGTAGATTATGCTCAGGTTTACATTACAGTTGTGACTAGCACTTCTCTCATAGAATTTGTATCCAGTTTGGCTTTGAAACTGCCATTTTATCCTAGTCTGTGTATGGATTTTTTGGAGTGGCATTTTTCAAGTGACTGAAAAAATATAATTTTTAACGTAGCACCCACATAACACACACACACACACACACACACACACACACACACACACACACTATGACTTTCATGATTCTTGCATCTTATACAATGCAACCTTAATGTGTGTGTATGAATGCATATATATATATATATATATATATATATATATATATATATATATATATATATATATATATATATATATATATATATATATATATATATATATATATATATAGGTCTAGGACTATTCACTGAAAGCACATTTCACTGAAAGTCAAATGACTGTGCACAAATCACTGAAAGCTCAATTTACTGAAAACACAATTCACTGAAACACGTTTAACTGAAAGTTATATATGGCCTTTTTCCCACTGTAGTGCGGCCCTGGAGTTAGTAAATGTAGTAACGGGGGGTGTGGGGAGTGTAGTTCCCCACATAGTTTGGATATATATATATATATATATATATATATATATATATATATATATATATATATATTATGTTCAGAAAAGAGTAATTTATTGAAATTGCAAATATCCATGTATATAGTTCAAAATATTTAAAATAGGTGGGTGGCTATGCCCCCCACACCACCCTTACTATATATACTAACTCCAGGGTCACACTACAGTGGGGAAAAGGCCATATATAACTTTCAGTGAAATGTGTTTCAGTGAATTGTGTTTTCAGTGAATAGTCTATATGTATGTATATATATATATATATATATACATAAATATATATATATATATATATATATATATATATATATATATATATATATATATATATAGGTCTAGGACTATTCACTGAAAGCACATTTCACTGAAAGTCAAATGACTGTGCACAAATCACTGAAAGCTCAATTTACTGAAAACACAATTCACTGAAACACGTTTAACTGAAAGTTATATATGGCCTTTTTCCCACTGTAGTGCGGCCCTGGAGTTAGTAAATGTAGTAACGGGGGGTGTGGGGAGTGTAGTTCCCCACATAGTTTGGATATATATATATATATATATATATATATATATATATATATATATATATATATTATGTTCAGAAAAGAGTAATTTATTGAAATTGCAAATATCCATGTATATAGTTCAAAATATTTAAAATAGGTGGGCGGCTATGCCCCCCACACCACCCTTACTATATATACTAACTACCAGGGTCACACTACAGTGGGGAAAAGGCCATATATAACTTTCAGTGAAATGTGTTTCAGTGAATTGTGTTTTCAGTGAATTGAGCTTTCAGTGAATTGTGCACAGTCAAATGTGTTTCAGTGAAATGTGCTTTCAGTGAATAGTCTATATGTATGTATATATATATATATATATATATATATATATATATATATATATATAGTTGTAAATATATATATCTACTAGATTAATGTTTGCATCGTGTTTCATGTATTGAAAGGAATCAGTGTAGCTACTCATAAAAAGTGAATACAATGTAACTTGTTAGAATGTTACTCAAATACCTGCGAAATCTTGTACTTAGGTGTGTACTAGGCTAATTGCCCTGGAGCCTTTACAAGTCTAGCCCATAGGATTACCCTGGCATCATGCCACCCGACCTTAGTTCTCAGTGCCTTTGTCGAGTAAAGCCACTGGAGTGATCCCTGGGGTGAATTTTCTATTTCCCATCCACTCATCAAGATTTCTCTTGATGAGGGCCAGTGAGGTGCTCAGTTTGACACTTCAGACCAGCATTTAGCAGAAAATGTCTTGAACATACTTTGATAGGTCCAAATAAAAGTTTCAGGTAAATTATAATTTAACATTCTTGGATCTTGAGTCTAGTACCCAGGGACAGGACTAGAAACGGTGTAGGCTAGCTTTACATTTCCATGGGTGATTTTGCCGCTTATGTTTTGTGTATGAGTAATCCAGAGGCCTGCAGAATGAGGACATGTCAGGATATTTACTTGTTGCCCCTGTCTGTGAGATACAAGAGTGCTAAACTTGGGGACAGCAGGGCTGAAATGAGGAGGAAAAGAGAGCATTCAGTCAGCACTTACAGAATATGCCGGAAAAAGTGCGGTAAAAATAAGTTGGTCTTGATAATGGTGGACCTGAATGCTCATATTTGGATAAACAGACAGAAATTGATATGAGGACTGCCTGGGTCCATATGGTTGGGCAACAGGAATAATGAAGGAGAGGTAATTCTAGACTTTTCTCTGGTAAAACCTTTAAGGATGATCAGGATAGTGTTTGCTAAGAAAGGCAGTCAGAAAATCGCTTAGGTTCATAGGTGTTTACTAGGCTAACTACCACAAGGACCTTTTTAAGCCTAGCCATGCATTCCAAATCTCTGATGAGTTCTGATACCCTTGATAAGTGTAAGCATGGGTCTGGGAGATGAACCATTTACAGGTTACCTGTTTGCAACAGAGACATAGCTGCCCAACCAGGGATGAATTTCTGGTTTCCCATCCAATTGTCCAAGTTGCAATTGAATTGGATTAGGGAAGAACTCTGCTTCACATGGATGGGGAGCCTGTTCCATAGGCGGGTTAGTCTCTGGGATACATACCTATCTCTCCAACAGGTCCTGTTTATTTATTTGTATCACAGGCAAGGTTTAAGTCTTTAGAATGGGTAATCCTGGTCCTGTATGTTTTGTGGATATGCAGGAGGTCCATTACAGTGGGGTCTGACAATGCCCTGTATGCCAGGCATAGATCTCCCCTCAAAAGCCTGTAGGAGACAGAATACAGGGATAGGGCCTTGAGGTGGTCTGTATAGGACATTCCAGTTGCTAGATATGCCTGGTTAGGTATATACCAAAGGGGCCATTGTATTCAATGCTAGGTCTGATGAATGCTGAATACAGTGGAACGATGACTTCCATGAACTTAGATGCAATACCTTTGTTTATAGGTTGTGCAATATAGAATGATTTCCTCACCACTGTAGACACATGATGATCAAAGGCTAGATTACTATCTATGTGTGTCCATAAGTCCCTGACTGCTGGGCCAACTCTAAGGAGTGTGTTGTCAATATGATAGTTATCAGGGATGGATGACTTTCCAAAGGATACTCTTATGCATTTCTTGGCATTGAGTTTTAGTCCATGACTCTGACACCAGTTGTTTGTCTGTATCAGCCCCTCCTGGAGAACATTTGTGTCAGTGTGAGATTCAGTGACAGCTCCTAATTTGCAGTCATCTGCAAATTTAGTCAGCCAGAGACCACTGACATTGGCCTTGACTTCTGAGAAGTAAATGACAAAAAAGGAGTGGTCCAAGCACTGATCCCTGTGGGACTCTACTTGTGACAGGCCTCTTTGTAGAGGTGGACTCCCCAATTCTAACTTCCTGAGTTCTGTCTGTGAGCCAGTTGGCTATCCATTGGGTGACATATGGGTTTGTACCAAACCTCCTGAGTTTGTCAACAATGCCTGAGTGAGGTATTGTGTCAAATGCCTTGGCCAGGTCAAGGTAGGCGGTATGAACGGTTTTGCCCTCATCCAATGCTTTGATGACCTTCTCAAAGAAGTCCACCAGGTTGAGTAGGCATGATCTGCCCTTGATGAAACCAAACTGGGTTGGGTCCCGTATCTGGAGGTTTACTATATCTCTGTTGATCATCTCCATGATAATTCTTCCCATGGCTTTACATATAAGACTAGTGAGACTTATGGGTCTGTAGTTTCCAGGCTCTGTAGATGGCCCACCTTTGTGCATAGGGATGACTGTTGCCTTTCTACATTCATGAGGCACGAAGCCTGTTTGGAGGTTACACTTAAATAGTAATTCTAGAGGCACTTACAAGAGTGGTCAGCATGCAATTCAGGTAGGCTTCCTCATAGTAAAGAAAGGGCACTGGAGTTAAACCAGAGGTGATACAGTTGTCCTAAGTGAAACAGCTGGTCCACAGCATAAACCACTGGTGCACACAATCATCTGTAAGCAGTGGTCAGAAAAGCTTCTAAGGTTTGAAGATGATAAAAAACTAATACTCCAGTCTGCAAAACAAAAATTTCATCACTAAGGTGGAGGATATTCTCTTGGAAGTTCTTACATAGAACCTTTATCACACCACATAAAGTTGAACTGATGTATAAGAAAGACATGGGATGCTAGAGATGTAAACTAAATGTTAAAAATGGCAGCATATATTTTCCAATTGTATAAAACTTAAAACAAATTGGGATATATGAATTTTCTCCTCCAGTCTGTTTCTAAAGATAAATTTATGCTGACAAAATCTCTTATTTTATTTAATACACCTATTCTCACTTGTGTCATGAAAATAAAATACACTCTTTCATGGAGTACCTTAACATTAGCAAGAAAAATCATCACCAATAACTGGAAGAATCAGGCTACTCTTACTTTGAAGGAATTTGTATTCTTGGCAACTGAAGTTTGTCACCTTGAACTTATCGCGATCAAGACAAGAACATCTAGAATCACATCTTCATATAATATATGTTTGAAATTCAAAGAGCAGCTGGATAAACAGACTTTAACAACTACTCTTATCACATTTCTTTTTCTGTTTAAAAAACTTTGTTTTATAGTAGACACCATTGTAAATAGTTATTTTAGTTGTTTGTTATTGTTCTTTTAGATATATATATTTGTTTTACAATATTTATATTATCAATGTTTTGTTGTAAAATTTTCAATAAAAACAACTGAGAAAAAAAAGAAAATCCTCTAAGGTCAACAGAAATTAGGCTAAAGACCTGAAAGCTGACTGGAGTGAAAGTACAGGATTTCAAATAAATGCTCAGGGCTCTAGAACCTCAGGAAGAAGAGGAAATAGGTGGAGTCAAAAAAGAATGTAAGCATCCCAAAAGAGCGTGTGTGATGCCAAAGAACAGATATGCATCAAGTCATTTACGGAAATAAGATACATAAGGAAAGCTGGTGGTGGAATGCTGAAGTCCAGGGAGTTATCAAATATAGGAAGAAGTGGGAAATAGAAGAATAGATCAGACAAATAGAGAATACCTCCTGGTTAACAAAGAAGCAAAGAATGCAGCCACAATGGCAAAGAATAAAGGGTTAGAGAAACTCTATCAGCTTCTCGAAAGTGTCAGAGCAGATGGCACAAAGAAGCTCTATCAGGTTGCAGTACAATGATAGAAAGACAGCTGTCAGATGCCATTCTTAAAATATGTCAGCAACAATCTGCTCACCAGTCCACTGGACATTCAGAGCAGATGGAAGGAGTACTTCATGAAGCTCCTGAATGAAGAAAAATGTGCAGAAGCTGTACTACTGAATGCACTGCCTGCAATGAAAGAGGATAGATATATAGAGGAAGTGCAAAGTACATTATAGAAGACAATGTTAGAGAAAGTGTCAGGCTCATTTGAAGTCACTGAAATATGACCACGATATTGGGTTCATTAGAGGATAAATGGCTCCTGCGGGTACTGATTGTGGTCTGTTCCAGATGGCTGTAGAATAAGCATTCCAGTTCCAGGGTACAAGAACGAAGGGGATATTTCAAACTGTGTGGAGTACAGAGGTATTAAACTCACACTGCATGAAAGTGCTGGACAAGCGGATTGATAAATGAATATGCAGAGCAGTAGAAGTCAAGACAGAAGGAGAACATTTTGTTCAAGTCAGGATGTGAAAAAAACTGACCTAATATTTGCAGTGAGGCAGATAGTGGGGAGAAAGCTGGAGATGATGAAAAAGTCTAATTGCATGTTTCTAGACTTGGAGAAAGCGTATGATATTGCTCCAAGAAACTGATTTAATCAGTATTGTGATTGTTGTGATGCCTCAAAGTCCCAGAAGCATTGCTAGAATTAGTGCAGGCTATGGAGAGAGAGAGATACTCGATAGCAAAATTATGAACAGTGTTTGGACTCACAGAGGAGCTTCTAGTGGGACTGAGTGTGCATCAGGGCTCAGTTCTGGTCTCACTCCTGTTCATACTGGTAACGGACTACATTAGCAAACAAGCTGGAGGCGACATATCAACAAAGCTGCTGTATGCAGACGATGTGACATTACGGGCAAACTATGAACATGAGCTTCAACAAATGACAGGGGGAGTGGAATGCAAAACTAAAGGCACTTGGGATGAAACTGGATGCAGGCAGACAGTGGTCATGGCAGCAAATGGAAGAAATCAGAAGAAGATGAAAAGTGAGATAGATAGTAAAACAGTGGAACTTGTTATCCACTTCATTTCAGAAGAATGTTAGAGAAGCTGAAAAGTAAGGTGCACAAAACTGGCTCAGTCAGTGCTTGTGTATGGTACAGAAACTTAAACAGTAAGGCAGGCCAGTAGAATAAGCCTCAGGTGATGGAGATGAAGTGTCTGCGATGGGCAGTAGGATGTGTACTATGAGATCGACAAAGAAAAAAGGACATCAGGGCAAAAGCAAAAGTAGCCCCAGTTACAGAGAAAGTCAAGAAGAACAGATTGCAGTGGTTGTGGGAAAAACTGGAAGAAGACAAGAAGAGATGAAAATGTCCACCCAAGAAATGTTTGGATTGCATGACAGAAGACCTGAGACAAGTGGGCAGGGATTTTGAAGAAAGCAGGAGAGTGACACTGAATAGAAAAAATTGCCATCACTTGACATAACACCCGACCCCATGTGGAACTAGTTGATGATGATTATGACTCAGATATTCAGTGTGTATTAATGTATTAATGCTGCCATTCCACTCAAGTTTTTTTACACAGCACAGTGCTAACATTGATTAGGCTACATTGCCCTTGACAGTGCAGTATTTTTTGGTAGTGGCATATTTCCAATGACAAAGTGTTATTTGTATCAAAAATATACATAGGCTCATAGGTGTGTACTAGGCTAATGGCCCTGGAGCCTTTACAAGCCTAGCCCATAGGATTATCCTGGCATTGTGACACCTGACCTTAGTTTGTAGTGCCTCTGTTGAGTAGAGCCACTGGAGTTATCTCCAGGGTGAATTTTCTATTTCCCATCCATTCATCAAGATTTCTCTTGAAGAGGGCCAATACAGTGCTCTGCTTGACATGTATGGAAAGTCTATACCATACCATGGGCAGTCTCTGGGTTATGAACCTGTCCCTCCAACATGTTCTGTTGATTGTGGTAATGAGGTTGAGGTCTCTGGAGCGTGTGGTGTGGAGGGATTGGGATTTCTTTAGATGTAGCATTTCTAACAGAGCTGGGTCAGACATGGCTTTGTAAGTCAAGCAGAGATCGCCTCTAAGTAGGCGATATGAGACAGAGAATAGTTGGAGTTTTTTTAGTCTGTCCATATAGGACAAGTGTTTAAGGCCTAGGATCCTCTTTGTGCGGTACTTTTGCAGCCTTTCCAGTTGTTGCAGTTGTTTAGTGAGGTACATGCCAATTGGGGCATTGTACTCAATGATTGGCCTAATGAGGGTAGAGTAGAGGGAGACAATGACCTCTTTCTTCCTGGATGCAAAACCCTTTGTAATGAGATGTGCCATATAGAAGGACTTTCTCACCACAGTGGCAATGTGGTGGTTAAAAGTGAGGTTGCTGTCAACCTGTGTTCCCAGATCTCATATAACGCCTTCTGTGTTCAGTGGACTACCATTAATGTGGTAATTCAAGGGAAACAGGTTTTTCCCAAAGGGGATGACGATATACACTGTTAGAAACTCCTTGTATTCTGACTGAAGAGTGCTCTCAAACAATCTGGAAATATAATCGCTGATAAGTAGAATTCTTGGCACTTTAACTTTTCAGAGTTCTGCATTGTCTTAATTTTTTGCCTGATTGAATTATTTTATATATTTACTGGCATTGTTTTTTTTGTTTCTGATCTCTTCTGTAACTGATTTTCTCCCTTCCACCCACCCTACTTCTGTGGTGTTTGTTATAGTTGGTGACTTTGCAGTTGCCCAACACTACTGTAAATTTCATCTGGGACACTCCTCCCAGTCTAGTGTTCATTCTACCTAAAACAGAGAGAACATTTGAGAAGGTCAACTGATTTAGGTTCTTAACCTTGGATTATCTTCTACTTTTCCTTCCTCCCCTTGCACTTTACTAAAAAAAAAATCTCCTTGTGTTCTGACTGACTGCTAAGTGTGCTTCTCAGCTGTTAAATATATTTTTTGGCACTTCTTAACTGTTCAGAGTTGAATAAAACAACAACTGTATTTAGTTCAGAGTACATTTCAAATAAATTGCATTTATTTAAACTGTATTTGCTTTAATACTGCTACACACTCAAGTGTGCTAGCTTGCAATGCACTTGAACTGTTTTAGTGCTGTTTTAGCTGATTTCTGAAAAAAAAATCTAAGCTTGTTTCCTGCCTTTCCAGTAAGTCTAGTCTGGATACAGATTTGCTGTATTCAGGACTGTTGGTATGCTTCTGAGCCCCCAAAGCCATTTTGTGTTGGAGGGAAGCCTTCTAGCTTATCAGTGGGAGTGGTAAGTACTAGGTAGCCTATCTACCACAAGAGGAGTGGTTTCTGGCCCAGAATTTGTAGTTTATTGGTCGTTTGGGCAGTTTTTCCATCTCTTTCAACTTTCTGGTTTAAAAGCCCAGGTGGTTAAAAGTGAGGTTGCTGTCAACCTGTGTTCCCAGATCTCATATAACGCCTTCTGTGTTCAGTGGACTACCATTAATGTGGTAATTCAAGGGAAACAGGTTTTTCCCAAAGGGGATGATGATATACACTGTTAGAAACTCCTTGTATTCTGACTGAAGAGTGCTCTCAAATTATCTGGAAATATAATTGCTGATAAGTAGAATTCTTGGCACTTTAACTTTTCAGAGTTCTGCATTGTCTTAATTTTTTGCCTGATTGAATTATTTTATATATTTACTGGCATTGTTTTTTTTGTTTCTGATCTCTTCTGTAACTGATTTTCTCCCTTCCACCCACCCTACTCCTGTGGTGTTTGTTATAGTTGGTGACTTTGCAGTTGCCCGACACTACTGTAAATTTCATCTGGGACACTCCTCCCAGTCTATTGTTCATTCTACCTAAAACAGAGAGAACATTTGAGAAGGTCAACTGATTTAGGTTCTTAACCTTGGATTATCTTCTATTCTTCCTTCCTCCCCTTGCAATTTACTAAAAAAAAAATCTCCTTGTGTTCTGACTGACTGCTAAGTGTGCTTCTCAGCTGTTAAATATATATTTTGGCACTTCTTAACTGTTCAGAGTTAAATAAAACAACAACTGTATTTAGTTCAGAGTACATTTCAAATAAATTGCATTTATTTAAACTGTATTTGCTTTAATACTGCTACACACTCAAGTGTGCTAGCTTGCAATGCACTTGAACTGTTTTAGTGCTGTTTTAGCTGATTTCTGAAAAAAAAAATCTAAGCTTGTTTCCTGCCTTTCCAGTAAGTCTAGTCTGGATACAGATTTGCTGTATCCAGGACTGTTGGTAAGCTTCTGAGCCCCCCAAGCCTTTCTGTGTTGGAGGGAAGCCTTCTTATCAGTGGGAGTGGTAAGCACTAGGTAGCCTATCTACCACAAGAGGAGTAGTTTCTGGCCCAGTAATTGTAGTTATTGGCCATTTGGGCAGTTTTTACATCTCTTTCAATGTTCTGGTTTAAAAGCCCATGTTTTCACTTGTTCCCCACCCTTCCTGTAACTAGTCTAGTCCAGGTACAGATTTGCTATATCCAGGACTGTTTGTAAGCTTCTGAGCCCCCAAACCTTTCTGTGTTGGAGGAAAGCCTTCTAGCTTATCAGTGGGAGTGGTAAGCACCAGGTAGCCTATCTACCACAAGGGGAGTGGTTTCTGGCCCAGAAATTGTAGTTTATTGGCCGTTTGGACAGTTTTTCCATCTCTTTCAACTTTCTGGTGTAAAAGCCCACATTTGCACTTGTTTCCTGCCTTTCCTGTGACTAGTCTAGTCCAGGAACAGATTTGCTGTATCCAGGACTGTTTTTAAGCTTCTGAGCCCCCCCAAGCCTTTCTGTGTTGGAGGGAAGCCTTCTAGCTGATCAGTGGGAGTGGTAAGCACTAGGCAACCTATCTACCACAGGAGGAGTGGTTTCTGGCCCAGTAATTGTAGCTTATTGGCCTTTTGGGCAGTTTTTTCCATCTCTTTCAACTTTTTGGTTTAAAAGTCCACATCTACGCTTGTTTCCCACCTTTCCTGTAACTAATCTAGTACAGATACAGATTTGCTGTACATAACTACTTATGTAATGGCAACAAATTAAAAATATATATTCTGGGGATATAATGTATACATTGTCATGAAAGGAGGTTATATATGCACTCCTTTTAGAAAGTTTATGTAATTCACCTTTGCAGAGTGCCACACTGAAGCAGCTGTGCAAGGATGTTGAGTTTAACCAAGGATCCATTTGCTGGTATATATCAGAAACAATATCTCAAACAATCCCTGATCTTCTTATTAAAAGCTTCAATGAATTATAATAGGGTACATAATGACATTTTACAGTAAAGATAGTAAGATAGCTTTTCTACCCTTAAGAACACACTCACGCACACACGGACACACTCATACCACTTCTGGCAATCCAAATTAATGATTATCAGATTCATCAGTTCAGAATGAAGATTGTTTAACTGTGATGGTAGTTGACAGTTTCTTTCAAACACAGACTTTATCCACCCTTTCAACAATAACCAGTGACCAAGGCATCTCTAAGATTTCACTATCATCATACAAAAGAAATGATGTTTATTGTAATATAGTTTTACAAGACACATGCACATTTACACAATACCCATGCATATAGGCATAAGATACTCTTCAAAATCCGTAGTGGTAATCATTTAATTGTGATTAGGTGATACAAGTAGTTAGTTGATTTTGCACAAAGACTGCACCCTCAAAATTTGATTTATGACTGAGGACACCACTGAAGTTTAACTATGATCAAGTGGAAGAAACTCTGCCTAACTCTGCCTAAACAAATTTATTTAAGTCTGTTTCATAGTTTGCTATCATTTTATTGAGGAACAGAATATCTCCAACCAGAATCCTGAGATGATTCAACAAATAAATTAAAATTTTGGTCTCATAACATCAAAAACATTTAATTTCAAACCTCCTATTGCTGCTGAACCAGGAATGAGTGCTACTATGGGTCCAGCAGGGCAGCAGGTTCAATGATCTCAGCCATTACAGCAAATGCAATGGATTTAACGGTCAATCTGAGGGGGATGAGACCACTTTAGACCAAGCTATTCTGAGGATGTTGGAACATCTGGCCAAGAAGTAATGGAGGAAATCCAACTATTCACCACAATTCCACAACAGGAAGAAATGGAACAAGAACACACTTTGTGCTGTTGGTGTGGACAGTTCTCAGGTGTTAGTGTGTGATCAAGGTACTGTATCCATAACTTCTTTTTACAATTTTAACATTTATAATTTCACGGACATTATTGTGTGCCCTGAACATCATAAATTGTTTTTAAAGGGGTTCAACTTTATTCCATCTAATCAAGCCAGCATTGAACATACCCTATTGGATTTAGAAATCTTTACAAGGAAACTTAACCTCCAAGTGCTGTTCAGAGGGGATATGAGGGATGAATTGGATTGAAGTAATTATAAATGTAGAAGCATTGCAACCCCCCCCTTACATTTCATCATTAATGTGTTTGAGAAATCATGTGAAAGAGACATCAGGGATTTATTGAGTAAGATGGGGAAGAACAAATATAACCTTAGCCAACAGGAACGTGACATCTTCAATAAAATTACTAATGATGGGTCTATACATTGTATGAAATCTGACAAAGGGGGTGGTTTGGTTATAATGGATAATATTGATTACACTGGGAAGATACATTCTTTATTAAGTGACCAATTTACAGATAGAATCGATTCCATTAATGAAATCAACATAGCTTATTACACCATTAACTTACAGTTGGACAAACTGTTTTTTTTGATATTATATCACCCTGCCTCTATGATTTTTTAAAAGTGAAACATCCACATATTTTAAAGATATTTGGAATAACTAAAATACATTCCAGTGTTGGAGATCCTCCCCTTTATGTCCCATAGTCTCTGCTAGTGGATCAACTACAGAACTGCTAGCTAAATTTATAGACGGAAAACTCAAGGGTTTATTTAACAAATGCAGTCATATCATTAGAGACTCATGGGATTTTTTAGATAAACTCAGGGGGACTGTGGCCAAGGGACCTCACATCTTTGTTTCATGTGATGTTAAGAATTTATTTACAGCTATTACCCATGAAGAAAGTATGCAGTGGTTCAAAGACATGATTTCTGCACATGATGGACTCTCAACTAGTGACATCTCTCTCATTGGAGACTTCATGGAGCTTATATTTGATAACAACTTTATAACATTTGAGGGTGAATATTACAAACAGCTCTATGGAGTAGCAATGGGGACCGCATGTGCCCCCCATTTTTACCAATGTGGTACTACTGAGATGGGAGAACCAGTCTGTTTTTCACTTGGATCTTTTTCAGTACTGCTCTTGTTATTACAGTTATTTGGATGATATTTTTTTCATCCGGACAGAATTAGAGAATTGCTTGTTTATTTTGTGAGACACCTTGAGAGGACATCTATGTTTTTTTAAACTTACATCACATGTTGATTGAGAAGGTATGAATTTTCTTGATATATATGTGCGGAACAGCAACTCTGGTACAGTCAAGACTACTATTTACAGAAAACCAACACTCTGTAATTCATTTTTGCATTTTCAGAGTAACTACCCCCTCCATCAGAAGCAGGGAGTGGTGAAAACTCAGTTTATTTGCATTTCCAGACTTACATCTAACGACCAAAGATGGCTATAGGAATTTGAGGTATTAAAATCCATGTTCCTGAAAAGAGGTTACTCGCTACATATTATTGATGAAACCTGGGAGACAAGTTATTCAAGGGAAGTCCAACAAGTACAGCATGATTATTAAACAGGGTCTGCAGTTTAAAAGAGACTTCTAATAGCACATTTACAAACTTCTACAGTAACATGGTACCGCATTTTGCTAGTGATTGTAAAGAAATTAGGGGGATACTTAACAAAAACTGGTCAATATTACATTGTGATGACCACCTAAAATTGATTTTTAGTCAACCCTCTACTTTTACCTTCAAGAAGTGCTTTAACATCAAAAGGATTTTAGAAAATCCAAAAATAGTCCACTATTACAGGGTTTCCATGAACAATCAAATGTGGTTGTTGTCACCAGTATTGATAAATTGATGCCAGTGTGGAGATTTTTATTTAATTGAATAAACAACAGTGTTAGAGATGGCTGATTTAACTGTACATCAGTCCAGGTGGTTTATATGGCATGGTGTGCGTCATGTACCACTTTTTACATTGGCAAAACTAATGCTGCACTAAACAAAAGAATATAGCAGCATGTTTACAGCGTTGAGGAAAAAAGACAACAAGAGTGCACTAGCTAGATATGCGCTAACGTGCTATAACTTTGTCAGATTTAATTTCTGTGTGTTGGAACAGGTGGGGTGTGATGTTTTATTGGGTGACTGGAAAAAACAGTTACACCGTGAAATGATGTGGCAGCTGAAATTAAATGCCACTATATATCACCAGGACTCAATGTTTCCATTTTGATTGTTAGAATTTCCTAACAAATTAATACTTCAACAGTTCCTAATAGCTCACAAAGTCCTTTACCAACCAAGTAAAATACCAATACTCTCTAACCTTGTAATACCTTACAATAACATGAAACAGCTATGCTCCTCTAACAAACTACTGGTTCATACCCCCAAACTTAATAACTCAGCTGGGGATTGCCTCTTTTCGAACTGTGTTGGAAAAAGGTGGAACAAACTACCCTCTGATATCACATCCTTGACTACACTCTCACTTTTTAAAAGACAACTGATTATACATCTCAAGAGTCAATGGCTTTCCCCCTGTACCAACCCAGATTAACCTTCCCCTTACTCTGTCTCTTTTCTCACCCTTTACCCTTACAACTTTCCTTTACATTATATCTATGTAAAGAAATTTATCTGTTATGCACAGTATGAGCAAAAAAAAAAATATTATTATTTCTTTGTTTTAGACTCTCTGTTTGCTCCTATCATAGTTGTACATAATAACTAACCTTGTTTATTAATTCTAATCATATATTGCTTATTGCTGTATAACCATCTAATATTCCATTGGAGCTTTTCTCCCCAGGCCTCTACTGAAAATGGACATATATCCAGTTAGACTAGCCCGGTCAACAAATGTAAAATAAAATAAAATAAATAAATAAATAAATAAAAATAGTGAATTGAAAAACAGAGCAACAAGAGTGTAAAAAGTTTTTTTCCAGAGTATGACTTTCTTATTGTTTGTTTTTATTGGTCAACTTTTCTTTTTCCAGCAAAAAAACGGTCTTTATAGTTCTAGTAATTCATTGGACAGCATGTGTGAATATATTTGCAAAAGTATTCAAGAAGTATGGAGTTTGACTTTCAATTTTCTTTGGATGTTTTTGTAAGGTACCTGATTGGAAGTTATTCATTTTCCTCGTTTTACTATTGGACAAAATTGAAGGGGTTTTGAGTGTGTGTGTGTGTGTGTGTGTGTGTGTGTGTGTGTGTGTGTGTGTGTGTGTGTGTGTGTGTGTGTGTGTGTGTGTGTGTGTGTGTGTGTGTGTGTGTGCGTGTGTGTGTGTGTGTGTGTGTGTGTGTGTGTGTGTGTGCCTATGTGTTTTTATTTACTGTTTGTATAGTACAAGTTATTCAATGGTTCTGAGGATGTCAGTAGATGATGAAAGCGCTTAACAGTAGTTTTTAACTTTGACAATAAAGGTTCACTGTGAGTTTTGGGCTACCTGGTCACTTTTACTATTACTGGAGTTTTTTCATACCAGTTCCTGAGTTCCGCTTGGTTTTCTGGGGTTCAAGGATTTGATATTGTGGGTCCTGACATTTTTATTTACCAGTGAGATTGTCTCAGGATTCTGGTTGGTGATATTCTGGGCTTCAGGAAAATGACTGTAAACCCTGATTTACTCATACACACTGCCCATAATAATTCAAATGATTAATTGTGACAAAGTGACAATAGTGGTGGTCAGTTGCTTTCTCACATGGACTGCCTCTCCTCAGAATAAATAATAATTAATATTTGACTGTGAATAAATGAATGCATCCTGGTTATAATAGTGCATTACACATACACACACATACACACACACACACACACACACACACACACACACACACACACACACACACACACACACACACACACACACACACACTCCATATAATCATTTAACTGTGGTTTACCTATTCAGTCATTTTAAGTGTATTGACCAGATTAGTCCCAATAGCCTTGTGGCTTATTTTCAGGGTAGACATGAGGTGATATTTCATAGGATCATAGGAAGTTACCAGGCTATTAGCCCTGAGGCCTTTATACGCCTAGCCAAGGGTTTAGCCCATGTTTAGACAAGTCACCACCTGATGCCCCTGTCCAGCAGGGACATGGGTAGAATCACAGCGATGTATTTTCTGTTTCTCATCCAGTTATGCAGGTTGCACTTAAAAATGGGTAAAGAGGTACTCTGCTCAACATGGAGAGGGAGTCTATTTCACAGATGAGGGAGTCTCTGGGACACAAATCTTTCCCACCAACAAGTCCTATTAATGTTAAGGACCATGTTTAGGCCGCGCTTGTAGGTTAATCGAGTGGAGGATGACTTGCAGATATGCAGCAGTATTGCCTTGTATGCTAGACAGAGATCATCTCTGAGGAGTTTGTATGAAACTGAGTAGAGGGATAGGGCTTTTAGCTTCTCTGTGCATGGTAGATTTATGAGGCCCCGGATTCTCCTGGTGAGGAACCTCAGTGGTCTCTCCAGCTGCTGCATGTGCTTTGCGAGGTACATGATGAATGGGGAATTGTACTTAATAATGGGTCTTATAAGGGAAGAATACAAGGATATTATGACCTCCTTGTCCCTGTATGAGATACCCTTACTTATGAGGTGGGCCATGTAGAAAGCTTTCCATACAACGGAAGCAACATGGTGGTCAAAAGTCAGGTTGCTATCAACCTGGGTGTCCAAATCCCTAACAACTGATTACATGCTTAGACACTGTTATTAATGGGATAATTTGTGAAGATGTCACTCTCTACAAAGGGGATGATGATGTATTTTTTGGTATTCATCTTGAGGCCATGTTTCTGGCACTAGTCATTTGTTTGGGTGAGACCCTCTTGGAGGATTTCAACATCATTAGGGTAATTGATCAGCACCCAACTTGCAGTCATCTGCAAACTTGGTGAGCTATAGCCCACTGATTTTGGCCTGCACCTCAGAAAAGTTTATTGCAAATAACAGAGGCCCCAAGACTGAACCCTGGGATAAAACACTCATTACAAGTTTACTGCTTGAGCTGGCTTCCCCTATTTTGACTAGGTGGGTTCTATCAGTGAGGCAGTTAGCTACCCATCTGGTAACATACAGATTGATGTCTAGTTGAAAGAGATTATCTATTATGCCTGAGTGGGGAATAGTGTCGAAGGCTTTGACCAGGTCAAGGTAGGTGGTGTGCATCATCTTCCCCTCTTCCATGGCTTTGGTGACTGTCTCAAAGAAGTTGACCAAATTTAACAGACATGACCTCCCCTTGATGAAGCCAAACTGTATGGGATCGAGTGTTTGGAGGTTGCCAATGCCCTTGTTAATGAGGTCCATGATAATCCATTCCATGGCCTTGCAGATCAGACTAGTTTGGCTGATGGGTCTATAATTTCCCAGATTGGTCGATCGCCGCCTTGGTGCAAAGGGATGACAGTGGCTGTCCTCCACTCAGCTGAGAAAAAGCCGGTGCTCAATCTTTGATTAAATAGAGTGCTTAATGGTGCTGCAAGTTCCTACCTGAGTTCATGTAGGATGCAGCCTGGGATGTTAATGGGTCTCACGGAGGCTGTATTTTTTGCCTTTGAGAGAGCAGCGATGACCTGTTCCCTAGCTATAAGGGGAAGGCGGCAGGTAATGGGAATGTCCTGATTTACTGATGGGGGGGATAGAGGGGTGAAGTTTTCACTGAATCTCTCAGCCAGCAAGTTTGCTATATCTATGGCATTTGCATATGTGGTGTCCTTGACCAGCAGTTCTGAACAGATCTGGGTGCTTCCTTTGAGATTCCGGACATATGTGAAGAAGGCTTTATGATTGTCTTTAGTAGATGTGGCCAGTTTGGACTTGAAGTTTGCTTTGGAGGATTTCGCTAGTGCTCTTATTTGCTTGTTTAGGCTAAAGAGAGATTGCTTCCAATTGGATATCTTCTCCTTCTTGGTCCTGGACAGCAATTTTTTTCTTTGTGTTATAGAGTTTATTTATTGCAGATGTTCACCAGATGGGTTTACTCTTCCTTGCTGAGGATGATTTCATTCTTTCAGGTATTCCTGATTCCATGCATCTATATAAATGCTTGTATAGTGCTTTGGTATAGTTTTGGATACTGGTGTCAGTTCCTAGAGAGGGGGAGGGGGCTGTGAAACTATTTATACCATCCCTCAGGAGGCTGTAATCAACTTTGGAGAAGTTTTTTTGACGCTAGCTAGAGGGGGGTTGGGGGAGATGTTAACTTTGAAAGTGACTGCTTTAAGGTCAGATCTTACCAGGAAGGGTGATACTGCAGGGGTGCTGGAATGGTTACTCATGTTAGTTAATGCCAAGTCCAAGATATTATCACCTCTTGTGGGGGTATCGACTATCTGTTCCAAAGCATTTGTGTTGACAAAATTGAGGAATCTCTGGGCATTTGTGCTCTGGCATGAGTAGTTCTTCCAGTCTATGTTTGGGTAGTTAAAGTCACCCACGATCAGGGAAAAGGGTTGAATCTTGCTAGATTCGAAGAGGTCCAGATAGGCGGAATGGGCATCTTGTGTCAGATTTGGGGTCTGGTAGCCTGATATGATTTGTATAGGGGTCTTATCAGTGGTTAACTGCACCTGGAGCATCTCTTGTGTGTCATACGGTTTGGCCAGCCTGGAGGTGTGTATGTCTTTAATATATATTGAAAGTCCACCTCCTTTAGATTTACTGCCCACGTTTTGGGGTCTGAATGTATAATAGGATGAGTAACCAGGTAAGGCTGGGGTGCTCTCCGCAGCTTTTAACCAGGTTTCTGTGACTGCACAGATGTCAGCATTTTCCAGGGTTAAGAATGATTGAAATGATTGCAGTTTAATGTTTTGACTCCTAGTTTTAAGCAGCATGACCTTTAATATGCATTTTATTGAAATATTTATGTTTTTAGTTTTAACCTTATCACTTTTCCTAAAAAAGACACTATGGGGAAGGCAAGAGCCTTTGCCAGAAGCCTGAAGCCCAAGTGAGACAGATGCAGGGCAACAAGGTAATTCCGTTGCTAAATTTTTCAATAAATAACATGAGATTATTAATATTCATATAAGTTGCCATCTCAGGCAGATTTGACTGCAGATTCACATTATACACACACACACACACACACACACACACACACACACACACACACACACACACACACACACACACACACACACACACACACACACACACACGCGCTGAAGACTCCAATGCGTACAACATACTGTCACCTGCAATGTACTTCTTGTAAATATTGTAAATATGGACCTACTCCTGAGTATCTTATCTTATTTACACAGATTGTACTGTTATTGTAGAATTGTAACCTCCTGATTGTACTATGTGAGTATCTTGTTTACACAGATTGTGCTGTTATTGTAGACATGTAACCTCCTGACTGTACAAGTATCAACCTACTCCTGAGTATCTTATTTACTTAGATTGTACTGTTATTGTAGACATGTAACCTCCTGACTGTACTATGTGAGTATCTTATTTATACAGATTGCACTGTTACTATAGACATGTAACCTCCTGAATGTACAAATATCAGCCTACTCCTGAGTATCTTATTTACACAGATTGTACGGTTATTGTAGACATGTAACCTCCTGACTGTACATCTATCGACCTACTTCTGAGTATTGTATTTACACAGATTGTACTGTTATTGTAGACATGTAACCTCCTGACTGTACAAATATTGACCTAGTCCTGAGTATCTTATTTACACAGATTGTACTGTTATTGAAGACATGTAACCTGCTGATTGTACAAATATCAACCTACTCCTGAGTATCTTATTTACTTAGATTGTACTGTTATTGTAGACATGTAACCTCCTGACTGTATAAATATCGACCTACTCCAGAGTATCTTATTTACACAGATTGTACTGTTATTGCAGACATGTAACCTCCCATCTGTACAAATATCGACCTACTCCTGCGCATCTTATTTACACAGATTGTAATGTTATTGTAGACATGTAACCTCCTGACTGTACAAATATCGACCTAAGTGTGCTAGCCTGTGTAACTGATTTATTACTGTTTCTGCATTTTCGGTGTGTTTTCTATCTAAAAACAAAAAAAACAAAAAAATAATCCTTGTTTTCCCGCCTCTCCTCGACTAGTTTAGACCAGTTTACAGGCTTTGCTGTATTCTGGGCTGTGGTGTAGTTCCTGTGTTGTCCATTACCTTACTTGGATAGAGGGAAATTTCTTTGCTCACCAGTGGGAGTGGGGAGCCTTGAGCAGCCTACCTGTCCCTGTAGGAAGTGACCTCAGCACAAGAGCTGTAGTAATTGGTTGTTTTGGACCATTTCTAGCTCTTTTGAAGTTCCCTGTTTAAAATCCACCTCTGGGCATTTATTTCTGGCTATACTACTCAGACAAGCTCCTCGTGGTCCTGCAGAGTGGTCCTAGCTACGGAGAACTCAGAAAAGCGACTACTTTCTTGATTTAAGTATCTTTGCTGTTTTTTTACTTGAAATACCTTCTCTAGCTTACCCTAAACAAACTTAAACTGTTTTTTAGCTGTTTGCTGCATTATTTAATATCTGCACTTAAAGTTACATTTTAGTCGAAATTGGTCGAAAGTTTGTTTGTTTGTTTGTTTAATTTAACTGTTGAGGCTGCCCACTAAAGTGTGCTAGCCTGTGTAACTGACTTATTACTGTTTCTGCATTTTCTGTGTGTCTTCTATCTAAAAACAAAAAAAACAAAAAAATAATCCTTGTTTTCCCGCCTCTCCTCAACTAGTTTAGACCAGTTTACAGGCTTTGCTGTATTCTGGGCTGTGGTGTAGTTCCTGTGTTGTCCATTACCTTACTTGGATAGAGGGAAGTTTCTTTGCTCACCAGTGGGAGTGGGGAGCCTTGAGCAGCCTACCTGTCCCTGTAGGAAGTGACCTCAGCACAAGAGCTGTAGTAATTGGTTGTTTTGGACCATTTCTAGCTCTTTTGAAGTTCCCTGTTTAAAATCTGCCTCTGGGCATTTTTTTCTGGCTATACTACTCAGACAAGCTCCTTGTGGTCCTGCAGAGTGGTCCTAGCTACAGAGAACTCAGAAAAGTGACTACTTTCTTGATTTAAGTATCTTTGCTGTTTTTTTACTTGAAATACATTCTCTAGCTTACCCTAAACAAGCTTAAACTGTTTTTTAGCTGTTTGCTGCATTATTTAATATCTGCACTTAAAGTTACATTTTAGTCGACATTGGTCAAAAGTTTGTTTGTTTGTTTGTTTAATTTAACTGTTGAGGCTGCCCACTAAAGTGGGCTAGCCTGTGTAACTGATTTATTACTGTTTCTGCATTTTCTGTGTGTTTTCTATCTAAAAACAAAAAAAACAAAAAAAAAATCCTTGTTTTCCCGCTTCTCCTCGACTAGTTTAGACCAGTTTACAGGCTTTGCTGTATTCTGGGCTGTGGTGTAGTTCCTGTGTTGTCCATTACCTTACTTGGATAGAAGGAAGTTTCTTTGCTCACCAGTGGGAGTGGGGAGCCTTGAGTAGCCTACCTGTCCCTGTAGGAAGTGACCTCAGCACAAGAGCTGTAGTAATTGGTTGTTTTGGACCATTTCTAGCTCTTTCAAGTTCCCTGTTTAAAATCCGCCTCTGGGCGTTTTTTTCTGGCTATACTACTCAGACAAGCTCCTCGTGGTCCTGCAGAGTGGTCCTAGCTACAGAGAACTCAGAAAAGTGACTACTTTCTTGATTTAAGTATCTTTGCTGTTTTTTTACTTGAAATACCTTCTCTAGCTTCCCCTAAACAAGCTTAAACTGTTTTTTTAGCTGTTTGCTGCATTATTTAATATCTGCACTTAAAGTTACATTTTAGTCAAATTGGTGAAAGTTTGTTTGTTTGTTTAATTTAACTGTTGAGGCTGCCCACTAAAGTGTGCTAGCCTGTGTAACTGATTTATTACTTTTTCTGCATTTTCTGTGTGTCTTCTATCTAAAAACAAAAAAAAACAAAAAAATAATCCTTGTTTTCCCACCTCTCCTCGACTAGTTTAGACCAGTTTACAGGCTTTGCTGTATTCTGGGCTGTGGTGTAGTTCCTGTGTTGTCCATTACCTTACTTGGATAGAGGGAAGTTTCTTTGCTCACCCGTGGGAGTGGGGAGCCTTGAGCAGCCTACCTGTCCCTGTAGGAAGTGACCTCAGCACAAGAGCTGTAGTAATTGGTTGTTTTGGACCATTTCTAGCTCTTTTGAAGTTCCTGTTTAAAATCGCTTATGCGCTTTTATGATAAGTGTTAAACAAGGTTAAACTTCTTCTGACTCCGCCAAGTCTGCTCTTCAAATTTTCCCTTAAGGAAGCTCTACTCTTAGTATAATCAGAATACTCGCTATATTATAAGCCTAGCACTTGTTCTCAAAACTTCTCTACTAAGTAAGCACTCTCATACTAAAGTAAGCACTACATCCACCTACCACCCCTGTGAATATCCACTTCCCTTAAAGGCACAGCACTCCCTTATACTGTTCTAGCATGTTGAGTGGTAGATCACTGGCGTCCTCTCCAGTTCAGCTGGTTAATCTGGGTATCTTGAGACAATGCTACAATTGTCTCATGTACACAGACAACCCTCTCCTCCTCCCAACAAACACAAATACATGTGAGAGATGCAACTATATAGCCAAACTGGAGGCTGAACTCTCTCAACTCAGGGCTGGCATGACCAGACAGGAGGAGATGGTAACCACACACAACAAACCCAGTCCCACATAGACCTACCACAACTGCAAACCAAACACATAAAAACACAAAGACATACTTGGAGGCTCTAATAAAAAACTTACCAAAACAACAGAGGCTCCCAAAGCAGACATCCAAAAATCCACCACCTTAAAACAAAACACATGCAACACATACTTCAATAAATCAGTGTGTCAATCAATCACAGCCCTTAAGGTCAAACACCATGCCTGATACACTAGTAATAGGTTACTCTATAGTCAGACACACTGATGTCCCGCTTACCAGGCTGAACAAGGAGAAGGTGACTGTGAGCTGCCTATCGGGAGCTAGGATCCGCCACATAACACACGCACTCAGGTCACTCCAAAGCAAGTACAAATATGACTCCGTCATTGTCCATGCTGGTGTGAATGACCTGTGATGTACCTCCATGGACTACATGAAAAGAGACATAGAGGAGCTCTCTGATTATGTAGCCCAGGCTGGTATGACCCTGACCCTGAGCAGCATCTTGCCCTCACCAAGAATGATGCCACAATACAAAGACAAGATGATCAGCTTTAATAATTGGCTCAAGTACTGGTGTCAGTCTAAGGGGATCCAATGTCTGTCTGCTTGGCATGACATGTTGTGCAAGCCACGCTGCTTCGCAAGGGACGGCTTGCACCTGTCACCACTGGGCTTCCGGATATTGGCTAAGGCTCTTGCCACCCCCATAGTGCCTTTTTTAGGCAAGGCTCAAAAGACAAACCCACCTCCTTAGAAAACAAAAATGGAAAAAACTAAGGGTAATGTTGCTCAACGCCAGAAGTCTAAATCTCAAGATGCAGGCACTCAATGCACTCCTCGGTATGGAGAACATCGACGTCTGTGCAGTAACTGAAACCTGGTTCAGGGCTCCTGAGAGCACCCCAGCGCTACCAGGCTATACCTCGTATCATGCTTTTCGGCCCCAAAACCCGGGCCGAACCACAAAGGGAGGGGGAGTGTCCATATTCATCAAGGACACCCACACCTCCAGGTTAGTAGCAACACATGAAGCATCGGAGACCATACAGGTGAAACTAACTATAGGCAAAACTGCTATACAACCGGTAGCATGTTACAGACCACCCTCCCAATCTCAGGAACCCCATTCAGCCTTCCTGAAGACATTGGAGGATATGAATGTATCACAAAATACCATCATACTGGGAGACTTCAACTACCCTAACATAGATTGGGTACATTATTCTAGCCCTAACACCCTAGCCCAAAGGTTCCTGGAATTCATAAATTCAAATGCACTGGAACAACTAGTTACCTCTCCCACTAGGGGAGATAATATACTAGATCTGATCATCACAAACATGGGGACAAAATGCTCCACACCGGAGGTATACCCCTCACTAGTGAGATCTGACCACAAACTAATCACCCTGGATATACATATCCCACCTCCACCCCCAGCACAAAAGACCACAGTGAAAAACTTCTCAAAAGCAGACTTCACTCTTTTTAAGACTGAGATGGTATCCTTTAAGCCCACTGGGCCAGTGGATACCACATCCCACAATGCTGAATCCTTCACAAATGCTTTCTATGGACATCTCCAAGAATGCATGGATCATGCAATCCCAAATAAATCCAAGACCCTCTCCACCAAAGGCAAGCGTCTGGTGGACCTCAGCCATTAACAAATTGTATAACAAAAGGAGGAAGCTACTGCACGACAGAGCAAAATCCCATAAAGGGAAGACATCTCTGATCAACACTAGCAGAAAACTACGTTCTCTCATAAAAACATCCAAGGCCAACTTTGAGAGAAAAATCGCTAAGGACACTAAAGATGACCACAAAGCCTTCTTCAGCTATGTTAGAAACCTGGGCGGAAACCCTCAGATATGCTCAGAGTTTGTTCACAACAACAAAAAATACACTGAACCCACAGATATTGCCAACATTCTGGCTGACAGGTTCAGTGCAAATTTCTCCCCTCCTTCACCCCCAAAAGAAGAAATACTTATCCCAGCTGAATGTAATCTCCCTGTCATCTCAGATGTCCAGGTGAGAGCCGCCCTCAGCAAAGCTAAAAACACAGCACCAATGGGACCTGTTGGTATCCCGGGTTGTGTGCTACATGAACTCCAAGAGGAGCTAAACCCGCACATAAAATTGCTATTTAACCTTAGCCTTACTACAGGATATGTACCTGAACACTGGTGTACAGCAACAGTGGTCCCACTCCACAAAGGGGGTACTTCTACAGACCCTGGGAACTACCGCCCCATAAGCTTAACCAGCCTGGTCTGCAAAGCTATGGAAAGAATCATTATGGAACTCATAAACAGAGACATTGGGGACCTACAGACACTTGATCCCACCCAGTTTGGCTTTGTAAAGGGCAGATCCTGCCTTTTGAAGCTGGTTGACTTTTTCAAAACAGTCACTAGAGCCATTGATGAAGGCAAAGCAGTCCATACAGCCTACCTGGACTTGGCTAAGGCCTTCGACACAATACCCCACTCAGGCATCATAGATAAGCTCAACAGCTTAAATGTAAACCCTTATGTCACTAGATGGGTTGCAAACTGGCTAAAGGACAGAACCCATAAAGTTAAAATTGCTGGAGCAGTGTCAGACTCAAAGCCAGTCACAAGTGGTGTCCCACAGGGATCTGTCCTGGGACCCCTCTTGTTCGGCATTTATTTCTCAGATGTTAAAGCAAACATGGGAGGGTTGTGGCTGACAAAGTTCACAGATGACTGCAACTAGGCGCCATAGTCGATACACCAGCGGACACATACATCCTACAAAAAGGCCTCACAGAAACGGACAACTGGTGCCAGAGTCATGGCCTTAAACTAAATGCCAACAAATGTATAGTCATCCCCTTTGGGAAAAACAAAGTACCCACAAATTATCACATAGACAGCAACCCACTGAGTATGGAAAAAGTAATCAGAGACCTAGGGACCCAAGTCGACAGCAACCTCTCATTTGACACCCACGTTACCAAAGTGGTTAGAAAGACATTCTACCTTGCACACCTTATCATGAAGGGATTCACATCCAGATCCAAGGATGTCATTGTACCCCTATACTCCTCCCTCATCAGACCCATGATTGAGTACAATGCCCCATTTGGTATGTACCTCACCCGGCATTTGCAACAGCTGGAGAGACCACAAAAGTACCTCACCAAGAGGATCAAGGGTCTCCAACATATGTCTTTTCTGCCAGACTAAAAGAAACTCCAGCTCTATTCAGTAGCATACTGCCTGCTCAGAGGTGATCTGTGCCTGACGTCCAAGGCCATGTCCAATCAGGAACTGATGGACATGCTCCACCTCAAAAAATCCAAATCCATCAGAACCACGAGAGCTAAAGACTTAAACCTCAGCACAAGTATGAATAGGACATGCTGGAGGATAGATTCATAACCCAGAGGCTTCCCATGCTCTGGAACAGAATCCCAGTTCATGTTAGGCAGAGCCCCTCACTAACTCTCTTCAAGAGAAATCTTGATGAGTGGATGGGAGATCGTAAGTTTACCCCAGGGGTCACCTCTGTGTCACTACTAGACAGGGGCACAGTAAACTAATTCTATTATATAAGGGGACCTTCACTGTGTCACTACTAGACAGAGGCACAGTATTCTAAATCTATTCTGTACATTTTTGTACCATTTCATGGGGTGGCGAAAGCCACATCACTATGGCTAGGCTTACAAATGCCCCAGGGCAGATAGCCTAGTACTAAACTATGAAACTATGAAACTAATCCTGAGTATCTTATCTTATTTACACAGATTGTACTGTTATTGTAGACATGACACCTCCTGACTGTACAAATATCGACCTGCTCCTGAGTATCTTATTTAAACAAATAGTACTGTTATTGTAGACATGTAGATTTGTGTAAATAAGATACACACATAGTACAGTCAGGAGGTTACATGTCTACAATAACAGTACAATCTGTGTAAATAAGATATTCAGAAGTAGGTCTATATTTGTACAGTCAGGAGGTTACATGTCTACAATAACAGTACAACCTGTGTAAATATGATACTCACACAGCACATGTTTAAGGTGTTTGCCTTACAAACACAAGGTGCAGGGTTTGAGTCTCACAAGGGGTATTTGGCTAGGCTTAAAATGGCTCACAAGGGCAATTAGCCTAGTACTGAACTATTAACCTATGAACCTACAGTCAGGAGGTTACATGTCTACAATAACAATTGTAGACATTTAACCTCCTCACTGTACAAATATCAATCTGTTCTGAGGATCTTATTTACTTAGATTGTACTGTTATTGTAAACATGTAACCTCCTGACTGTACGATGTGAGTATCTTAT
>NC_056748.1:94921386-95036386 GCF_019279795.1 Protopterus annectens
GGGGAAAAAATTTTTTATTGTGAAATTAATCCGATGATTTGAGACTTTTTACAAGATTTTAGATTTTGAATGTAACCCTATGTTATGTGAGTACTTCCCATTTACAACAGATTGTAATTGTTATTGTAGACATGTAAGCTCCTGATCGTACACAATGTAGACCAACTTGTGAGAGTATCTTATTATCACACAGATTGTACCAAGTTATTGTACATGTAACCTCCTGACTGTACAAATATCGACTTACTACTTGAGTATCTTATTTACACAGATTGTACTGTTATTGCAGACATGTAACCTCCTGGACTGTGGACAAATATCGACCTAACTCCTGGAGAGTATCTTATTTCCACAGATTGTACTGTTATTGTAGACATGTAAACTCCTTAGACTGTCTCAAGTATCAACCTATTCCTCCTGAGTATTTTATTTACGAGATTGTACCATTGGTTGCAGATATAACCACCTAACTGTGTAACATTGACCTACGTACTGATTGGCATCATCTTGTTATTGCAGAGACATGTAACTCCTGTCTCAGCCATTTGAGCATTTTATTTTTACACAGATTGTACTGTTATTGTAGACATGTAACCTCCTGCTGCTCAGAAATATTGACCTACTCCTGAGTTTACTTGGTATATTTTATTTATACAGATTGTACTGTTATTGTAGACATGTAACCTCCCTGACTGTACTATGTGGAGCTACTCATATCTTATTTTACAAGCATAGATTGTACTGTTATTATGGACATGTAAACTCCAGACTGTACTATGTGAGTATCATATTTCCACCGATTGTACTGGTATTATAGATATGTAACCTCCTGACTGTACTATGTGAGTATCTTATTTACACAGATTGTACTGTTATTGTAGACATATAACCCACTGACTGTACAAATATTGGCCTACTCCTGAGCATCTTATTTACACAAATTGTACTGTTATTGTAGACATGTAACCTCCTGACTGAACAAATATCGGCCTACTCCTGAGTATCTTATCTACACAGATTGTACTGTTATTGTAGACATGTAACCTCCTGACTGTACAAATATCGACCTATTCCTGAGTATCTTATTTACACAGATTGTACTGTTATTGTAGACATGTAACCTCCTGACTGTACTATGTGAGTATCTTATTTACACAGATTGTACCGTTATTGTGGACATGTAACTTCCTGACTGTACTATGTAAGTATCTTATTTACACAGATTGTACTGTTACTGTAGACATGTAACCTCCTGACTGTACTATATGAGTATCTTATTTACACAGATTGTACTGTTACTGTAGACATGTAACCTCCTGACTGTACTATTTGAGTATTTTTTTACACAGCTTGTACTGTTATTGTAGACATGTAACCTCCTGACTGTACAAATATCGACCTACTCCTGAGTATCTTATTTGCACAGATTGTACTGTTATTGTAGACATGTAACCTCCTGACTGTACAAATATCAACCTACTCCTGAGTATCTTATTTGCACAGATTGTACTGTTATTGTAGACATGTAACTTTACACCGATTGTACTGTTATTGTTGACATGTAAACTCCTGACTGTCCAAATATCAACCTACTCCTGAGTATCTTATTTACTTAGATTGTACGGTTATTGTAGACATGTAACCTCCTGACTGTACAAATATCGACCTACTGATAAGCATCTTATTTACACAGATTGTATGGTTATTGTGGAGATGTAACCTCCTGGCTGTACAAATATCGACCTACTCCTGAGTATCTTATCTTATTTACACAGATTGTACTGTTATTGTAGACATGTAACCTCCTGACTGTACAAATAGGTTCATGGGTATCTTATTTACACAGATTGTACTGTTATTGTGAGCCATTTAACCTCCTAGCCAATACCCCCTTGTGAGTATCTCAAACCCTGATTGTACTGTTATTGTAAGGCAAACACCTTAAACATGTGCTGTGTGAGTATCTTATTTACACAGGTTGTACTGTTATTGTAGACATGTAACCTCCTGACTGTACTATGTGAGTATCTTATTTACACAGATTGTACTGTTACTGTGGACGTGTAACCTCCTGACAGTACTATGTGAGTATCTTATTTAAACAGATTGTACTGTTATTGTAGACATGTAACCTCCTGACTGTACTATGTGAGTATCTTATTTACACAGATTGTACTGTTATTGTAGACATGTAACCTCCTGACTGTGCTATGTGAGTAACTAATTTACAAAGATTGTACTGTTATTGTAGGCATGTAACCTCCTGACTGTACTATGTGAGTATCTTATTCACACAGATTGTACTGTTATTGTCGATATGTAACCTCCTGACTGTACTAGCTGAGTATCTTATTTACACAGATTGCAATGTTATTGTAGGCATGTAACCTCCTGACTGTGCAAATATGAGGTAACCTCCTGACTGTACAATGTGAGTATCTTATTTACACAGACTATACTGTTATTGTGGACATGCAACCTCCTGACTGTACAAATATCAAACTACTCCTGTATCCTATTTAGAGAGATTGTCCTGTTATTGTAGACATGTAACCTCCTGACTGTACAATTATTGACTTACTACTCAGTATCTTTTTTACAGAGATTGCACTGTATTATAGACATGTGACCTCCTGGCTGTACTCTGTGAGTATCTTATTTACAAAGATTGTTCTGTTATTGTAGACATGTAACCTCCTGACTGTACAAATATGGAGCTACTCTTGAGCATCTTATTTACACAGATTGTACTGTTATTGTAGACATGTATCCTCCTGGCTGTACAAATATCGACCTACTCCTGAATATCTTATCTTATTTACACAGATTGTACTGTTATTGTAGACATGTAACCTCCTGACTGTACTATGTGAGTATCTTATTTACACAGATTGTACTGTTATTGTAGACATGTAACCTCCTGACTGTACAAATATCAACCTACTCCTGAGTATCTTATTTACACAGATTGTACTGTTACTGTAGACATGTAACCTCCTGACTGTACTATGTGAGTATCTTATTTACACAGATTGTACTGTTATTGTAGACATGTAACCTCCTGACTGTACTATGTGAGTATCTTATTTACACAGATTGTACTGTTATTGTAGACATGTAACCTCCTGACTGTGCTATGTGAGTATCTTATTTACACAGATTGTACTGTTATTGTAGACATGTAACCTCCTGACTGTACTATGTGAGTATCTTATTTACACAGATTGTACTGTTATTGTAGACATGTAACCTCCTGACTGTACAATGATAGTATCTTATTTACACAGATTGTACTGTTATTGTAGACATCTAACCTCCTGACTGTACCTCATGAGTATCTTATTTACACAGATTGTACTGTTATTGTAGACATGCAACCTCCTGACTGTACAAATATTGAACTACTCCTGAGTATCTTATTTGCACAGATTGTACTGTTATTGTAGACATGTAACCTCCTGACTGTAAAAATTTAAACCTACTCCTGAGTATCTTATTTACACCAATTGTACTGTTATTGTTGACATGTAAACTCCTGACTGTCCAAATATGGAGCTACTCTTGAGTATCTAATTTACACAGATTGTACTGTTATTGTAGACATGTAACCTCCTGACTGTACAAATATGGAGCTACTCCTGAGCATCTTATTTACACAGATTGTACTGTTATTGTAGACATGTAACCTCCTGGCTGTACAAATATCGACCTACTCCTGAGTATCTTATTTACACAGATTGTACTGTTATTGTAGACATGTAACCTCCTGGCTGTACAAATATCGACCTACTCCTGAGTATCTTATCTTATTTACACAGATTGTACTGTTATTGTAGACATGTAACCTCCTGACTGTACAAATATCAACCTACTCCTGAGTATCTTATTTACACAGATTGTACTGTTATTGTAGACATGTAACCTCCTGACTGTACAAATATTGGACTACTAGTGAGTATCTTATTTACACAGATTGTACTGTTATTATAGACATGTAACCTCCTGACTGTACTATGTGAGCATCTTATTTACACAGATTGTACTGTTATTGTAGATATGTAACCTCCTCACTGTACTATGTGAGTGTCTTATTTACACAGATTGTACTGTTATTGTATGCATGTAAACTCCTGACTGTTCTATGTGAGTATCTTATTTACACAGATTGTACCATTATTATAGACATGTAACCTCCTGACTGTACTATGTGAGTATCTTATTTACACAGATTGTACTGTTATTGTAGGCATGTAACCTGACTGTAATATGTGAGTATCTTATTTACACAGATTGTACTGTTATTGTAGACATGTAACCTCCTGACTATACTATGTGAGTATCTTATTTACAAAGATTGTACTGTTATTGTAGACATGTAACCTCCTGACTGTACAAATATCACCTACCCTGATTATCTTATTTACACAGATTATACTGTTATTGTAGACATGTAACGTCCTGACTGTCCAAAATTGAACCTACTCCTGAGTATCTTATTGACACAGATTGTACTGTTGTTGTAGACATGTAACCTTCTGACTGTACAAATATCGGCTTACTCCTGAGTATCTTATTTACACAGATTGTATGGTTATTGTGGAGATGTAACCTCCTGGCTGTACAAATATTGACCTACTCCTGAGTATCTTATTTACACAGATTGCACTGTTATTGTGGACATGTAACCTCCTGACTGTACTATGTGAGTATCTTATTTACACAGATTGTTCTGTTATTGCAGACATGTAACCTCCTGTCTGTATTATTTGAGTATCTAATTTACACAGATTGTACTGTTATTGTAGACATGTAACCTCCTGACTGTACAAATATGGAGCTACTCTTGAGTATCTAATTTACACAGATTGTACTGTTATTGTAGACATGTAACCTCCTGACTGTACAAATATGGAGCTACTCTTGAGCATCTTATTTACACAGATTGTACTGTTATTGTAGACATGTAACCTCCTGACTGTACTATCGTGAATATCTTATCTTATTTAAACAGATTGTATTGTTATTGTAGACATGTAACCTCCTGACTGTACTATGTGAGTATCTTATTTACACAGATTGTACTGTTAATGTAGATATGTAACCTGCTGACTGTACTATGTGAGTATCTTATTTGCACCAATTGTACTGTTATTGTAGACATGTAAACGTCTGACTGTGCTATGTGAATAACTTATTTGCAAAGATTGTACTGTTATTGTAGGCATGTAACCTCCTGACTATACTATGTGAGTATCTTATTCACACAGACTGTACTGTTATTGTAGATATGTAACCTCCTGACTGTACTACGTGATTATCTTGTTTACACAGATTGTACTGTTATTGTAGATATGTAACCTCCTGAATGTACAATGTGAGTATCTTATTGACACAGATTGCACTGTTGTTGTAGACATGTAACCTTCTGACTGTACAAATATCGGCCTACTCCTGAGTATCTTATTTACACAGACTGTACTGTTATTGTGGACATGTAACCTCCTGACTGTACAAATATCGAACTACTATGAGTATCATATTTAGACAGATTGTACTGCTATTGTAGACATGTAACCTCCTGACTGTACTCTGTGAGTATCTTATTTACACAGATTGTTCTGTTATTGTAGACATGTAACCTCCTGTCTGTACTATTTGAGTATCTAATTTACACAGATTGTACTGTTATTGTAGACATGTAACCTCCTGACTGTACAAATATCAACCTACTCCTGAGTATCTTATTTACACAGATTGTACTGTTATTGTAGACATGTAACCTCCTGACTGTACAAATATCAACCTACTCCTGAGTATCTTATTTACGTAGATTGTACCATTATTGTAGACATGTAACCACCTAACTGTGCAAATATCGACCTACTCCTGAGCATCTTATTTACACAGATTGTACTGTTATTGTAGACATGTAACTTCCTGGCTGTGCACATATCAATATCGACCTACTCCTGAGTATCTTATTTACACAGATTGTACTGTTATTGTAGACATGTAACCTCCTGCCTGTACAAATATCAACCTACTCCTGAGTATCTTATTTACACAGATTGTACTGTTATTGTAGACATGTAACCTCCTGACTGTACTATGTGAGTATCTTATTTACAGAGATTGTACTGTTATTGTAGATATGTAACCTCCTGACTGTATTGTACTGTTATTGTAGATGTCTAACCTCCTGATTCTGCTATGTGAGTAGCCTTTTTACACAGATTGCACTGTTATTGTAGACATGTAACCTCCTGAATGTAATATGTGAGTATCTTATTTACACAGATTGTACTGTTATTGTAGACATGTAACCTCCTGACTGTACTATGTGAGTATCTTATTTACACAGATTGTACTGTTATTGTAGACAGTAACCTCCTGACTGTACAGATATCGACCTACTATGAGTATCGTATTTACTTAGATTGTACGGTTATTGTAGACATGTAACATTCTGACTGTACAAATATTGCCCTACTCCTGAGTATCTTATTTACACAGATTGTACAGTTATTGTAGACATGTAACCTCCTGACAGTCAAATATCGACCTACTCCTGAGTATCTTATTTACAAAGATTGTACTGCTATGGTAGACATTTAACCTCCTGACTGTACAAATATCAACCTACTCCTGAGTATCTTATTTACACAGATTATACAGTTATTGTAGACATGTAAACTCCTGACTGTCCAAATATCAACCTACTCCTGAGTATCTTATTTACTTAGATTGTACGGTTATTGTAGACATGTAACCTCCTGACTGTACAAATATCGACCTACTGATAAGCATCTTATTTACACAGATTGTACGGTTATTGTGGACATGTGACCTCCTGGCTGTACAAATATCGACCTACTCCTGAGTATCTTATCTTATTTACACAGATTGTACTGTTATTGTAGACATGTAACCTCCTGACTGTACAAATATCGAACTACTCCTGAGTATCTTATTTACACAGATTGTACTGTTATTGTAGACATGTAACCTCCTGACTGTACTATGTGAGTATCTTATTTACACAGATTGTACTGTTATTGTAGACATCTAACCTCCTGTACCCCTAGAGACTGAGACTCAAACACTGCTGTGTGTTAGTAAGGCAAACATTTTAAACATGTGCTGTGTGAGTATCTTATTTACACAGGTTGTACTGTTATTGTAGACATGTAACCTCCTGACTGTACTATGTGAGTATCTTATTTACACAGATTGTACTGTTATTGTAGACATGTAACCTCCTGACTGTACTATGTGAGTATCTTATTTACACAGATTGTACTGTTATTGTAGACATGTAACCTCCTGACTGTGCTATGTGAGTAGCTTATTTACAAAGATTGTACTGTTATTGTAGACATGTAACCTCCTGACTGTACTATGTGAGTATCTTATTTACACAGATTGTACTGTTATTGTAGATATGTAACCTCCTGAATGTACAATGTGAGTATGTTATTGACACAGATTGTACTGTTGTTGTAGACATGTAACCTTCTGACTGTACAAATATCGGCTTACTCCTGAGTATCTTATTTACACAGATTGTACTGTTATTGTAGACATGTAACCTCCTGACTGTACAAATATCGACCTACTCCTGAGTATCTTATTTACACAGATTGTACAGTTATTGTAGACAGGTAACCTCCTGACTGTGCAAATATCAACCTACTCCTGAGTATCTTATTTACTTAGATTGTACTGTTATTGTAGACATGTAACATCCTGACTGTACTATGTGAGTATCTTGTTTACACAGAATGTACTGTTATTGTAGACATGTAACTTCCTGACTGTACTACGTGAGTATCTTATTTACACAGATTGTACTGTTATTGTAGATATGTAACCTCCTGAATGTACTATGTGAGTATCTTGTTTACACAGATTGTACTGTTATTGTAGACATGTAACCTCCTGACTGTACAAATATGTGAGTATCTTATTTACACAGATTGTACTGTTATTGTAGATATGTAACCTCCTGAATGTACTATGTGAGTATCTTATTTACACAGATTGTACTGTTATTGTAGACATGTAACCTCCTGACTGTACTATGTGAGTATCTTATTTACACAGATTGTACTGTTATTGTAGACATGTATCCTCCTGACTCTACTATGTGAATATCTTATTTACATAGATTGTACTGTTATTGTAGACATGTAACCTTGTGACTTTACTAGGTATCTTATTTACACAGATTGTACTGTTATTGTAGACATGTAACCTCCTGACTGTACTAGGTGAGTATCTTATTTACACAGATTGTACTGTTATTGTAGATATGTAACCTCCTGACTGTACTAGGTGAGTATCTTATTTACACAGATTGTACTGTTATTGTAGACATGTAACCTCCTGACTGTACAGACATGTAACCTCCTACTGTACTGAGTATCTTATTTAAACAGATTGTACTGTTATTGTAAACATGTAACCTCCTGACTGTACAAATATCGACCTACTTTGGAATATCTTATTTACTTAGATTGTATTGTTATTGTAGACATGTAACCTCCAGACTGTAGCATGCGAGTTTCTAATTTACACAGATTATACTGTTATTGTAGACATGTAACCTCCTGACTGTACTACATGAGTATATTATTTACACAGATTGTACTGTTATTGTAGATATGTAACCTCCTGAATGTACTATTTGAGTGTCTTATTTACACAGATTGCACTGTTATTGTAGACATGTATCATCCTGACTGTACAAATATCGACCTACTCTTGAGTATCTTATTTTTACAGATTGTACTGTTATTGTAGCCATGTAACCTCCTGACTGTTTAAATATCGACCTACTCCTGAGTATCTTATAAAAACAGATTGTACTTTTATTGTAGACATGTAACCTCCTAACTGTACTATGTGAGTATCTTATTTACACAGATTGTACTGTTATAGTAGACAGGTAACTTCCTGACTGTGCAAATATCGACCTACTCCTGAGTATCTTAATTACTTAGATTGTACTGTTATTGTAGATATGTAACCTCCTGACTGTAGAAATAATCAACCTACTCCTGAGTATCTTATTTACACAAAATGTACTGTTATTGTAGACATGTAACCTCTTGACTGTACTATGTGAGTATCTTATTTACACAGATTGTACTGTTATTGTAGATATGTAACCTCCTGAATGTACTATGTGAGTATCTTATTTACACAGATTGTACTGTTACTGTAGACGTGTAACCTCCTGACTGTACTATGTGAGTATTTTATTTACACAGATTGTACTGTTTTTGTAGATATGTAACCTCCTGACTGTACTATGTGAGTATCTTATTTACACAGATTGTACTGTTATTGTAGACATGTAACCTCCTGACTTCACAAATATCGACCTACTCCTTAGCATCTTATTTACACAGACTGTACTGTTATTGTAGACATGTAACCTCCTGGCTGTACAAATATTGACCTACTCCTGAGTATCTTATCTTATTTAAACAGATAGTAGTATTATTGTAGATATGTACCCTCTTGACTGTGCAAATATCGACCTACTCCTGAGTATCTTATTTACATAGATTGTACTGTTATTGTAGACATGTAACCTCCTGACTGTACTATGTGAGTAGCTTATTTACACATATTGTACTGTTACTGTAGACATGTAACCTCCTGACTGTACTTTGTGAGTATCTTGTTTACAGAGATTGCACTGTTATTGTAGACATGTAACCTCCTGACTGTACTACGTGAGTATATTATCTTATTAGATTGTACTGTTATTGTAGATATGTAACCTCCTGAATGTACTATGTCAGTATGTTATTTACACAGATTGTAGTGTTATTGTAGACATGTAACCTACTGACTGTACAAATATCGACCTACTCCTGAGTATCTTATTTACACAGATTGTACTGTTATTGTAAACATGTAACCTCCTGACTGTACAAATATCAACCTACTGTTGAATATCTTATTTACTAAGATTGTACTGTTATTGTAGATATGTAACCTCCAGACTGTAGTATGCGAGTTTCTTATTTAAACAGATTGGACTGTTATTGTAGCTATGTAACCTACTGACTGTACAAATATCGACCTACTCCTGAGTATCTTATTTTTACAGATTGTACTGTTATTGTAGCCATGTAACCTCCTGACTGTTCAAATATCGACCTACTCCTGAGTATCTTATTAAAACAGATTGCACTTTTATTGCAGACATGTAACCTCTTGACTGTACTATGTGAGTATCTTATTTACTCAGATTGTACTGTTATTGTAGACGTAACCTCCTGACATGAGTATCTTATTTACACAGATTTTACTGTTATTGTAGACATGTAACCTCCTGACTGTACTATGTGAGTATCTTATTTACACAGATTGTACTGTTATTGTAGACAGGTAACCTCCTGACTGTGCAAATATCAACCTACTCCTGAGTATCTTAATTACTTAGATTGTACTGTTATTGTAGATATGTAACCTCCTGACTGTAGAAATAATCAACCTACTCCTGAGTATCTTATTTACACAAAATGTACTGTTATTGTAGACATGTAACCTCTTGACTGTACTATATGAGTATCTTATTTACACAGATTGTACTGTTATTGTAGATATGTAACCTCCTGAATGTACTATGTGAGTATCTTATTTACACAGATTGTACTGTTACTGTAGACGTGTAACCTCCTGACTGTACTATGTGAGTATTTTATTTACACAGATTGTACTGTTTTTGTAGATATGTAACCTCCTGACTGTACTATGTGAGTATCTTATTTACACAGATTGTACTGTTATTGTAGACATGTAACCTCCTGACTACATAAATATTGACCTACTCCTAAGCATCTTATTTACACAGAGTGTACTGTTATTGTAGACATGTAACCTCCTGGCTGTAGAAATATGGACCTACCCCTGAGTATCTTATCTTATTTAAACAGATATTAGTGTTATTGTAGACATGTACCCTCTTGACTGCACAAATATCGACCTACTCCTGAGTATCTTATTTACATAGATTGTACTGTTATTGTAGACATGTACCCTCCTGACTGTACTATGTGAGTAGCTTATTTACACATATTGTACTGTTACTGTAGACATGTAACCTCCTGACTGTACTTTGTGAGTATCTTGTTTACAGAGATTGCACTGTTATTGTAGACATGTAACCTCCTGACTGTACTACGTGAGTATATTATCTTATTAGATTGTACTGTTATTGTAGATATGTAACCTCCTGCATGTACTATGTAAGTATCTTATTTACACAGATTGTAGTGTTATTGTAGACATGTAACCTACTGACTGTACAAATATCGACCTACTCCTGAGTATCTTATTTACACAGATTGTACTGTTATTGTAAACATGTAACCTCCTTGAATATCTTATTTACTTAGATTGGACATGTTACCTCCTGACTGTAGTCTGTGAGTTTCTTATTTAAACAGATTGTACTGTTATTGTAGATATGTAACCTACTGACTGTACAAATATCGACCTACTCCTGAGTATCTTATTTTTCAGATTGTACTGTTATTGTAGCCATGTAACCTCCTGACTGTTCAAATATTGACCTACTCCTGAGTATCTTATTAAAACAGATTGTACTGTTATTGTAGACAGTAACCTCCTGACTGTACTATGTGAGTATCTTATTTACTCAGATTGTACTGTTATTGTAGACGGAGTATCTTATTTACACAGATTTTACTGTTATTGTAGACATGTAACCTCCTGACTGTACTATGTGAGTATCTTATTTACACAGATTGTACTGTTATTGTAGACAGGTAACCTCCTAACTGTGCAAATATCGACCTACTCCTGAGTATCTTAATTACTTAGATTGTACTGTTATTGTAGATATGTAACTTCCTGACTGTAGAAATAATCAACCTACTCCTGAGTATCTTATTTACACAAAATGTACTGTTATTGTAGACATGTAACCTCTTGACTGTACTATATGAGTATCTTATTTACACAGATTGTACTGTTATTGTAGATATGTAACCTCCTGAATGTACTATGTGAGTATCTTATTTACACAGATTGTACTGTTACTGTAGATGTGTAACCTCCTGACTGTTTACACAGATTGTACTGTTTTTGTGGATATGTAACCTCCTGACTGTACTATGTGAGTATCTTATTTACACAGATTGTACTGTTATTGTAGACATGTAACCTCCTGACTGCATAAATATCGACCTACTCCTGAGCATCTTACTTACACAGAATGTACTGTTATTGTAGATATTTAACCTCCTGAATGTACTATGTGAGTATCTTATTTACAAATATTGTACTGTTACTGTAGACATGTATCCTCCTGAATGAAGTATGCGAGTATTTTATTTACACAGATTGTACTGTTATTGTAGATATGTAACCTCCTGACTGTACTATGTGACTATCTTATTTACACAGATTGTACTGTTATTGTAGACATGTAACCCCTTGACTGCGCAAATATCGACCTACACCTGTGCATCTTATTTACACAGACTGTATTGTTATTGTAGACATGTAACCTCCTGGCTGTACAAATATCGGCTGGCTTCTGAGTATCTTATCTTATTTAAACAGGTATTACTGTTATTGTAGACATGTACCCTCCTGACTGTACAAATATCGACCTACTCCTGAGTATCTTATTTACACAGATTGTACTGTTATTGTAGACATGTAACCTACTGACTGTACTATGTGAGTAGCTTATTTACACATATTGTACTGTTATTGTAGACATGTAACCTCTTGACTGTACTATGTGAGTATTTTATTTACACAGATTGTACTGCTATTGTAGATATGTAACCTCCTCACTGTAGTATGTATCTTATTTACACAGATTGTACTGTTATTGTAGACATGTAACCTCCTGACTGTAGTATGTGAGTATCTTATTTACACAGATTGCACTGTTATTGTAGACATGTAACCTCCTGACTGTACTATGTGAGTATATTATCTTATCAGATTGTACTGTTATTGTAGATATGTAATCTCCTGAATGTACTGTGTGAGTATTTTATTTACACAGATTGTAGTGTTATTGTAGACATGTAACCTACTGACTGTACAAATATCGACCTACTCCTGAGTATCTTATTTACACAGATTGTACTGTTATTGTAAACATATAACCTCCTGACTGTACAAATATTGACCTACTCTTGAATATTCTATATACTTAGATTGTACTGTTATTGTAGACATGTAACCTCCAGACTGTAGTATGCGACTTTCTTATTTACTCAGATTGTACTGTTATTGTAGACATGTAACCTCCTGACTGTACTACATGAGTATCTTATTTACACAGATTGTACTGTTATTGTAGATATGTAACCTCCTGAATGTACTATTTGAGTGTCTTATTTACACAGATTGTACTTTTATTGTAGACATGTAACCTCTTGACTGTACTATGTGAGTATCTTATTTACACAGATTGTACTGTTACTGTAGACATGTACCCTCCTGACTGTACTATGTGAGTATGTTATTTACAGAGATTGTACTGTTATTGTAGACATGTAACCTCCTGACTGTACAAATATCGACATACTCCTGAGTATCTTATTCATACAGTTGTACTGCTATTGTAGACATGTAACCTCTTGACTGTACAAATATCGACCTACTCCTGAGCATCTTACTTACACAGATTATACTGTTATTGTAGCCATGTAACGTCTTGACTGTACAAATATCGACCCACTCCTGGGTATCTTCTTTACTTAGATTGTACGGTTATTGTATACATGTAACCTCCTGACTGCACAAATATCGACCTACACCTGAGAATCTTATTTACACAGATTGTACTGTTATTGTAGACATGTTATCTCCTGACTGTACAAATATTGACCTACTCCTGAGTATCTTATTTACACAGATTTTACTGTTACTGTATACATGTAACCTCCTGATTGTATTATGTGAGTTTTTTATTTACACAGATTTTACTGTTATTGTAGACATGTAACCTCCTGAATGTAATATTTGAGTGTCTTATTTACACAGATTGTACTGGTATTGTAGACATTTATCCTCCTGACTGTACAAATATTGACCTACTCCTGAGTATCTTATTTTTACAGATTGTACTGTTATTGTAGATATGTAACCTCCTGAATATACTATGTGAGTATCTTGTTTACACAGATTGTACTGTTATTGTAGACATGTGTCCTGCTGACTGTACAAATATCGGCCTACTCCTGAGTATCTTATTTACACAGATTGTACTGTTATTGTAGACAGTAACCTCCTGACTGTACTATGTGAGTATCTTATTTACACAAATTGTACTGTTATTGTAGATATGTAACCTCCTGAATGTACTATGTGAGTATCTTATTTACACAGATTGTACTGTTATTGTAGACATGTAACCTCCTGACTGTACAAATATCGACCTACTCCTGAATAACTTATTTACTTAGATTGTATGGGTATTGTAGACATGTAACCTCCTGACTGTAGAAATAATCGACCTTCTGCTGAGTATCTTATTTACACAAATTGTACTGTTATTGTAGACATGTAACCTCCTGACTGTACTATGTGAGTATTGTATTTATACAAATTGTACTTTTTTATAGATATGTAACCTCCTGAATGTACTATATGAGTATGTTATTTACACAGATTGTACTGTTACTGTAGACATGTAACCTCCTGACTGTACTATGTGAGTATTTTATTTACACAGATTGTACTGTTATTGTAGACATGTAACCTCCTGACTGTACTATGTGAGTATCTTATTTACACAGATTGTACTGTTATTGTAGACCTGTAACCTCCTGACTGCACAAATATCGACCTACTCCTGAGCATCTTATTTACACAGACTGTACTGTTATTGTAGACATGTAACCTCCTGGCTGTACAAATATCGACCTACTCCTGAGTATCTTATCTTATTTAAACAGATATTAGTGTTATTGTAGACATGTACCCTCCTGACTGTACAAATATCGACCTACTCCTGAGTATCTTATTTACACAGATTGTACTGTTATTGTAGACATGTAACCTCCTGACTGTACTATGTGAGTAGCTTATTTACACAGATTGTACTGTTACTGTAGACATGTAAGCTCCTGACTGTACTATGTGAGTATTTTATTTACACATATTGTACTGTTATTGTAGATATGTAACCTCCTGACTGTACTATGTGAGTATCTTATTTACACAGATTGTACTGTTATTGTAGACATGTAACCTCCTGACTATACTATCTGAGTGTCTTATATACACAAATTGTACTGTTATTGTAGATATGTAACCTCCTGAATGTACTATGTGAGTATCTTATTTACACAGATTATACTGTTATTGTAGACATGTAACCTCCTGACTGTACAAATATCAACCTATTCCTGAATAACTTATTTACTTAGATGGTATGGGTATTGTACACATGTACCCTCCTGACTGCACAAATATCAACCTACTCCTGAGCATCTTATTTACACAAACTGTACTGTTAATGTAGACATGTAACCTCCAGGCTGTACAAATATTGACCTACTCCTGAGTATCTTATCTTATTTAAACAGATATTAATGTTATTGTAGACATGTACCCTCCTGACTGTACAAATATCGACATACTCCTGAGTATCTTATTTACACAGATTGTACTGTTATTGTAGACATGTAACCTCCTGACTGTACTACGTGAGTATCGTATTTACACAGATTGTACTTTTATTAAAGATTTGTAACCTTCTGAATGTACTATATGAGTATCTTATTTCACAGATTGTACTGTTACTGTAGACATGTAACTTTCTCACTGTACTATGTGAGTATTTTATTACACAGATTGTACTGTTATTTTAGATATGTAATCTCCTGACTGTACTATGTGAGTATCTTATTCACACAGTTGTACTGTTATTGTAGACATGTAACCTCTTGACTGTACAAATATCGACCTACTCCTGAGCATCTTACTTACACAGATTGTACTGTTATTGTAGCCATGTAACCTCCTGACTGTACTAATATCGACCTACTCCTGGGTATCTTCTTTACTTAGATTGTACGGTTATTGTAGACATGTAACCACCTGGCTGTACAAATATCGACCTACACCTGAGCATCTTATTTACACAGATTGTACTGTTTTTGTAGACATGTAACCTCCTGGCTGTACAAATATCGACCTACTCCTGAGTATCTTATCTTATTTACACAGATTGTACTGTTATTGTAGACATGTAACCTCCTGACTGTACAAATATCAACCTACTCCTGAGTATCTTATTTACACATATTTTACTGTTACTGTATACATGTAACCTCCTGATTGTATTATGTGAGTTTTTTATTTACACAGATTGTACTGTTATTGTAGACATGTAACCTCCTGACTGTACTATGTGTGTATCTTATTTGCACAGATTGTACTGTTATTGTAGATATGTAACCTGCTGAATTTACTATTTGATTGTCTTATTTATACAGATTGTACTGGTATTGCAGACATGTATCCTCCTGACTGTACAAATATCGACCTACTCCTGAGTATCTTATTTTTACAGATTGTACTGTTATTGTAGCCATGTAACCTCCTGACTGTTCAAATATCAACCTTCTCCTGAGTATCTTATTAAAACAGATTGTACTTTTATTGTAGACATGTAACCTCTTGACTGTACTATGTGAGTATCTTATTTACACAGAATGTACTGTTTTTGTAGAAATGTAACCTCCTGACTGTAGTATGTGAGTATCTTATTTACACAGATTGTACTGTTATTGGCGATATGTAACCTCTTGACTGTACTATGTGAGTATCTTATTTACACAGATTGTACTATTACTGTTGACATGTAACTTCCTGACTGTACTATGTGAGTATCTTATTTACACAGATTGTACTATTACTGTTGACATGTAACTTCCTGACTGTACTATGTGAGTATCTTATTTACACAGATTGTACTGTTATTGTGGATATGTGACCTCCTGAATGTGCTATGTGAGTATCTTATTTACACATATTGTACTGTTGTTGTAGACATGTAACTGTCTGACTGTACAAATATCGGACTTCTCCTGAGTATCTTATTTAGACAGATTGCACTGTTATTGTAGACAGGTAACCTCCTGACTGTACAAATATCGACCTACTCCTGAGTATTTTATTTACACAGATTGTACTGTTATTGTAGATATGTAATCTCCTGACTGTACTATGTGAGTATCTTATTTACACAGACTGTACTGTTATTGTAGACATGTAACCTTCTGACTGTACAAATATCGACCTACTCCTGAGTATCTTATTTATACAGATTGTACTGTTATTGTAGACATGTAACTTCCTGACTGTACAAATATCGACCTACTCCTGAGTATCTGATTTACTTAGTTTGTACTGTTATTGTAGACATGTAACCTCCTGACTGTAGTATGTGAGTATCTTATTTACACAGATTGTACTGTTATTGTAGACATGTTACCTCCTGACTGTACTACTTGAGTATCTTATTTACACAGATTGTACTATTATTTTAGATATGTAACCTCCTGAATGTACTAGGTGAGTATCTTGTTTACACAGATTGTACTGTTGTTTTAGACATGTAACCTCCTGACTATAGAAATATCGGCCAACTCCTGAATATCTTATTTACTCAGATTGTACTGTTATTGTAGAGATATAACCTCCTGACTGTACAAATATCAGCCTACTCCTGAGTATCTTATTTACAGAGATTGTACTGTTGTTGTAGACATGTAACCTCCTGACTGTACAAATATCGACCTACTCCTGAGTATCTTATTTACTTAGTTTGTACTGTTACTGTAGACATGTAACCTCCTGACTGTAGTATGTGAGTTTCTTATTTACACAGATTGTACTGTTATTGTAGACATGTTACCTTCTGACTGTACTACTTGAGTATCTTATTTACACAGATTGTACTATTATTGTAGATATGTATCCTCCTGAATGTACTATGTTCATAGGTTCATAGGTAGGTACTAGGCTATCTGCCCGAAGGCATTTATAAGCCTAGCCAGAATGTGTTGGCTTTGGCCACACCCTTAGATTAGTACCCTGTGCCTCGTTCCAGCATAGCCACTGAAGTGATCCCTGTGCTAAACTTTCTGTTTTCCATCCACTCATCAAGGTTTCTTTTGAAGACTGCTAGTGAGGAGTTCTGCCTAGTGTAGATTGGAATCTTTTTCCAAAGCATGGGGAATCTCTGGGGCAGGAGTCTATCCCTCCAGCACGTCCTATTTATTGTTGTGGTGAGGTTTTGATTCCTAGAGCGTGTGGCTTGAGGGGATACGGTTTTCTTTAGGTGGAGCATGCCCATCAATTCTGGGTTGGACATGGCCTTATATGTCATGCAGAGATCACCTCTGAGAAGGCGGTATGCAACCGAGTACAGCTGGAGTTTCTTCAGTCGAGCTGCATAGGGCATCTGTTTGAGGCCAGTGATCATCTTGGTGAAGTACTTCTGTGGTCTTTCCAGCTGTTGCAGGTGTCTTGTAAGGTACATCCCAAATGCGGCATTGTACTCTATGATGGGTCTGATGAGTGATGAGTAGAGGGGCACAATGACCTCTTTTGATCTGGATGCAAACCCGTTTGTGATTAACTGGGCCACATAGAAGGATTTTCTAACCACTTTGGCAATGTGATTATCAAAGTAGAGATTACTATCTACTTGGGTCCCCAGATCCCTTTTTATGTTTTCCATATTTAGGGGACTACCGCCTATGTGGTACTTTGTGGGTACTTTGTTATTTCCAAAGGGAATAACTATGACCTTTTTGGCATTTAGCTTGAGGCCATGATTTTGACACCAGGTATCTGTCTCAGTGAGACCCTTTTGGAGTATGTCTGTGTCAGCCGATGAGTCAATTATAGCCCCTAGTTTGCAGTCGTCTGTGAACTTGGTCAGCCATAGTCCTCCTGTGCTTGTTTGTACCTCTGAGAAGTACATGCCAAACAGGAGGGGTCCTAGGACTGAGCCCTGGGGAATGGCACTTGTAACCGGTTTAGAGTCAGACCTAGCTCCCACAACTCTCACCATGTGGGTTCTGTTGGTGAGCCACTTGACAACCCTTCTTGTGACATAAAGGTTTATGTTCAGGCTCTTGAGCTTGTCTATAATACCAGAATGGGGAATGGTGTCATAGACCTTTGCGAGGTCTAGGTAGGCTATGTGTACCACCTTTCCCTCATCTATATCCTTGGTAACTGTCTCAAAGAAGTCCACCAGGTTTAGGAGGCATGATCTGCCCTTAACAAAGCCGAACTGAGTAGGATCCAGTGTTTGGAGCTTTCCAATGTCTCTGTTAATGAGTTCCATGATGATGCTCTCCATAGCCTTGCAGACCAAGCTTGTCAGGCTTATAGGGCAATAGTTCCCGAGGACTGTTGTGACTCTACCTTTGTGGAGTGGAATAACTGTTGCTGTTCACCACTCTATGGGTACATAGCCTGTGGAGAGGCTGAGTTTGAATAGTGTGTTTAGGTGAGGGGTTAATTCGTGTTTGAGCTCATGTAGGACGCAGCCTGAGACACCGTCCAGTCCCATTGATGCTGTGTTTTTGGCTTTGGAGAGGGCTATTTTAATCTGAGTGTCTGTGATTTCAGGGGCTCTACATTCTTCTGGTATGGTTATGGGTCCTTTTGGGGGTGAGAGGGGGTGAAGTTTGCACTGAACCTGTCTGCCAGGATGTTGACAATATCAGTTGGTTCAGTGTATTTTGTGCCATTCTGCACTAACTCTGAGCAGAACTGAGCATTGCCACTTAGATTCTTGACATAGCTAAAGAATGCCTTGTGGTTATCTTTGGAGTCCTTCGCAAGTTTTCTTTCAAAGCTCGACTTGGATGATTTTATGAGGGATTGTAGTTTCCTGCTGATACTGATAAGGGATTTCTTCCCTTCTTGGGATTTTACTCTTTTCTGTACTAGTTTCCTCCTCCTATTGTATAGCTTATTTATGGCAGGGGTCCACCAGACTGGTTTCCTTTTCTTGGAGGAGTGAGTCTTGGTTTTGCTTGGGATAGCACAATCCATGCATTCGCGTAGGTGCTCATAGAATGCATTAGTAAAGGATTTTGCAGCTTGGACAGCATTATCCTTTAGCATGGGGGCTTTGAAACTTTCCACCTCGGTCTTAAGTAACGTGAAGTTTGCTTTTGAAAAGTTTTTCATGGTGGTTTCCTTGTACTGGGGTGAGGGCGGAATGTGGATATCCAAAATTATTTGTTTATGGTCAGATCTAACCAGCAAGGGGTTGACCTCCAGTGTGGAACACCGGTCGCACATGTTGGTGATGACCAGGTCTAATATGTTGTCACCTCTGGTGGGAGTGTTGAGCAGTTGTTCCAGGGCATTTGAGTTTATAAATTCTAGGAAATGTTGGGCAAGGGAGTTAGTACTTGAGTAGTTCTCCCAGTTAATGTTTGGATAGTTGAAATCACCCAATATTAGGGTATTTTTAGGACTTTTATGTTACCCAGTGTTTCCAGAATTGTGGAATGGGGGTCCTGGGACATGGTGGGTTATCTGTAGCAAGCTACAATTTGAACTGCAGTTTTGCCCATTGTTAGTTGCACGTGGATAATCTCTGAAGCATCATGCTGTGCCACTAACCTGGGGGTGTGGGTATCCTTGATGAATATGGATACTCCCTTGCCTTTTGTATTTCGGTCCGGGTTCTGTGGCCAAAATGTATGGTATGAGTTGTAGCCTGGTAGTGCTGGGGTGCTCTCTGTAGCCTTAAACCAGGTTTCTGTTACTGCACATATATCGATTTTCTTCATACTGAGGAGTGCCTCGAGTGCGTGCATTTTGAGGTTTAGACTTCTGGCATTGAGTAGTATTACCCTCAGATTTTTGTTACTTCTGCTATTTACGACAGTGGGTTTGTCTTTTCAGCCTTGCCTAAAAAAGGCAATATGGGGGTGGCAAGAGCCTTGGCCAGTATTTGAAAGCCTAAGGGTGACAGGTGCAAGCTGTCTCTAGTGAAGCAGAGTGACTTGTCGAGCATGTCATCACAGGCAGACAGACACTGGATCCCCTTTGAATGACACCTGAAACTTAGCCAATTGTTGAAATTGATAATTTTTTCTTTATACTGTGGTATCATTCTTGGTGAGGGCAGGATGCTATTCAGGATCAGGGTCATACCAGCCTGTGCTACGTGATCAGAGAGTTCTTCCATGTCTCTTTTCATGTAGTCCAGGGAGGCATGGCTCAGGTCAATGACAGAGTCGTATTTATACTTGTTCTGGAGTGACCTGAGTGCTTGTGTTATGTGGCGGATCCTGGCACCTGACAGGCAGCTAACAGTAACCTTCTCCTTATTCAGCCTAGTGAGTGGGATGTCAGTGTGCCTGACTATAGAGTCACCTATTACTAGTATGTTGGGTATGTTATTTTACCTTGAGGGCTGTGATTGCGTGGCACACTGGTTTTGTGAAGTATGTGTTTCATGGTTTGTGTTGGGGGGTGGAGGTTGCTTGGATGTCTGCTTTGGAGGGCTCTGTTGCTTTTGCAGATTTCAGGGGTGTCCAACCTTTTGGCTTGCTGGGGCCACATTGAGTGAACAGAAATGGTCTTGGGGCCGCATGTAAAATATATCATATAGTTAACTCTTTTGTTGCTCCGGATGACCACAGTTGACCTCCTGGTTGTACTGTAGGTGCATTTGAACAATGAATAAATGTAATAAATGCCTAATATTTGCCTTAAAATTCTAATTCTCATTCTAATTCTCTAATCTAGCAGTTAACTCTAACATCTTAGTTAATATATATATATATATTTTTTTTTTTTACAAATAAACAGATATTCACTAAAGCACTAGCATTTCTCACTGGGAAAACAATTCCAGCAGTCCAACTACGTAACATGTCAACATCAGCAGTCCTACAATACTATAATCCACAAAAATAACCCAACAAATTTGCAATAAAGTAAAGAATTCACATTACTGACTTAATAAAACAATTCTGAATAAGCTACAAGAGGGTCTCACCCAAACAAATAACTGGTGCCAGAAATATGGCCTCAAGCTAAATGCCAAAAAATGCATCATCATCCCCTTTAAGGAGAGTGATGTCCCCACAAATTATCACATTAATAACAATGTTGTAAGCACGCAATAAGTCGTATGGTACTTGGGCACCCAGGTTGATAGAAACCTGACTTTTGACCACCACGTTGTCTCCTTTGTAAGGAAAGCTTTTTACATGGCCCACTTCATTAGTAAGGATATCTCATCCAGGGACAAGGAGGTCATAACATCCCTGTATTCTTCCTTTACAAGAGCCATTATTGAGTGCAGTGCCCCTTTTGGCATGTGCCTCAGCAAAACACCCTGCCAAAAGAAAGACCACAACCATTTCTGACAAAAAAGGTCAAAGGACTAAGTTCACTTAGTTATCCAAACAGACTAAAAAGCTTCTTGCTTTCCTCTGTTTCTCCCTGGCCCCTATAAATTTCATCATTGGCTTGCTTTCCAGGCTAAGAAAGATCCTGCCTTAAGAGACTTCCTCTACCTCAGAAATACTGGTTATACTTAAAACGCCCACTACAAAGACCACAGCCTTCACTGCAACATAAACAAGCCACTTTTTATGGACAGGTTCTTTACACAAAAACCTTTAACTTCTGTAAAAAGCTCCTCTCATTATCAAACAATGTAGTTCAGCAACACAATGGCTGGATGGATAGCCATAAATGCAGTCCTTGGGTAAGTAGCATAGCCTTCATCAAAGCAGATGGAAAATCCACATACTAACCTTTCCCAGCTGGATGGCTAATATCTAATATTGGTTACTCAAGTCTAGTTTCCCAAGAAGAGGGCCATGTTTTTAACTAAGAATTCCATTTGCAAAATTATATTCAGTATACATATTAAATCTCTCACTCTTATACACACACACACACACACACACACACACACACACACACACACACACACACACACACACACACACACACACAAACACACACACACAAAAAAAGCCCCTACTTGTAAAATAGGCAACCTCAGTAATCACATGACACTCACTCACTGAATGAAATTGTCTGGAAGTCAAAATATCTGAAAAAAAAAATCATAATAGAGATGGATTCATCCATGTAATTTCCCACCACCAAAAGGACCATCAATAAATCAACAAACAACTGCTCGGCAAAAAGTAAATCAATAAGAAAACCATAAACTATAATGCTACATACTGGTGTAAACATATAACTTGTGTCAATCCCCAGGTTAATCCATACCAAAAGATTGTTTCAGAGCTTCAGCTATGTACAAACAGCTTTCTCCTAAAAGCTTTACTCATTGATATTTGCCTTGCTGTAATTATAACTGTTAAAAAAATGTTTTTAAGTTTATTCTGTACCTCAATGATTCTCACTGTTACGAGATGTAATCTCTGCCATATTGTATGAGTACTACATCCATAATTTGCTGTCTCTCTTTCTCATGTATTGTATTATATTGTTTTGTGTTTTTTTTGGAGCTTTTCTCCCCGGGCCTCCGCTGAAAATGGACCTGTGTCCAGTTGACTTTCCCGGTAAACAAATGTAAAATAAAATAAAATAAATAAAAATAAACTTCCCTCCAATCTAAAGCCATTTGACATTCAGACATTTTAATTTGTGCAGAAGTTACTCACAGACTGACAGTTTACTGAGCTGTAATGCTGACCTTCGCTTTTGAAAAAATCAAATTCCCAGACTTTGTCAATAGCTCAAAGTGTAGAGAAGATTATTTATTTATTATATAGTTATTTATTTTAGGGAAGAGTTAAGACAGGCACTGGGAGGCAGTAGAGAGTTGCCGAACAGCTGGGTAACTACAGCAGAACTAGTAAGGGAGACTGCTAGAAAGGTGCTTGGTGTGACATCTGGACAGAGGAAGGAGGACAAGGAGACCTGGTGGTGGAATGAGGAAGTACAGGAGAGTATAGGAAGAGGCTGGCGAAGAAGAAGTGGGATTGTCAAAGAGATGAAGAAAGTAGACATGAGTATAAGGAGATGAGGCGCATGGCAAAGAGAGAGGTGGCGAAAGCTAAGGATAAGGCGTATGGAGAGTTGTATGAGAGATTGGACACTAAAGAGGGAGAAAAGGACCTGTACTGATTGGCTAGACAGAGGGACAGAGCTGGGAAAGATGTGCAGCAAGTAAGGGTGATAAAGGATAGTGAGGGAAAGGTACTCACAAGAGAGGAGAGTGTGTTGAGTAGATGGAAAGAGTATTTTGAGAGGCTGATGAATGAAGAGAATGAGAGAGAAAGAAGGTTGGATGATGTGGGGATAGTGAATCAGGAAGTGAAACAGATTAGCAAGGAGGAAGTAAGGACAGCTATGAAGAGGATGAAGAATGGAAAGGCTGTTGGCCCAGATGACATCCCAATGGAAATATGGAGGTGCTTAGGAGAAATGGCAGTGAAATTTTTAACTAGATTGTTTAATAAAATTTTGGAAAGTCAGAGGATGTCTGAGGAGTGGAGAAACAGTGTTTTGGTACCTATCTTTAAGAATAAGGGTGATGTGCAGAGCTGCAGTAACTACAGAGGGATAAAATTGATCCGTCACAACTTGAAGTTATGGAAAAGAGTAGTAGAAGCTAGGTTAAGAAGGGAGGTGATGATTAGTGATCAGCAGTATGGTTTAATGCCAGGAAAGAGCACTACAGATGCAATGTTTGCTCTGAGAGTGTTACTGGAGAAATACAGAGAAGGTCAGAAGGAGTTGCATTGTGTCTTTGTAGACTTGGAGAAAGCATATGACAGGGTGCCTAGAGAAGAGTTGTGGTATTGTATGAGGAAGTGGCAGAGAAGTATGTAAGAGTGGTACAGGATATGTACGAGGGTAGTGTGACAGTGGTGAGGAATGCAGTGGGAGTGACAGATCCGTTTAAGGTGGAGGTGGGATTACATCAAGGATCAGCTCTGAGTCCTTTCTTATTTGCAGTGGTGATGGACAGGTTGACAGATGAGATCAGACAGGAGGCCCCGTGGACTATGATGTTTGCAGATGACATTGTGATCTGTAGTGAGAGTAGGAATCAGGTTGAGGAGACTCTGGAGAGGTGGAGATATACTCTAGAGAGCAGAGGAATGAAGGTCAGCAGGGCTAAGACAGAATATATGTGTGTAAATGAGAGGGAGGGTAGAGGAATGGTGAGGATGCAGGGAGTAGAGTTGGTAAAGGTGGACGAAGTTTAAGTACTTGGGATCAACAGTTCAGAGTAATGGTGAATGTGGAAGAGAGGTGAAGAAGAGAGTACAGGCAGGGTGGAATGGGTGGAGAAGAGTATCAGGAGTGATTTGTGACAGACTGGTACCAGTAAGAGTGAAAGGGAAGGTCTACAAGAGGGTAGTGAGACCAGCTATGTTATATGGGTTGGAGACAGTGGCATTGACAAAAAGGCAGGAGTCAGAGCTGGATGTGGCAGAGTTAAAGATGTTAAGATTTACACTCGGTGTGACTAGGATGGATAGGATTAGGAATCAGTATATTAGAGGGTCAGCTCATGTTGGACAGTTTGGAGACAAAGCAAGAGAGACGAGATTGCGTTGGTTTGGACATGTGCTGAGGAGGGATGATGGGTATATTGGGAAAAGATGCTAAGGATGGAGCTGCCAGGTAAGAGGAAAAGAGGAAGGCCTAAGATAAGGTTTATGGATGTGGTGAGAGAGGACATGCAGGCGGTTGGTGTGACAGAGCAAGATGCAGAGGATAGGAAGAAATGGAAAGAGATGATCCGCTGTGGCAACCCATAACGGGAAAAGCCAAAAGATGATGATGATGATATTTATTTATTTTTGGAAAACATCTTTAAAACTGTTAAATTGATTACACACCCAGAAACACAGAAAAGTTATTGTGATTATGTAAACCACAGACTGCTGCAAGAAATCAGTCACATTAGCACTCTATGCTTATGTCCGAACAGATTAATCATACCTGTCAATTCTAAAAGAAGTAAAGTAGCTTAATAAGAAAGTTATTTGCAAGGTTACATGGCAGTTTATATTGGAAATAAGCAGAGCTATTAAAAAGGCTCTGTTTTTCATAATTATGCCGAAAAGTCTTCAAGGTAAATACAACTTCTGATTTAGTATGGAACCATACCTCTCAACCTTAGAGCAATAAATCTGGACAAAGCGAAAAATAAAAGTGGGACACAGGCCCAAAAATAGTTAAGCGTCGCAGACACCATTGAAACAACTGTAGTTGCAAACATTATACATCACTTATAATCTTTCTATCCCATTATTATCAGTTAAACATTATATGGCTCATTCAGTCCTGCCTTCTTTTGCATCAAAGAAAACCATGCTTTGAAATGACAAATACATTACAAATAATAAAACACATTGCATCAACATCCTGCAACTTCCTACCTGCAAGCAACCACAGAGCTTTCACTGAAACTAGGGCTGCTTGTTTCCCCAGAATGACAGCTCTCCCTAATTAAGTCTAATAGTAAACAATCTACTAGTATCTGGACTACCTGAAATAAATTAAATTATAGCCTGTAAATTGAAAGTACACTTTGTTTAATTAAACTATATTTCTAAGCCCACTTACTATATTTTCAGTAACATCCCAATATCCATTTCCAGGTCACTTTACAAGACATTGGCAGTGGTAGACTTGGCAACCTTCAGAACCCCACAGGCCCACGCTAATACATTGTCCATTAAATGTAAATATCCATCCACTGTAAATGGCAAGAAGCTATGTCTTAAAAAAATCTACTTCTGGCATGCATAAAAGTATTAGGTTTTGAAACAAAGAAACATATTCTCCACAGTCCGTATGTCTCTGTCTTTAATAATCATCTACTGTTGCAGCACTCCCAACACATAAGCACACACATACACACTAAAATCCCCAACATTTAAAAAATGACATTGTGCCCACTTGATTTGCCAGTATTGATGATCTGCCAAAGCTATGCTTACTGTTGTCCAATCTACCACTGCTTAGAACCCACCAATGAAAAAACAGTACTAGGTGCTTTTTTGTTTGTCTGTAAAAACAATACAACTTTATATGCTACAGTCCCACATAGTCAGTCCACTACTGACCCATTAACCCTAGGCCGCTGTCTCATTCTTACTCCCTGGAACTGCATTACCTTGGATGACTACTTTTATTTCCTAAGCAAAAGACACAAATTGGAAGATGAGGCAAAAATCCAGCCATTCTTTGAAAATCCATACAGTTAAGAGGTATGAGTTCATGTTCAATACAACACTCTCCCTGTCAGGAAAGCCGCAATTTAATGAAAGTGTACTCAATGTATGACATATTTGTGAGCTAACTTGTTTGTGTTCAGTAGGTAGACTGATCATTGTTAGCCTCTTTGTGCATGCATCTCTCTCTGTCATGCACACATATATACACACACACTCTTCTACTTTCACGCACACAATTCTGCTTTCATGCAAGCACTCACTCACTCCGTACTTACCTATTAACACAGGTAATTGCTGTCCCTTTCAAAGGCAACAGTGGCACATCCATACAAGAGTCCCTCTTCAGCGAGAAAACACACACACTGATTGTTCGGTGCAAAATAATGGCGTAAACACATTGACCCTTTTTTGGCTCAAAAACAAAACTAGAAGGGTGCTTTGGCACATGTGCACACCGACATTAGCGTTACAGGTCACAGGAGTGCAAAACACAAAACAAAAAATAGTTTTGGGGCATGTGTATATCGATGTTGCAGTTAGAGGTTGAGGGCCGCATGGAAGAGCTCTGAGGGCCGCATGCGGCCCGCGGGCCACAGGTTGGACACGTCTAATTTAGAGCGTCCTTGTATGTTTTTGTGTATTTACGTGTCTTTTTTACCGGTGCTGGTTTAATGGGTCTATGTGAGACTGGTAGTGTGATGCCAGTATTTCCCTTCTCCTCTTGACTGTCTGATCCAGTCTTGGGTTGAGAGAGCTTAACCTCTAGTTTGGCTGTATAATTGCATCTCTCGCATGTATTAGTGTTTGGTGGTAGGAGGAGAGGGTTATCTGTGTACATGAGGCAGTTGTTACATTGCCTCAAAATGCCCAGATTCACCAGTTGGACTGGAGAGTACACCTGAAACTGCCCTTTAGACATGCCTGGATAGGTACAGTAAACTGTTTTATTGAATGGCTGGTAAGGCTGAATAGAGAGCCTTGTCCTTCTATAGTGCTAGGGTTTATAAGTGCTTGCTATGAGTTTTGAGCTAGTGCCAGGCTGAGAAATGAATGGCTTGAGTGCTTAAGTTAAATGTTTGTCTAGTTCCAAGGGAAAAATTGAAGTGGAGACTTTGTGGAGCAGGGAGTAGTTATACCCTAGCTAACACGCAATACCGGGCAAATGCATTTTTTATAGCTGGGAAATGAAAGAGATAGAAATTAGTCCAAAATGGCCAATAAACTACTACTTTCTGACCTGAAACCACTCCACCAGGGACATATAGGCTGCTCAAAGCTCCCCTTTCTGACAGGTGAACAGAGAAACTTCCTTCTATACAAGTAAGGTATGGGCAAACACAGAGATCTGTAACACAGCCCTGAATTCAGCACTAACCTGAAAACTGGACTATACTAGCCTAGAAAGGCATGAAACAAGTATATATATTTTTTCAGAAAATAAAGCAGATACAATCAAAAAACACTTTAAATGCGCATAAAAAGATGCTTATTGTTATATATCTCAGTTCAGATTTGTAGTCAATGCCCCTAGTAATAAAGTAGGAATAAACACAAATACAGTAAAAGCAGATGAATAAAGTGCAATTTATATATATATATATATATATATATATATATATATATATATATATATATATATATATAAACAATAGAAAACGAACAATCTGATTTAAACAAGTTACCCAATTAATCAGAAAAAAAACTCAAAACTGAGCCCTGTTCCAGCAGTCTTCAATCAGACAAGTTCTAACTGCACACTCCCACTACTAGGGTGCAGGGGAACCTTCTCTAAAAAAGATGGCCTGGATCAGTGCACAAGGTATACAAGCAAAGCTAGATTCAGCAGCCCTGAATCTGGTCTTATGCTACAGCAACAAGGCGCACCAATTTCAGAAAGAGACAGATCAAATAAGCAGGCACAATAAGCATATGACCAGAAATTCCCAGCTCAGAAGGGCAGAATCCAGCCTCTCCTCCCACAAGCGTGCAGACCACAAACCTTCTTAATGTAGAATAACTGGCCTGAAACCCAAGTGCTTAAACCAGAACTAATACACATTTAGAACAGCAGACACTAAGCTTTCAATCAGCAATTCCCAGCTTAGAAGGATGTAAGCCACCTGTTCTGCAACAACAGTGCAAACCACAAACCTTCTTAATGTAAAACAACCAGTATGAAGCCCAAGTGCTTAAACCAAAAGACTTAGAATAACAATTACAATTTAATCAGGCTACTACCAAACAACAATAAGTGCAACAGAATAAATAAAATTGAGTACTTTTAAGAAGAGGCAAAAGCAAAATAAAGAAGGAGGAAACAAAAATACAGTAAAAGCAGATTATTTTTTTTGTTAGTAAAGTGCAAGGAGAGATGAAGGAAGAACCTAATTGGGTTGGCCTTATCAAATCTTCCCTCTGTATTATGTGAAGTGAACACTAGACTCAGAATATGATCTCACTGTATATGGTTAAGTGAGCAAATGAGATGGACTCAGGAGGAGTGTTCAAATAGAGACTTACAGGAGGGGTGGGCAATTCCAGAGCCACCAACACTAACACCAAAACAAGTGAGTATATTATTAACACAGATTGTACTGTTACTGTAGACATGTATCCTCCTGACTGTACAAATATCGACCTACTCCTGAGTATCTTATTTACACAGATTGTACTGTTATTGTAGACATGTAACCTCTTGACTGTACTATGTGAGTATCTTATTTACACAGATTGTACTGTTACTGTAGACATGTAACCTCCAGACTATACTATGTGAGTTACTTATTTACACAGATTGTACTGTTACTGTAGACATGTAACCTCTTGACTGTACTATGTGAGTATATTATTTACACAGATTGTACTGTTATCGACCTCTTCCTGAGTATCTTATTTACTTAGATTGTACTGTTATTGTAAACATGTAACCTCCTGACTGAACAAATATCAACCTACTCCAGAATATCTTACTTACTTAGATTGTACTGTTATTGTAGACATTTAACCTCCTGACTGAACAAATATCGACTTACTCCAGAGTATCTTATTCACTTAGATTGTACTGTTATTGTAGACATGTAACCTTCTGGCTGTACAAATATTGACCTACTCCTGAGTATCTTATCTTATTTACACAGATTGTACTGTTATTGTAGACATGTAACCTCCTGACTGTACAAATATTGACCTACTCCTGAGTATCTTATTTACACAGATTGCACTGTTACTGTATACATGTAACCTGTTGACTGTACTATGGGAGTATCTTATTTACACAGATTGTACTGTTACTGTAGACATGCAACCTCCAGACTATACTATGTGAGTTACTTATTTACACAGATTGTACTGTTACTGTAGACATGTAACCTCTTGACTGTACTATGTGAGTATCTTATTTACACAGATTGTACTGTTATTGTAGACATGTAACCTCCTGACTGTACAAATATCGACCTCTTCCTGAGTATCTTATTTACTTAGATTGTACTGTTATTGTAGACATGTAACCTCCTGACTGAACAAATATCAACCTACTCCAGAGTATCTTACTTACTTAGATTGTACTGTTATTGTAGACATGTAACCTCCTGACTGTACAAATATCGACCTTCTCCTGAGTATCTTATTCACTTAGATTGTACTGTTATTGTAGACATGTAACCTCCTGACCGAACAAATATCGACCTACTACAGAGTATCTTATTCACTTAGATTGTACTGTTATTGTAGACATGTAACCTTCTGGCTGTACAAATATTGAGCTACTCCTGAGTATCTTATCTTATTTACACAGATTGTACTGTTATTGTAGACATGTAACCTCCTGACTGTACAAATATTGGTCTACTCCTGAGTATCTTATTTACACAGATTGCACTGTTACTGTATACATGTAACCTCCTGACTGTACTACGTGAGATTCTAATTTACACAGATTGTACTGTTATTGTAGACATATAACTTCCTGATTGTACTATGTGAGTATCTTATTTACACAGATTGCACTGTTTTTGTAGACATGTAACCTCCTGACTGTACTACGTGAGTATCTTATTTACACAGATTGTACTGTTATTGTAGATATGTAACCTCATGAATGTACTATGTGAGTATCTTATTTACACAGATTGTACTGTTATTGTAGACATGTAACCTCCTGAATGTTCAAATATTGATCTACTCTTGAGTATCTTATTTACTTAGATTGTACGGTTATTGTAGACATGTAACCTCCTGACTGTACAAATGTCGACCTACTCCTGAGCATCTTATTTAAACAGATTGTACTGTTATTGTTGACATTTAACTTCCTGGCTGTACAAATATTGACCTACTCCAAAGTATCTTGTTTACAAAGATTGTACTGTTATTATAGACATATACCTTTTTGACTGTACTATTTGAGTATCTTATTTACACAGGTTGTACTGTTATTGTAGACATGTAACTAACTGACTATACTATATGAGTATCTTATTTACACAGATTGTGATGTTATTGTAGACATGTAACCTCCGGACTGTACCACGTGAGTATCTTAGTTACACAGATTATATGTTATTGTAGACATGTAACCTCCTGACTGTACTAGGTGAGTATCTTATTTACACAGATTGTACTGTTATTGTAGGCATGTAATCTCCTGACTGTACTATAAGAGTATTTTATTTACACAGATTGTACTGTTATTGTAGACATGTAACCTCCTGACTGTACTATGTGAGTATCTTATTTACACAGATTGTACTGTTATTGTAGACATGTAACCTAATGACTGTATAAATATTGATCTACTCCTGAGCATCTTATTTACTTAGATTGTTCGGTTATTGTAGACATGTTTCCTTCTGACAGTATAAATATCGCTCAACTATTGAGTATCTTATTTACACAAATTGTACTGTTATTGTAGACATGTAACCTCCTGACTGTACAAATATCGACCTAGTCCTGAGTATCTTATTTGAACAGATTGCACTGTAATTTTAGACATGTAACCTCCTGACTGCACAAATATCGACCTACTCCGGAGCATCTTATTTACACAGATTGCACTGTCATTGTAGACATGTAACCTCCTGACTGTACTACTTGAGTATATTATTTTATCAGATTGTACTGTTATTGTAGATATGTAACCTCCTGAATGTACTATGTGAGTATCTTATTTACACAGATTGTAGTGTTATTGTTGACATGTAACCTCCTGACTGTACAAATATCGACCTACTCCTGAGTATCTTATTTACACAGATTGTACTGTTATTGTAGACATGTAACCTCCTGACTGTACTATGTGAGTACCTTATTTACACAGATTGTACTGTTATTGTAGACATGTAACCTCCTAACTGTACTATGTGAGTATCTTATTTACACAGATTGTACTGTTATTGTAGATATGTAACCTCCTGAATGTACTATTTGAGTGTCTTCTTTACACAGATTGTACTGTTATTGTAGACATGTATCCTCCTGACTGTACAAATATCAACCTACTCCTGAATATCTTATTTGCACAGATTGCACTGTAATTGTAGACATGTAACCTCCTGACTGCACAAATATCGACCTACTCCTGAGCATCTTATTTACACAGATTGTACTGTTATTGTAGACATGTAACCTCCTGACTGTACAAATATCGACCTACTCCTGAGTATCTTATCTTTTTAAACAGAAATTACTGTTATTGTAGACTTGTACCCTCCTGACTGTACAAATATCGACCTACTCCTGAGTATCTTATTTACACAGATTGTACTGTTATTGTAGACATATAACCTCCTGACTGTACTATATGAGTAGCTTATTTACACAGATTGTACTGTTACGGTAGACATGTAACCTCCTGACTGCACTATGTGTGTATCTTATTTACACAGATTGTACTGTTACTGTAGACATGTAACCTCCTGACAGTACTATGTGAGTATTTTATTTACACAGATTGTACTGATATTATAGATATGTAACCTCCTGACATAAGGTAAATACCTTATATGTGAGTATTTTATTTACACAGATTGTACTGATATTATAGATATGTAACCTCCTGTCTGTACTATGTAAGTATCTTATTTACATAGATTGTACTGTTATTGTAGACATGTAACCTTTTGACTGTACTATGTAAGTATCTTATTTACACAGATTGCACTGTTATTTTAGACATGTAACCTCCTGACTGTACTATGTGAGTATATTATTTTATCAGATTGTACTGTTATTGTAGATAAGTAACCTCCTGAATGTACTATATGAGTATCTTATTTACACACATTGTACTGTTACTGTATACATGTAACCTCCTACCTGTTCAAATATCAACCTGCCCCTGAGTATCTTATTTACACAGATTGTACTGTTATTGTAGACATGTAACCTCCTACTTGTTCAAATATCAACCTGCCCCTGAGTATCTTATTTACACAGATTGTACTGTTATTGTAGACATGTAACCTCCTTAATGTACAAATGTCGACCTACTCTTGCATATCTTATTTACTTAGATTGTACTGATATTGTAGACATGTAACCTCCAGACTGTAGTATGTGAGTTTCTAATTAACACAGATTGCGCTGTTATTGTAGACGTGTAACCTCCTGACTGTACATGAGTATCTTATTTACACATATTGTACTGTTACTGTAGACATGTAACCTCCTGACTGTACAAATATCAACCTGCACCTGAGTATCTTATTTTTACAGATTGTACTGTTATTGTAGCCATGAAACCTCCTGACTGCTCAAATATCGACCTACTCCTGAGTATCTTATTTACACAGATTGTACTGTTATTGTAGACATGTAACCTCCTGACTGTACTATGTGAGTATCTTATTTACACAGATTGTACTGTTACTGTAGACATGTAACCTCCTGACTGTACTATCTGAGTATCTTATTTACACAGATTGTACTGTTATTGTAGACATGTAACCTCCTGACTGTACTATGTGAGTATCTTATTTACACAGATTGTACTGTTATTGTAGATATGTAACCTCCTGACTGTACTATGTGAGTATCTTATTTACACAGATTGTACTGTTATTGTAGACATGTAACCTCCTGACTGTACAAATATCGACCTACTCCTGAGTATCTTATTTACTTAGATTGTACAGGTATTTTAGACATGCAATCTCCTGACTGTACAAATATCGACCTACTCCTGAGCATCTTATTTACACAGATTGTACTCTTATTGTAAACATGTAACCTCCTGGCTTTGCAGATATCAACCTACTTTTTAGTATCTAATTTGCACAGATTGTACTGTAATTGTAGACATGTAACCTCCTGACTGTACAAATATCGACCTACTTCTGAGTATCTAATTTGCACAGATTGTACTGTAATTGTAGACATGTAACCTCCTGACAATACTATGTGAGTATCTTATTTACACAATTGTATAGTTATTGTAGACAGGTAACCTCCTGACTGCGCAAATATCAAACTACTACTGGGTATCTCATTTACTTAGATTGTACTGTAATTGTGGACATGTAATATCCTGACAGTACTATATGAGTATCTTGTTTACACAGAATGTACTGTTATTGTAGATATGTAACCTCCTGAGTGTACTATGTGAGCATGTTATTTACATAGATTGTACTGTTATTGTAGACATGTAACCTGCTGACTGTAGAAATATCGACCTACTCCTGAGTATTGTATTTACACAGGTTGTACTGTTATTGTAGACATGTAACCTCCTGACTGTACAAATATCAACCTACTCCTGAGTATCTTATTTACTTAGATTGTACGGTTATTGTAGACATGCAACCTGATGATTGTACAAATATTGACCTATTCCTGAGCATGTTATTTACACAGATTGTACTGTTATTGTAGACATGTAACTTCCTGACTGTACAAATATCCACCTACTCATGAGTATCTTATTTACACAGATTGTACTGTTATTGTAGACATGTAACTTGCTGACTATACAAATATCGGCCTAATCATGAGTATCTTATTTACACAGATTGTACTGTTATTGTAGACATGTAACCTCCTGACTGTACTATGTGAATATCTTATTTACACAGATTGTACTGTTATTGTAGACATGCAACCTCCTGACTGTACTATGTGAGTATCTTATTTACACAGATTGTACTGTTATTGTAGACATGTAACCTCCTGACTGTACTATATGAGTATCTTATTTACACAGATTGTACTGTTATTGTAGACATGTAACCTCCTAACTGTACACTTACCGGCCTACTCTTGAGTATCTTATTTACACAGATTGTACTGTTATTGTAGACATGTAACCTCCTGACTGTACAAATATCGACCTACTCCTGAGTATCTTATTTGCACAGATTGTACTGTTATTGAAGACATGTAACCTCCAGACTGTACAAATATCAACCTACTCCTGAGTATCTTATTTACACAGATTGTACTGTTATTGTAGACATGTAACCCCCTGACAGTACTATGTGAGTATCTTATTTACACAGATTGTACAGTTATTGTAGACAGGTAACCTCCTGACTGTGCAAATATCAACCTACTCCTGAGTATCTTATTTACTTAGATTGTACTGTTATTGTAGACATGTAACATCCTGACTGTACTATGTGAGTATCTTGTTTACACAGAATGTACTGTTATTGTAGATATGTAACCTCCTGAATGTACTATGTGAGTATCTTATTTACACAGATTGTACTGTTATCGACCTCTTCCTGAGTATCTTATTTACTTAGATTGTACTGTTATTGTAAACATGTAACCTCCTGACTGAACAAATATCAACCTACTCCAGAATATCTTACTTACTTAGATTGTACTGTTATTGTAGACATTTAACCTCCTGACTGTACAAATATCGGCCTTCTTCTGAGTATCTTATTTATGCAGATTGTATTGTTATTGTAAACAGTAACCTCCTGACTGTACAGATATCGACCTACTGAGTATCGTATTTACTTAGATTGTACGGTTATTGTAGACATGTAACATTCTGACTGTATAAATATTGCCCTACACCTGAGTATCTTATTTACACAGATTGTACAGTTATTGTAGACATGTAACCTCCTGACTGTACTATGTGAGTATCTTATTTACACAGATTGTACTGTTATTGTAGACATGTAACCTCCTGACTGTACTATGTGAGTATCTTATTTACACAGATTGTCCTGTTACTGTAGAGATGTAACCTCCTGACTGTACTATGTGAGTATCTTATTTACACAGATTGTACTGTTATTGTAGACATGTAACCTCCTGACTGTACTATGTGAGTATCTTATTTACACAGATTGTACTGTTATTGTAGACATGTAACCTCCTGACTGTACAAATATCGACCTACTCCTGAGTATCTTATTTACACAGATTGTACTGTTATTGTAGACATGTAACCTCCTGACTGTACAAATATCAACCTACTCCTGAGTATCTTATTTACACAGATTGTACTGTTATTGTAGACATGTAACCTCCTGACTGTACAAATATCGACCTACTCCTGAGTATCTTATTTACACAGATTGTACTGCTATTGTAGACATGTAACCTCCTGACTGTACAAATATCAACCTACTCCTGAGCATCTTATTTACACAGATTGTACTGTTATTGTAGACATGTAACGCCCTGGCTCTAAAAATAACGACCTACTCCTGAGTATCTTATTTACACAGATTGTACTGTTATTGTAGACATGTAACCTCCTGACTGTACTATGTGAGTATCTTATTTACACAGATTGTACTGTTACTGTAGACATGTAACCTCCTGACTGTACTATGTGAGTATCTTATTTACACAGATTGTACTGTTATTGTAGACATGTAACCTCCTGACTGTACTATGTGAGTATCTTATTTACACAGATTGTACTGTTATTGTAGACATGTAACCTCCTGACTGTACTATGTGAGTATCTTATTTACACAGATTGTACTGTTATTGTAGACATGTAACCTCCTGACTGTACTATGTGAGTATCTTATTTACACAGATTATACTGTTATTATAGACATGTAACCTCCTGACTGTACAAATCATGTAACCTCCTGAGTATCTTATTTACACAGATTGTACTGTTATTGTAGACATGTAACCTCCTGACTGTACAAATATCAACCTACTCCTGAGTATCTTATTTACACAGATTGTACTGTTATTGTAGACATGTAACCTCCTGACTGTACAGATATCTGCCTAGTCTGGAGTATCTTATTTACACAGATTGTACTGTTATTGTAGACATGTAACCTCCTGACTGTACAAATATCAACCTACTCCTGAGTATCTTATTTACACAGATTGTACAGTTATTGTAGACATGTAACCTCCTGACTGTACAAATAACAACCTACTCCTGAGCATCTTATTTACAAAGATTGTAGTGTTATTGTAGACATGTAACCTCCTGACTGTACAAATATTCCTACTTGGTGAGTATCTTATTTACACAGATTGTACTGTTATTGTAGACATGTAACCTCCTGACTGTACTATTTGAGTATCTTATTTACACAGATTGTACTGTTATTGTAGACATGTAACCTCCTGACTGTACTATGTGAGTATCTTATTTACACAGATTGTACTGTTATTGTAGACATGTAACCTCCTGACTGTACTATGTGAGTATCTTATTTACACAGATTGTACTGTTATTGTAGACATGTAACCTCCTGACTGTACTACATGAGTATCTTATTTACACAGATTGTACTGTTATTGTAGACATGTAACCTCCTGACTGTACTATGTGAGTATCTTATTTACACAGATTGTACTGTTATTGTAGACATGTAACCTCCTGACTGTACTATGTGAGTATCTTATTTACACAGATTGTACTGTTATTGTAGACATGTAACCTCCTGACTGTACTATGTGAGTATCTTATTTACACAGATTGTACTGTTATTGTAGACATGTAACCTCCTGACTGTACAAATATTGACCTACTCCTGAGTATCTTATTTACACAGATTGTACTGTTATTGTAGACATGTAACCTCCTGACTGTACTATGTGAGTATCTTATTTACACAGATTGTACTGCTATTGTAGACATGTAACCTCCTGACTGTACAAATATCAACCTACTCCTGAGCATCTTATTTACACAGATTGTAGTGTTATTGTAGACATGTAACCTCCTGACTGTACAAATATCGACCTATTCCTGATTATCTTATTTACACAGATTGTACTGTTATTGTAGACATGTAACCTCCTGACTGTACTATGTGAGTATCTTATTTACACAGATTGTACTGTTATTGTAGACATGTAACCTCCTGACTGTACTATGTGAGTATCTTATTTACACAGATTGTACTGTTACTGTAGACATGTAACCTCCTGACTGTACTATGTGAGTATCTTATTTACACAGATTGTACTGTTATTGTAGACATGTAACCTCCTGACTGTACTATGTGAGTATCTTATTTACACAGATTGTACTGTTATTGTAGACATGTAACCTCCTGACTGTACAAATATCAAACTACTCCTGAGTATCTTATTTACACAGATTGTACTGTTATTGTAGACATGTAACCTCCTGACTGTACTATGTGAGTATCTTATTTACACAGATTGTACTGTTATTGTAGACATGTAACCTCCTGACTGTACAAATATGCTACCTGAGTATCTTATTTACACAGATTGCACTGTTTTTGTAGACATGTAACCTCCTGACTGTACTACGTGAGTATCTTATTTACACAGATTGTACTGTTATTTTAGATATGTAACCTCATGAATGTACTATGTGAGTATCTTATTTACACAGATTGTACTGTTATTGTAGACATGTAACCTCCTGACTGTACAAATCATGTAACCTCCTGACTGTACAAATATCGACCTACTCCTGACTATCTTATTTATTTAGATAGTACTGTTATTGTAGATATGTAACTTCCTAACTGTACAAATATCAACCTACTCCTGAGTATCTTATTTACATAGATTGTACTGTTATTGTAGACATGTAACCTCCTGAATGTACAAATATCAATCTACTCTTGAGTATCTTATTTACTTAGATTGTACGGTTATTGTAGACATGTAACCTCCTGATTGTACAAATGTCGACCTACTCCTGAGCATCTTATTTAAACAGATTGTACTGTTATTGTTGACATTTAACTTCCTGGCTGTACAAATAATCTACTCCTCAGTATCTTATCTTATTTACAAAGATTGTACAGTTATTGTAGACATGTAACCTCCTGAATGTACAAATATTGACCTACTCCAAAGTATCTTGTTTACACAGATTGTACTGTTATTATAGACATATACCTTTTTGACTTTACTATTTGAGTATCTTATTTACACAGGTTGTACTGTTATTGTAGACATGTAACTAACTGACTATACTATATGACTATCTTATTTACACAGATTGTAATGTTATTGTAGACATGTAACCTCCTGACTGTACTATGTGAGCATCTTATTTACACAAATTGTACTGTTACTTTAGACATGTAACCTCCTGACTGTACTACGTGAGAATCTTATTTACACAGATTGTACTGGTACTATAGACATGTAACCTCCTGACTGTACTATGTGAGTATCCTATTTACACAGATTGTACTGTTATTGTAGGCATGTAATCTCCTGATTGCACTATGTGAGTATCTTATTTACACAGACTGTACTGTTATTATAGACATGAAACCTCCTGAATGTGCTATGTGAGTATATTGTTTACACAGATTGTACTGTTATTGTAGACATGTAACCTAATGACTGTATAAATATTGACCTACTCCTGAGCATACTATTTACTTAGATTGTTTGGTTATTGTAGACATGTTTCCTTCTGACAGTATAAATATCGCTCAACTATTGAGTATCTTATTTACACAAATTGTACTGTTATTGTAGACATGTAACCTCCTGTCTGTACAAATATCAACCTAGTCCTGAGTATCTTATTTGAACAGATTGCACTGTAATTTTAGACATGTAACCTCCTGACTGCACAAATATCGACCTACTCCTGAGCATCTTATTTACACAGATTGTACTGTTATTGTAGACATGTAACCTCCTGGCTGTACAAATATTGACCTACTCCTGAGTATCTTATCTTATTTAAACAGATATTACTGTTATTGTAGACTTGTACCCTCCTGACTGTACAAATATCGACCTACTCCTGAGTATCTTATTTACACAGATTGTACTGTTATTGTAGACATGTAACCTCCTGACTGTACTATGTGAGTAGCTTATTTACACAGATTGTACTGTTACGGTAGACATGTAACCTCTTGACTGCACTTTGTCAGTATCTTATTTACACAGATTGTACTGTTACTGTAGACATGTAACCTCCTGACTGCACTATGTGAGTATCTTACTTACACAGATTGTACTGTTATTGTAGACATGTAACCTTTTGACTGTACTATGTGAGTATCTTATTTACACAGATTGCACTGTCATTGTAGACATGTAACCTCCTGACTGTACTACTTGAGTATCTTATTTACACAGATTGTACTGTTATTGTAGATATGTAACCTCCTGAATGTACTATGTGAGTATCTTATTTACACAGATTGTACTGTTATTGTAGACATGTAACCTCCTGACTGTACAAATATCGACCTACTCCTGAGTATCTTATTTACACAGATTGTACTGTTATTGTAGACATGTAACCTCCTGACTGTACTATGTGAGTATCTTATTTACACAGATTGTACTGTTATTGTAGACATGTAACCTCCTGACTGTACTATGTGAGTATCTTATTTACACAGATTGTACTGTTACTGTAGACGTGTAACCTCCTGACTGTACTATGTGAGTATCTTATTTACACAGATTGTACTGTTATTATAGACATGTAACCTCCGGACTGTACTATGTGAGTATGATATTTACACCGATTGTACTGGTATTATCGATATGTAACCTCCTGACTTACTATGTGAGTGTCTTATTTCCACAGATTGTACTGTTATTGTAGACATGTAACCCACTGACTGTACAAATATCAACCTACTCCTGAGTATCTTATTTACACAGATTGTACTGTTATTGTAGACATGTAACATCCTGGCTGTACAAATATCGACCCTGAGTATCTTATTTACACAGATTGCACTGCCATTGTAGACATGTAACCTCCTGACTGTACAAATATCAACCTACTCCTGAGCATCTTATTTACACAAATTGTACTGTTATTGTAGACATGTAACCTCCTGACTGAACAAATATCGGCTTATCCTGAGTATCTTATTTACACAGATTGTACTGTTATTGTAGACATGTAACCTCCTGACTGTACTATGTGAGTATCTTATTTACACAGATTGTACTTTTACTGTAGACATGTAACCTCCTGACTGTACTATATGAGTATCTTATTTACACAGATTGTACTGTTATTGTAGACATGTAACCTCCTGACTGTACTATGTGAGTATCTTATTTACACAGATTGTACTGTTATTGTAGACATGTAACCTCCTGACTGTACTATGTGAGTATCGTATTTACATGGATTGTACTGTTATTGTAAACATGCATCCTCCTGACTGTACTATGTGAGTATCTTATTTACACAGATTGTACTGTTATTGTAGACATGTAACCTCCTGACTGTACAAATATCGACCTACTCCTGAGTATCTTATTTACACAGATTGTACTGTTATTGTAGACATGTAACCTCCTGACTGTACTATGTGAGTATCTTATTTACACAGATTGTACTGTTATTGTAGACATGTAACCTCCTGACTGTACTATGTGAGTATCTTATTTACACAGATTGTACTGTTATTGTAGACATCTAACCTCCTGACTGTACTATGTGTGTATCTTAATTACACAGATTGTACTGTTATTGTAGACATGTAACCTCCTGACTGTACAAATATCAACCTACTCCTGAGTATCTTATTTACACAGATTGTACTGTTATTGTAGACATGTAACCTCCTGACTGTACAAATATCGACCTACTCCTGAGTATCTTATTTACACAGATTGTACTGTTATTGTAGACATGTAACCTCCTGACTGTACAAATATCGACCTACTCCTGAGTATCTTATTTACACAGATTGTACTGTTATTGTAGACATGTAACCTCCTGACTGTACAAATATCGACCTACTCCTGAGTATCTTATTTACACAGATTGTACTGTTATTGTAGACATGTAACCTCCTGACTGTACTATGTGAGTATCTTATTTACACAGATTGTACTGTTATTGTAGACATGTAACCTCCTGACTGTACTATGTGAGTATCTTATTTACACAGATTGTACTGTTACTGTAGACATGTAACCTCCTGACTGTACTATGTGAGTATCTTATTTACACAGATTGTACTGTTATTGTAGACATGTAACCTCCTGACTGTACTATGTGAGTATCTTATTTACACAGATTGTACTGTTATTGTAGACATGTAACCTCCTGACTGTACTATGTGAGTATCTTATTTACACAGATTGTACTGTTATTGTAGACATGTAACCTCCTGACTGTACTATGTGAGTATCTTATTAACACAGATTGTACTGTTACTGTAGACATGTAACCTTCTGCCTGTACTATGTGAGTATCTTATTTACACATATTGTACTGTTATTGTAGGCATGTAACCTTCTGACTGTACAAATATCAACCTAGTCCTGAGTATCTTGTTTACACAGATTGTACTGTTATTGTAAACATGTAACCTCCTGACTGTACAAATGTCAACCTACTCCTGAGTATCTAATTTACATAAATTGTACTGTTATTGTAGAAGTGTAACCTCCTGACTATACTATGTGAATATCTTATTTACAATGATTGTACTGTTATTGAAGACATGTAACCTCCTGACTGTACATGAGTATCTTATTTACACATATTGTACTGTTACTGTAGACATGTAACCTCCTGACTGTACTATCTGAGTATCTTATTTATACAGATTGTACTGTTATTGTAGCCATGTAACCTCCTGACTGTACAAATATTGACCTATACCTGAGCATCTTATTTACACATATTGTACTGTTATTGTAGATATGTTACCTCCTGACTGCACAGATATCGACCTTCTTCTGAGTATCTTATTTACACATATTGCACTGTTACTGTATACATGTAACCTCCTGACTGTATTATGTGAGTTTTTTATTTACACAGATTGTACTGTTATTGTAGACATGTAACCTCCTGACTGTACTATGTGAGTGTCTTATTTACACAGATTGTACTGTTATTGTAGACATGTAACCTCCTGACTGTACTATGTGAGTATCTTATTTACACAGATTGTACTGTTATTGTAGACATGTAACCTCCTGACTGTACTATGTGAGTATCTTATTTACACAGATTGTACTGTTATTGTAGACATGTAACCTCCTGACTGTACTATGTGAGTATCTTATTTACACAGATTGTACTGTTATTGTAGACATGTAACCTCCTGACTGTACTATGTGAGTATCTTATTTACACAGATTGTACTGTTATTGTAGACATGTAACCTCCTGACTGTACTATGTGAGTATCTTATTTACACAGATTGTACTGTTATTGTAGACATGTAACCTCCTGACTGTTCAAATATCAACCTGCCCCTGAGTATCTTATTTACACAGATTGTACTGTTATTGTAGACATGTAACCTCCTGACTGTACTATTTGAGTACTTTTTTACACAGTTTGTACTGTTATTGTAGACATGTAACCTCCTGACTGTACAAATATCAACCTACTCCTGAGTATCTTATTTACACAGATTGTACTGTTATTGTAGACATGTAACCTCCTGACTGTACAAATATCGACCTACTCCTGAGTATCTTATTTACACAGATTGTACTGTTATTGTAGACATGTAACCTCCTGGCTGTACAAATATCGACCTACTCCTGAGTATCTTATCTTATTTACACAGATTGTACTGTTATTGTAGACATGTAACCTCCTGACTGTACAAATATCGACCTACTCCTGAGTATCTTATTTACACAGATTGTACTGTTATTGTAGACATGTAACCTCCTGACTGTACTATGTGAGTATCTTATTTACACAGATTGTACTGTTATTGTAGACATGTAACCTCCTGACTGTACTATGTGAGTATCTTATTTACACAGATTGTACTGTTATTGTAGACATGTAACCTCCTGACTGTACTATGTGAGTATCTTATTTACACAGATTGTACTGTTATTGTAGACATGTAACCTCCTGACTGTACTATGTGAGTATCTTATTTACACAGATTGTACTGTTATTGTAGACATGTAACCTCCTGACTGTACTATGTGAGTATCTTATTTACACAGATTGTACTGTTATTGTAGACATGTAACCTCCTGACTGTACTATGTGAGTATCTTATTTACACAGATTGTACTGTTATTGTAGACATGTAACCTCCCGACTGTATCTTATTTACACAGATTGTACTGTTATTGTAGGCATGTAACCTCTTGGCCGTAATATGTGAGTATCTTGTTTACAAATATAGTACTGTTATTGTAGACAGGTAACCTCCTGACTGTACTATGTGAGTATCTTACTTACACAGATTGTACTGTTATCATAGACATGTAACCTCCTGACTGTACTATGTGAGCATCTTATTTACACAGATTGTACTGTTATTGTAGACATGTAACCTCCTGACTGTACTATGTGAGTATCTTATTTACACAGATTGTACTGTTATTGTAGACATGTAACCTCCTGACTGTACTATGTGAGAATCTTATTTACACAGATTGTACTGTTATTGTAGACATGTAACCTCCTGACTGTACAAATTTAGACCTACTCCTGAGTATCTTATTTACACATATTGTACTGTTATTGTAGACATGTAACCTCCTGACTGTACAAATATGACCTACTGAGTATCTTATCTACACAGATTGTACTGTTATTGTAGATATGTAACCTACTGACTCTACTAGGTGAGTATCTTATTTACAGAGATTGTACTGTTATTGTAGACATGTAACCTCCTGACTGTACTATGTGAGTATCTTATTTACGCAGATTTTACTGTTATAGTAGACATCTAACCTCCTGACTGTACTATGTGTGTATCTTAATTACACAGATTGTACTGTTATTGTAGACATGTAACCTCCTGACTGTACTATGTGAGTATCTTATTTACACAGATTGTACTGTTATTGTAGACATGTAACCTCCTGACTGTACAAATATCGACCTACTCCTGAGTATCTTATTTACACAGATTGTACTGTTATTGTAGACATGTAACCTCCTGACTGTACAAATATCGACCTACTCCTGAGTATCTTATTTACACAGATTGTACTGTTATTGTAGACATGTAACCTCCTGACTGTACAAATATCAACCTACTCCTGAGTATCTTATTTACACAGATTGTACTGTTATTGTAGACATGTAACCTCCTGACTGTACTATGTGAGTATCTTATTTACACAGATTGTACTGTTATTGTAGACATGTAACCTCCTGACTGTACAAATATCAAGCTACTGAGTATCTTATTTACACAGATTGTACTGTTATTGTAGACATGTAACCTCCTGACTGTACTATATGAGTATCTTATTTACACAGATTGTACTGTTATTGTAGACATGTAACCTCCTGACTGTACTATGTGAGTATCTTATTTACACAGATTGTACTGTTATTGTAGACATGTAACCTCCTGACTGTACAAATATCAACCTACTCCTGAGTATCTTATTTACACAGATTGTACTGTTATTGTAGACATGTAACCTCCTGACTGTACAAATATCAACCTACTCCTGAGTATCTTATTTACACAGATTGTACTGTTATTGTAGACATGTAACCTCCTGACTGTACAAATATTGACCTATTCCTGAGTATCTTATTTACACAGATTGTACTGTTATTGTAGACATGTAACTTCCTGACTGTACTATGTGAGTATCTTATTTACACAGATTGTACTGTTATTGTAGACATGTAACCTCCTGACTGTACTATGTGAGTATCTTATTTACACAGATTGTACTGTTACTGTAGACATGTAACCTCCTGACTGTACTATATGAGTATCTTATTTACACAGATTGTACTGTTACTGTAGACATGTAACCTCCTGACTGTACTATTTGAGTATTTTTTTACACAGCTTGTACTGTTATTGTAGACATGTAACCTCCTGACTGTACAAATATCGACCTACTCCTGAGTATCTTATTTGCACAGATTGTACTGTTATTGTAGACATGTAACCTCCTGACTGTAAAAATTTAGACCTACTCCTGAGTATCTTATTTACACAGATTGTACTGTTATTGTAGACATGTAACCTCCTGACTGTACTATGTGAGTATCTTATTTACACAGATTGTACTGTTATTGTAGACATGTAACCTCCTGACTGTACAAATATCAACCTACTCCTGAGTATCTTATTTACACAGATTGTACTGTTATTGTAGACATGTAACCTCCTGACTGTACTATGTGAGTATCTTATTTACACAGATTGTACTGTTATTGTAGACATGTAACCTCCTGACTGTACTATGTGAGTATCTTATTTACACAGATTGTACTGTTATTGTAGACATGTAACCTCCTGACTGTACAAATATCGACCTACTCCTGAGTATCTTATTTACACAGATTGTACTGTTATTGTAGACATGTAACCTCCTGACTGTACTATGTGAGTATCTTATTTACACAGATTGTACTGTTATTGTAGACATGTAACCTCCTGACTGTACTATGTGAGTATCTTATTTACACAGATTGTACTGTTATTGTAGACATGTAACCTCCTGACTGTACTATGTGAGTATCTTATTTACACAGATTGTACTGTTATTGTAGACATGTAACCTCCTGACTGTACAAATATCAACCTACTCCTGAGTATCTTATTTACACAGATTGTACTGTTATTGTAGACATGTAACCTCCTGACTGTACTATGTGAATATCTTATTTACACAGATTGTACTGTTATTGTAGACATGTAACCTCCTGACTGTACTATGTGAGTATCTTATTTACACAGATTGTACTGTTATTGAAGACATGTAACCTCCTGACTGTACTATGTGAGTATCTTATTTACACAGATTGTACTGTTATTTACACAGATTGTACTGTTATTGTAGACATGTAACCTCCTGACTGTACTATGTGAGTATCTTATTTACACAGATTGTACTGTTATTGTAGACATGTAACCTCCTGACTGTACTATGTGAGTATCTTATTTACACAGATTGTACTGTTATTGTAGACATGTAACCTCCTGACTGTACAACTGTACTAAGTAAGTATCTTATTTACATGGATTGTACTGTTATTGTAGACATGTAACCTCCTGACTGTACTATGTGAGTATCTTATTTACACAGATTGTACTGTTATTGTAGACATGTAACCTCCTGACTGTACTATGTGAGTATCTTATTTACACAGATTGTACTGTTATTGTAGACATGTAACCTCCTGACTGTACAAATATAGACCAACTCCTGAGTATCTTATTTACACAGATTGTACTGTTATTGTAGACATGTAACCTCCTGACTGTACAAATATCAACCTACTCCTGAGTATCTTATTTACACAGATTGTACTGTTATTGTAGACATGTAACCTCCTGACTGTACAAATATCAACCTACTCCTGAGTATCTTATTTACACAGATTGTACTGTTATTGTAGACATGTAACCTCCTGACTGTACTATGTGAGTATCTTATTTACACAGATTGTACTGTTATTGTAGACATGTAACCTCCTGACTGTACTATGTGAGTATCTTATTTACACAGATTGTACTGTTATTGTAGACATGTAACCTCCTGACTGTACTATGTGAGTATCTTATTTACACAGATTGTACTGTTATTGTAGACATGTAACCTCCTGACTGTACAAATATCGACCTACTCCTGAGTATCTTATTTACACAGATTGTACTGTTATTGTAGACATGTAACCTCCTGACTGTACAAATATCGACCTACTCCTGAGTATCTTATTTACACAGATTGTACTGTTATTGTAGACATGTAACCTCCTGACTGTACTATGTGAGTATCTTATTTACACAGATTGTACTGTTATTGTAGACATGTAACCTCCTGACTGTACAAATATCAACCTACTCCTGAGTATCTTATTTACACAGATTGTACTGTTATTGTAGACATGTAACCTCCTGACTGTACTATGTGAGTATCTTATTTACACAGATTGTACTGTTATTGTAGACATGTAACCTCCTGACTGTACTATGTGAGTATCTTATTTACACAGACTGTACTGTTATTGTAGACATGTAACCTCCTGACTGTACTATGTGAGTATCTTATTTACACAGATTGTATTGTTATTGTAGACATGTGACCTACTGACTGTACACATATCGACCTACTCCTGAGTATCCTATTTACACAGAATGTACTGTTATTGTAGACATGTAACCTCCTGACTGTACTATGTGAGTATCTTATTTACACAGATTGTACTGTTATTGTAGACATGTAACCTCCTGACTGTACTATGTGAGTATCTTATTTACACAAATTGTACTGTTATTGTAGACATGTAACCTCTTGACTGTACTATGTGAGTGTCTTATTTACACAGATTGTACTGTTATTGTAGACATGTAACCTCCTGACTGTACAAATATCAACCTACTCCTGAGTATCTTATTTACACAAATTGTACTGTTATTGTAGACATGTAACCTCTTGACTGTACTATGTGAGTATCTTATTTACACAGATTGTACCATTATTGTAGACATGTAACTTCCTGACTGTACTATGTGAGTATCTAAGTTATACAGATTGTGCCGTTATTGTAGACATATAACCTCCTGACTGTACTATGTGAGTATCTCTGTTTACACAGATTGTACTGTTATTGTAGACATGTAACCTCCTGACTGTACTATGCGAGTATCTTATTTACACAAATTGTACTGTTATTGTAGACATGTAACCTCCTGACTGTACTATGTGAGTATCTTATTTACACAGATTGTACTGTTATTGTAGACATGTAACCTCCTGACTGTACTATGTGAGTATCTTATTTACACAGATTGTACTGTTATTGTAGACATGTAACCTCCTCACTGTACAAATATCAACCTACTCCTGAGTATCTTATTTACACAGATTGTACTGTTATTGTAGACATGTAACCTCCTGACTGTACAAATATTGGACTACTAGTGAGTATCTTATTTACACAGATTGTACTGTTACTGTATACATGTAAACTCCTGACTGTACTATGTGAGTATCTTATTTACACAGACTGTACTGTTATTGTAGACATGTAACCTCCTGCCTGTACTATGTGAGTATCTTATTTACACAGATTGTACTGTTATTGTAGACATGTAACCTCCTGACTGTACTATGTGAGTATCTTATTTACACAGATTGTACTGTTATTGTAGACATGTAACCTCCTGACTGTACTATGTGAGTATCTTATTTACACAGATTGTACTGTTATTGTAGACATGTAACCTCCTGACTGTACTATGTGAGTATCTTATTTACACAGATTGTACTGTTATTGTAGACATGTAACCTCCTGACTGTACTATGTGAGTATCTTATTTACACAGATTGTACTGTTATTGTAGACATGTAACCTCCTGACTGTAATATGTGAGTATCTTATTTACACAGATTGTACTGTTATTGTAGACATGTAACCTCCTGACTGTACTATGTGAGTATCTTATTTACACAGATTGTACTGTTATTGTAGACATGTAACCTCTTGACTGTACTATGTGAGTATCTTATTTACACAGATTGTACTGTTATTGTAGACATGTAACCTCCTGACTGTACAAATATCGACCTACTCCTGAGTATCTTATTTACACAGATTGTACTGTTATTGTAGACATGTAACCTCCTGACTGTACTATGTGAGTATCTTATTTACACAGATTGTACTGTTATTGTAGACATGTAACCTCCTGACTGTACTATGTGAGTATCTTATTTACACAGATTGTACTGTTACTGTAGACATGTAACCTCCTGACTGTACTATGTGAGTATCTTATTTACACAGATTGTACTGTTATTGTAGACATGTAACCTCCTGACTGTACTATGTGAGTATCTTATTTACACAGATTGTACTGTTATTGTAGACATGTAACCTCCTGACTGTACAAATATCGACCTACTCCTGAGTATCTTATTTACACAGATTGTACTGTTATTGTAGACATGTAACCTCCTGACTGTACTATGTGAGTATCTTATTTACACAGATTGTACTGTTATTGTAGACATGTAACCTCCTGACTGTACTATGTGAGTATCTTATTTACACAGATTGTACTGTTATTGTAGACATGTAACCTCCTGACTGTACTATGTGAGTATCTTATTTACACAGATTGTACTGTTATTGTAGACATGTAACCTCCTGACTGTACTATGTGAGTATCTTATTTACACAGATTGTACTGTTATTGTAGACATGTAACCTCCTGACTGTACTATGTGAGTATCTTATTTACACAGATTGTACTGTTATTGTAGACATGTAACCTCCTGACTGTACTATGTGAGTATCTTATTTACACAGATTGTACTGTTATTGTAGACATGTAACCTCCTGACTGTACAAATATCAACCTACTCCTGAGTATCTTATTTACACAGATTGTACTGTTATTGTAGACATGTAACCTCCTGACTGTACTATGTGAGTATCTTATTTACACAGATTGTACTGTTATTGTAGACATGTAACCTCCTGACTGTACTATGTGAATATCTTATTTACACAGATTGTACTGTTATTGTAGACATCTAACCTCCTGATTCTGCTATGTGAGTATCCTTTTTACACAGATTGTACTGTTATTGTAGACATGTAACCTCCTGACTGTACATGGTGAGTATCTTATTTACACAGATTGTACTGTTATTGTAGACATGTAACCTCCTGACTGTACTATGTGAGTATCTTATTTACACAGATTGTACTGTTATTGTAGACATGTAACCTCCTGACTGTGCAAATATCAACCTACTGAGTATCGTATTTACTTAGATTGTACGGTTATTGTAGACATGTAACCTCCTGACTGTACTATGTGAGTATCTTATTTACACAGATTGTACTGTTATTGTAGACATGTAACTTCCTGAATATACTATGTGAGTATCTTATTTACACAGATTGTACTGTTATTGTAGATATGTAACCTCCTGAATATACTATGTGATTATCTTGTTTACACAGATTGTAATGTTATTGTAGACATGTGTCCTGCTGACTGTACAAATATCGGCCTACTCCTGAGTATCTTATTTACACAGATTGTACTGTTATTGTAGACAGTAACCTCCTGACTGTACTATGTGAGTATCTTATTTACACAGATTGTACTATTATTGCAGACATGTAACCTCCTGATTGTACTATGTGAGTATCTTATTTATACAAATTGTACTATTATTGTAGATATGTAACCTCCTGAATGGACTATGTGAGTATCTTATTTATACAAATTGTACTATTATTGTAGATATGTAACCTCCTGACTGTACAAATATAGACCTACTCATGAATAACTTTTTTACTTAGATTGTATGGGTATTGTAGACATGTAACCTTCTGACTGTAGAAATAATGGACCTTCTGCTGAGTATCTTACTTACACTAATTGTACTGTTATTGCAGACTTGTAACCTCCTGACTGTACTATGTGAGCATCGTATTTACACAGATTGTACTTTTATTATAGATAGGTAACCTCCTGAATGTACTATATGTGTATCTTATTTGCACAGATTGTACTGTTACTGTAGACATGTAACCTCCTGACTGTACTATGTGAGTATTTTATTTACACAGATTGTACTGTTATTGTAGATATGTAACCTCCTGACTGTACTATGTGAGTATCTTATTTACACAGAATGTACTGTTATTGTAGACCTGTAACCTCCTGACTGCAGAAATATCGACTTACTCCTTAGCTTATCTTATTTAAACAGATATCAGTGTTATTGTGGACATGTACCCTCCTGACTGTTGAAATACCGACCTACTCCTGAGTGTCTTATTAAAACAGATTGTACTTTTATTGTAGACATGTAACCTCTTGACTGTACTATGTGAGTATCTTATTTACACATATTGTACTGTTACTGTAGACATGTAACCTCCTGACTGTACTATGTGAGTATCTTATTTACACAGATTGTACTGTTACTGTAGACATGCACCCTCCTGACTGTACTATGTGAGTATCTTATTTACACAGCTTGTACTGTTATTGTAGACGTGTAACCTCCTGACTGTACAAATATCGACATACTCCTGAGTATCTTATTCACACAGTTGTACTGTTATTGTAGACATGTAACCTCTTCACTGTACAAATATCGACCTACTCCTGAGCATCTTATTTACACAGCTTGTACTGTTATTGTAGACATGTAACCTCCTGACTGTACAAATATCGACATACTCCTGAGTATCTTATTCACACAGTTGTACTGTTATTGTAGACATGTAACCTCTTCACTGTACAAATATCGACCTACACCTGAGCATCTTATTTACACAGATTGTACTGTTTTGTAGACATGTAACCTCCTGGCTGTACAAATATTGACCTACTCCTGAGTATCTTATCTTATTTACATAGATTGTACTATTATTGTAGACATGTAACCTCCTGACTGTACAAATATCAACCTACTCCTGAGTATCTTATTTACTTAGATTGTACTGCTATTGTAGACATGTAACCTCCTGACTGTACAAATATTGACCTACTCCTTTTGCCCATTGTTAGTAGCATGTGGATGATCTCTGAAGCATCATGCTGTGCCACTAACCTGGAGGTGTGGGTATCCTTGATGAATATGGATGCACCCCCACCTTTTGTATTTTGGTCCGGGTTCTGTGGCCGAAATTTATGGTATGAGTTGTAGCCTGGTAGTGCTGGGGTACTCTCTGGAGCCTTAAACCAGGTTTCTGTTACTGCACATATATCAATTTTCTCCATACTGAGGAGTGCCTCGAGTGTGTTCATTTTGAAGTTTAGACTTCTGGCATTGAGTAGCATTACCCTCAGTTTTTTGTTACTTGTGCTATTTACGGTGGTGGGTTTGTCTTTTGAGCATTGCCTAAAAAAGGCACTATAGGGATGTCAATAGCCTTGGCCAGTATTTGAAAGCCTAAAGGTGACAAGTGCAAGCCATCTCTAGCGAAGCAGCATGGCTTGTCCAGCATGTCATCCTAGGTGGACAGACACTGGATCCCCTTTGAATGACACCAGAAACTTAGCCAATTGTTGAAATTGATAATTTTTTCTTTATACCGTGGTATCATTCTTGGTGATGGCAGGATGCTACTCAGGGTTGGGGTCATACCAGCCTAGGCTATGTGATCAGAGAGCTCTTCCATGTCTCTTTTCATGTAATCCAGGGAGGTACAGCTTAGGTCATTCACACCAACATGGACAATGACAGAGTCGTATTTGTGCTTGTTCTGGAGTGACCTGTATGCTTGTGTTATGTGACGGATCCTGGCACCCGACAGGCAGCTAACAGTAACTTTCTCCTTATTTAGCCTAGTGAGTGGGACATCAGTGTGCCTGACTATAGAGTCACCTATTACTGGTATGTTTGGTATGTTATTTTACCTTAAGGGCTGTGATTGCATGGCACACTGGTTTTGTGAAGTATGTGTTTCATGGTTTGTGTTGGGGGATGGAGGTTGCCTGGATGTCTGCTTTGGAGGTCTCTGTTGCTTTTGCAGATTTTTATTTAGAGCTTCCGAGTATGTTTTCGTGTATTTATCTGTGTTTTTTGCCGGTGCTGGTTTAATGGGTCTATGTGAGACTGGTGGTGTGATGCAAGTATTTCCCTTCTCCTCTTGACTGTCTGATCCAGTCTTGGGTTGAGAGAGCTTAGCCTCCAGTTTGGCTGTATAATTGCATCTCTTGCATGTATTAGTGTTTGGTGGTAGGAGGAGGGGGTTGTCTGTGTACATGCGGCAGTTGTAACATTGCCTCAAAATGCCCAGATTCACCAGTTGGAGTGGAGAGTACAGCTGAAGCTGCCCATTGGACATGCCTGGATAGGTACAGTGAACTGTTTTACTGAATGGCTGGTAAGGTCCTTTTGTACAGTATAGGGGGGGATCTAGTGCTAGGGTTTATAAGTGCTTGCTATGAGTTTTGAGCAAGTGCTGGGCTGAGAAATGAATGGCTTGAGTGCTTAAGTTGAAAGGTTGTCTAGTTCTAAAGGAAAAATTGAAGAGGATACTTTCGACCTACTCCTGAGTATCTTATTTACACAGACTGTACTGTTATTTTAGACATGTAACCTCCTGACTGTACAAATATCAACCTACTCCTGAGTATCTTATTTACTTAGATTGTACTGTTATTGTAGACATGTAACCTCCTGACTGTGCAAATATTGACCTACTCCTGAGTATCTTATCTTATTTACACAGATTGTACTGTTATTGTAGACGTAACCTCCTGACTGTACAAATATCAACCTACTGCACTCCTGAGTATCTTATTTACACAGATTGTACTGTTATTGTAGACATGTAACCTCCTGATTGTACTATGTGAGTATCTTATTTACACAGATTGTACTGTTATTGTAGACATGTAACCTCCTGATTGTACTATGTGAGTATCTTATTTACACAGATTGTATTGTTATTGTAGACATGTAACCTCCTGACTGTACTATGTGATTGTTTTTGCATTTAAGTGTTTTTTACCTGTATGTTAGCTTTTTTCTTATCGAACTTGTGTATTCACACTGTTACTTTCTTGGAGCTTTTCTCCCCAGGACTCCACTGAAAATGGACACCTGTCGTCCAGTTGGATTTATCCTGGTAAAAGAAATGTTAAATAAATAAATAAATAAATATCCAAAGAATTACATGTCAGGGGTGTAGTTCCTCCTTAATGCACTGAAGTGGCAGTGTTGGAATATGCATCTAAGAACCTGGTATGATAATTAACCCCACAACCTTCTCATTTTCCAGATATCAAAGGAGAGTCAGATACCTGACAGGAGGATCTCCACTATTTCAGTATTTGGCTGTGACAAAGTGAAAGAAGTTTTGGCTATAGTACCATATTTCAACTTGCTTTACATGCATACTTTATGACTAGGGACACATCATATGACTGACTGGGACTGAATGCAAGAATTACTACCCAGACTAGTGTACTTAAGTTTGTTTCACACATACAAGTACTGCTTTTGACAAATCAGATGATGAATATTTAATTGAAACTAGGGACAGTATTGGTGGTCAGTTGCTTTCACTCGCAGATGGCGTGGAGGCACATTTGGTGGTTGTGATCAATGGTTAACATTTTGTTTGTAATAATGCATTTTGCCTTGTTTTACATTCTTATATATATACACACACACACACACACACACACACACACACACACACACACACACACACACACACACACACACACACACACACATGGCATATGTACACATACACCCACACTTGTATATACTACCAGAGAAAATTCTGGTTATTGAGCATTTAACCATAGTATTGTAACAGAAATGGACAGTTGCTTTGGCACACAGTTCACTCTCAAAAAACACTAACGAAGTCCAAAGAATATCCCTCATCACTTTTCAGTTGAACTTACAGAGTAATTTCTGTTTTCATAAAGCACATTCAGTAGCATAGCAGTAAATACATAAAGAATTAAATAAAATTCAATAAAATAAAAAGCCCTTTTCTAAGATTTATCATTGTCATAGGACAAAAAAGGTGATGCAATGATTACAGTGCAATCCCATTTGTCAATACCAGTTAGATTATCACCTATTGGGTCTAGGTACTGGTACTGTTTCCTGTAATTATGACATATTCATGGGTTTGCCAGATAATATTTTACAGTAGTTATAACAACACAGCTACAAGTTCAGAAAACATTGGCATGAATATTCTGAATCAGCATTGGTCAGAAAATACCCATGACATTTGGAAGGCTGCAGACTGCACAGCATTCTATGAGTGAGAGAGGGAAAACCCCAATGAAGACTGTTGGCTAATTCTTTCATACAGGATTATAAAGCCTATACTAAGACCCAGCTAACCCAAGCTCACTTAGTGTGCTTGAGTACTGGACAAGATAGATGAGGAGAGATGCGAGTGATTATATGACGCTGGCTTTCCCATCCTGAAGGATGGTGGTGGTAAGACTTTGGAGGACAGGTATTGTCTCATGTACAGGTTGAGTGGAAAAGTACTTTATGCTGCTTAGTAGAGTGAATGCTTTGTAGGTTTATTCAGTGTAAAGAAACATGCATTTGTGCAAGCCCGGAATTAGGCCAGCACAAAATTGTAATCCTATGTAGAGTGTCAGTCTTCCATGATTACTTCTTGCCCCTTACTGGTGGTCTTATATGCTGCTTTGTGGACCAAAACAGGTAGCTGACCACCCAAGGAATCTAATGGTCAGAAAACTGAGGGATGAAAATATATATAAAGAAAAAACTAATGCAGACTGCAGTATCCTGCCCCCCACTAAGCATTAGACTGTCAAATAAGGATGCATTTCTTCATTTATTTGTAATTCTTAGTATAGATTATATAAGAAATTTTCTTTAGTTGACAGGGTGTTTTAAACACGCAAGCATCACACACCCTCCTAGTATTAATTATTTACTGCAGGTTAACTAGTAATTAATTTATAGATTAGGTATTAATAAGATGAAATAAATATGTACATATCAGAATAGTGGTATATATATATAACACGGTCTTCTTCAGTAGACTGAAAGTTCACTTACCTGACTTTCAGGTAGCTGAGACGAAAAGGCCAACAACCGCAGAACACTGACATCACGGAACACCGACTTCACACTCCAGGTAAGTAACCACTTGGGCACTCTGTCGAACTTTGCCCCTTACCTCCATGGTAGTGCGATCTTGGAGTTGGTATATTTAGTTAGTGTGTGTGTGTGTGTGTGTGGGGGGGGCAGCCCCCCACATAGGGGTTTGTGGAGGGCAAAGCTCCCCACGTAGGTGGGTTTACTTTCCTTTGCTTTTACTATTTTTTCAGGATGGCCAAGTGGTTACTTATCTGGAGTGGGAAGTGGATGTTCCAGGATGTTGGCCTTTTCATCTCAGCTGACTGAAAGTTGGGTAAGTAAATTTTCGGTATACTGAAGTAGACCCATATGGCATGGTAGCTAAGTAGATTTCTTGGTATAAGGGTAGGAACTTAAATGATGTACTCCTGGATGTCTTAGTGTGTGGTCTTCCCTAAAACATATGCAAATAGAATGATTTAATATATTTTCAGTCTAAAATATTTTTGCAATTAAATTATGGTAGCTAGGATATTGTTCTAATGAGCACTGTGACCGAGTAAAACATAGCGTTATCGTTATTAGAAAATTATGGTTAGGACCACCGGATTTTCATTGAGCTGATGCTGTTTAGCTCAAGCAGAAGCTGATTAGGACACCTGAAGGATTAGCCGAGGCTCAGGAGTTACAGTATGAAATTGAAATACTATAAAAACAGCACCATACCTCCATTTATGGCATAAGTAATATATTTTGCTTCCAACATTCTGGTCTCCATTATAAATTGAATTAATGGAAATCAGGAACAGCAGGAAAAGAGGTGAAAACTTAGGTAACACCTGCTTCACTTCTTATTGATTAGCCTGTCATATGAAGAATTCCTGGTAACCTAATCGAGTTCTGGGGGATGCACCACTGCTTCGGATATTTGTTGTATTCAATATGCATTTAGTTCTACCTGTTAAAATGTTTGCATTCCTGCATGAAAAACAACCGTGTTAGTAGTGATGCTAAGCAGCTTAAATAAAAAAATGATGGCTGCAGCTTTTGTTCTTTGTGAGGCCCCCGGGCCTTCCCCTTACACACCCTTTCTGTGATTCTGTTACTATGAGAGTGTCTTCCTGGACCAACTAAATAAATTAATTAGGTGGCAGCAAATTGCATGATGAAGACAACGATCTTTACCTGCAGAAAAAAAGAAAGTACTGGCAGCGAGAAGTGTCCGTAGTCAGATTGCTGTGACAGCTATCCTGCCTGAACACATTTCAAGTACATACTGATATGGGAAGTGTCAAAGTTTGATGGACAGCTCTGGTTTTAAAATCAGATTGATGCACATCTGTGACCGATATATTTTAATATTTTTACTCTTGCCAGTGCATATGGATTTTTAAGACTGCCAATTCAGATTCATGGGTTTCATTAGCACATTCAAACTACTGAGCGGTTAAGGAATTGAAAGCCAGATTGTCCTAGGGAGAATATTTATTTTATTATTTTTGTTTTAATCTTCATTCTAATTTAGCGAATATTAACAGTCTTTGATTTATAACTACTAAGTGTGACATTGTTTATTTTATGCACCTTGTTCATATTCTAAGGACAAATTGCAATCCTAACAATACTGACACCATGTGTACAATTATAAGAGATTATACAAAGTAACAAGTTACAGTATCTCAGATTATTCTCCTTGCTTCAATGTACTGTGACCTTGGAGTTAGTATGCATAAGTATCAGGAGATGTGTGGAGTACAGTCACAGCTGTGTTTTAACAGTACTGCAGTATGTTTTGACACTAATTCATATAATCACAGATTATGGAGTTAGTATGTATAAGCATCAGGCGATGAGTGGAGTACAATTACTGCAGTGCTTTAATAGTACTGCAGTATGTTTAGACACTAATTCTAATTTTTATAATCACAGATTAGTTTTACCAGTTATGGGACTCACTTTTACAGTGGATTTCCCAGTTCTGATAGAAGTTTTGCTATTCATTCATTCTCTGATTACTGCTTAATGAAGTTCAAGGTAATGGTGGAGACAGAGCTGATCCCAGCATTCAGTGAGCGCAAAGTAGAGAAGCTTATCCTGAAAAGCATGTTGCTCATCACAAGACATAAACCCACACACATTCATGCTGCAAGCACATTTATGAGCGATTTAAAGGCTCACTAATTTGTCCATAATATGTTTTTGGGATGTGAGAAGAATTTTAATACATAGAAATATTCTACATGGATAGAGGGAGGATGCTCAGACTTCTTATAGAAGGCAATCTAAACAAGAACTAAACTGAGACCATCTTGTGAAGCAGTGAGGCTAACCTCAGATTCAGTGTGCCACCTTTACAGAGTTCATTAATTCAATCATTATCTTGTAACCTACTTAATAAAAATGAGAGTTGCAAGTGAGTTGAAGCCTACCCTAGCTTAAATGGGCACAAGGCTGTGAACTAATCTTAAAAGGTGTGCCATCTCATCACAAGATATACACACGCACGCACACACACACACACACACACACACACACACACACACACACACACACACACACACACACACACACACACACACTGTTGCTCCTACATTATAGTGTATTAGGAACAGAGATGTATTTTAATAAATGATGGCTGAAGTACTCACAACTTTTCAAAAACAGAAAACTCCTGAACTTCTAAAGGTCAGACACTTGTAGGAGTGTCTCCTCAACTGGTGCATTTATGTTAATAAAGTTATGTGTATTATTAATGATGCAACTCATTGTCTTAGGACAGCATTGGTATATCTAACACCCTAACAATGTGATAAGTTTTTCCAGTGGTAGACAGTACAGGGGTCTGCCAAGCCCATAGCTAGTTTACAATAATGGACAGTGTATCTTGCTTGACAACAGACTGTGCAGTTCACAAGATCTGTTTTCTATAACTCATTTTTGGAATCCACCAACTCCAGATGTATCAGAAAAGCCAGAGGCCAACATTATTGCAGGCCAGTCTTTAGAAGTTAGTCACATGACCTATTCATGCTTTTTATGCTTGTAAATGGATCCTTATATCTGAAAAGAGACCTCCTTGGCTTTACTCTGTAATCAGTTATACTTCTGTTGATTTTTAGTTTGGTTGTAGAAGTAACTATAGACCTAGAGATTGTGATCGTCTTACAGTATATGGAAAATATCAGACGTATATTAGAAAATCATGCTAAAATAAGATGTGACAGTAGAACTGTATGAATGGAGCTTGAAATTTGTTTGCAAATGGCCTCTATTATAATTAACCAACTTTAATTTTAATTTTACTGTAGTAAAATAAATCTGTTTTGAAAAGGAACTGTACATGTGCACATAGTATTTTAATAAAACTTTGATATGATTTTAGGTATTTGAAAATGTCTGTACTAAAGATAAATATGTGGATAACAGATTAAAAAATAGCACACTGAAGCCTCAGGATAGCTTTGGTCTAACCTTTTTGTCAAGTAGATGACAAAAGCAAACAGATGGCCAACAACAGTGCAAGATGGCAGCGATATCGAGGTTAGGAAATATGCTCTTTTCTCATTTTTTGTGCAATCTTAAGAAGTAATGAGTGTGTGTGTGTGTGTGTGTGTGTGTGTGTGTGTGTGTGTGTGTGTGTGTGTGTGTGTATATATATATATATATATATATATATATATATATATATATATATATGTATATATATATATATATATATATATATATATATATATAATTATCAGAGATTGGAGGAGGTGTGGGGGGCTTGCCCCTCTGCAAAAAAAAATTGTTTTTTGGTCTGCATACTCCAAAGTAGCATCTCTGAGCATGCCCACACAAAAAAAAAAAAACAAAAAACAAATGATAAGTGCTTTCATCCTGTTTAAATCACAAGACTTCTACAGATGGATAACACTCAGTAACTTCACATTAAAATACCAACAAATGTAAGTCACATGATCTTAAAATGTTACTATCTATTAACATTTAAAGTACCAAGCACTAAATTAAAAGACCTTAAAAAGCTTAAGAAGTTAATTATAAATTATTAATTATATTGCCTGCCAGTAAAAACTGTGTCCACCCCTTTACTACATCATTTAAGCTTAGGCTATCTATACAGAGATTTAAGTTTTAAAATAATCAAGATGGACGTTATGCCATTAAGTCCTGGCCAATGCTCTGCATTCAAAGCCAGCTTCCAATATAATTCCCTGGCTTCCAAAAGGAGGTGCCAAGGACCACCCCTAGGATGTTTAACCACTTGTTCCATCACCAAAAGTTGAAGGAGTAGTCCAAAAATTCAGATAAATGCTTAGCCAGTCCGTTAGTGCACTTTTTAGTGTGAATTTCATACAGGTGTTCATGCATTCATACCTTTAACATTCTTTCAGTCTTTCCAATGTAAAAGCAAGAGCAGATATGGCATAACACAGCATAAACTACTCCACTAGTACAGCAGTCAAATTTCAAAATGAAGTAGAAATTGTTGACATAAACTATTTAACAGTTGAGAAACCAAGAACACCAGCAATCTTTGGAATACCAAAGATTCATAAAAATGTGCATATCCCCCCCTTTAAACTGATAGTAGCAGCCTGAGGTTCCAAAACTGAACCAATAGCAGCATATATAGACCAATGGGCAAGTTTAGCAGTAAGTGAGGCATAACATATACTCAAAGACTCATGGCACTGTTTGGAATTATTAAAACAAATAAATACAGAGAGTTTGGATTTTTGTTTCCTAACTATGGACGTGGTTAACTTGTTCTCAGTAATTCCCCATAAAGAAGGGTTAGATTTCTTCAGGGAAAGTTTGATGGGTAGCAAATCAATAGATCTATCCAAGGTCAGTTTATTAGTTGGACTCATGGAAGTGGACTTGACTAACAACTTTATGATTTTTGAAGGTGAATTCTATCATCGGGAAACAGGAGTGACTATGAAGGCCAATTGTACCCCTAGTGTTGCAAATCTGGTTCTCCTAGAATGGGAGAGAAGATATGTTTTTTCCTCTGCCTTTATGGCCAATGTATTATTGTATGTAAGATTTCTGGATGACATACAAATTTTATGGCTAGGAGAAGAATATTTGATGAGCAACTTCATAAAATAGATCAACGGCACAACCACTTTCCTTGAGTTCACATATAAGTGGCATTGTGACAAGATAGATTTTTAAGATATTGAGTTGACTAAGGACATTGCGGGGGGCACCTTGGCCAGTAGTATAAACAGAAAGGAAACATATTCCAATATGTTACTGTACTATAAAAGTTGCCACCCCTTCCATTAGAGGAAGGGTATAATAAAAGGCCAAATGGTTAGGTTATCTAGGTTCATTAGTAGCGATGAAATATTTAAAAAAGAGATCTATATATTAATTGGAATGTTCAGAAACAGAAGCTACTCCTTAAGTCTTTTGGTAAAGGTGAAGAGAGAGGTTATGCTGAAAAGAAATACTACATTTAAGCCTATTTAAATGCAGGTCTAAACAGTAATAGAACCAACATGGCCAAGCTAGACACCAATGTTCTGGTATTACAATGCAATGCAGAAACATCAAACTTGGTATCAAGTGTTAATAATATAAGGGAAACTCATTTTGACAATGAAATGAAGGAAAAGTTGTGGCATAAACCCAAGGTTGTGCACAGTACAGGGCATAGTATAAAGAATATTCTTGAACGTGTCAACAGAAAACAAGGCAAGCACAGGTCCTTGATGTACAAATGTGGTACTTGCAAGACCTGTGAAAATATAAACAATGGTACGAATGTCTTTATAGGACGTTTTGAACGTACTATAGGATGCCCAGGTAGGTGCAACTGCAATACTGCTATGGTGGTTTATTTAGCTACATGCTTATCTTGCCCTAGTTTCTACGTAGGTAAGACCAAAAGAAGGCTATGGGATGGCATTACTGAGCACCTTAGAGACATTAAAAATAAAAAAATGAACAATGCTGTATATATTCACACTCTAGAATGTCCCAACTATAAGAGATTTTTATTCTTTATCATTGATAGAGTACAGAGTGACTCTAGGGGTGGGGATGATGAATTAGAATTAGAAGCTAGTGAAACTAAATGGCAACTGAGACTAAATGCTTGTTGCAAGCCAGGTTTAAATGATTATTGTTCAATAGCTCCCTTTTTGAAGCAAAGGGCAGCTGAGGTTTAATTTCAAGTGTACTGTGAAAATACTTATTTGACTGCAACTAACAGACCTATTATGTTCTGCACTTTAAGTCTATTTTTTAATAATGTTTTATATTTTTATGTTCATTATTAGTATCAGCACTAATATTTTTATATTGAATGCATTGACTATTGTGGTTTTCTAGCATGCTATTTTGTATATTACATATTCAGGGGACATATGCCTTTAAATTTAGTCAGGGTAATTTCATTGATGCAAGCAAAATCATGAATATTTGCTCAAGTAATTAGAGTATATAAAGGAAGTTACATCATAATTGAAGGACTGTGATGAACCCAATTCATGTTTCTTGGCAAAAGCGTTTTGTTGGTTATACTTTAACAGTATTTAATGTTCAATAAACTTGTGTTTCACGCAGATACTGCCTTGGTGGCTTGCTTTTTTTATTTTTATTATTGTTTACAAGTTTTTGAGCCATTTGGCTTATTTTTTGTGTATTTTATTTATTTTGAGTTCCATAGCTTTTTTTGTGAGGAAACACTGTTTTATAGCATTATTTTGGTTCTAAGTAATTATGGAATCCTTGCTGGTTCAACTTAACCAGTCTGTTCAGAGACTAACTTCCATTGTGATGGAAGGAAGATTGATGAGAGTATCTACCAATACCCTGACTGACTCACAAGCTGATCTGTTTACTTTGCATTCCTCACTGGCCCAGGAATCAACGAGGACCACCCCTGTGAATATGAGGCCAGATAGAGTTAATGCAGACCTAAATGAATATTTTACAGTGATTGAAGCAGATCTGTTCAATGAAAATGCTATTTCAAATCAAGGAATGTCATTAAAAATGCAGTTAACTGCTTTTGATAAGTTTTGTAGAAAGTACAGAACACTTCAACTAGATCATATTTTTTTAAACAAATCAGTTGCTCTCAAACACGTTCCCAAAGGCTTATGATTCTGTAAACAGCCCTTGGGGATTGAGGAGGGGTCCCCTGCTTTTTGAGAACTTGTGGCTTTATTCAGCAAAACAGGTTTTGAAATGGACATCATTATCAGAAACAACAACAGTAAGTTGGTTCTTTTGCAGAATGAGATTTCAGTTTTAAATCAAAGTATTATTTTAGATTTACTTTTTGAGCAGTACAGATTTAAGTATTAAAATGTTCTTAGAGACATTAATAACTTTGTAAAAGAGAACAGTATGAGAAAGCAATGTAAGCTTGACAGAGACAGGGCTGATTATTCAAATAATCAAGCATATATAGGGAGAAAACAGTCCTAGGGAAATGTATATGAGACTAGCCCTCAAAATAATGAAAATATTCAGAACAACAGTTCTGAACAATGAAATGGGGTTTGACAACACCAGGGGGGGACAATGATTATTCTTTTCAGGAGGGTCAACAACTAAGGAGGCCTGAGAGACTGAAAAATCAAGGGAAATGGACCCCCTGGGACAGGCAGAACTACAATGTTCAGAGCAACAAGAACAGCAATTACTCCAACAGGCAACAATAACAGGGTTGGAGGACAGACTTTCATTGACTGAGTTATTTAACACAACTGCTATGTCTGACCATGATTTACTGAATATAGTTGAAAAATGATTGTTCTGATGTTGTAATGGAATGTAATATTTTGGAAAGTGATGTTTTTTACATTTGCAACTACAGTGATGTCATTGTTAGTGAAGGGCATTTCAATTTGTTTAAAAGGGATATGTTTTGTACCTACTTATAAGAATGACATTCCAAATGTTTTGATTAACTTACAACTGTATACTAGAAAATTGAATCTCAGTTTATATTTCAAAAACAGTAATACAGGCTTGGATAAAGTCTTGGTGGCCAAACATAAGAGCATATTCACCCCCCCCCCAGGCATCCACTTATAGTGTCCTTTGAGAAATTATGTAAACAACAATTTAGAAAAATAGTCAAATAGACCAAATATAACACCAATAATCTTACGAGAGATGAAGCCACTATTTTGAATGAATTGGCAGGAAATAACATGTATTGTGTAATGAAACCAGACAAGGGTGTGGGGTAGTCATTATGTCTCACATAGATTATAGCTCCAAAATGTTTGAAATATTGAATGACACCACAACTTATAGCAGGACTTCAAGAAATGCTGTTAATAGAACTTATGCCAGGATTGATGTTTTTTTATTTGATGCTCTATTTCAAAATGAAGTAGAAATTGTGGACATAAAATATTTAGCAGTTGAGAAACCAAGAACACCAGTAATCTTTTGAATACCAAAGATTCATAAAAATGTGTATACCCCCCTTTAGACTGATAGTAGAGGCTCGAGGTTCCAAAACTGAACCAATAGCAGCATATATAGACCAATGGGCAAGTTTAGTAGTAAGTGAAGCACAACATATACTCAAAGACTCATTGCATTGTTTGGAATTATTAAGACAAATAAATACAGAGAGCTTGGATTTTTGTTTCCTAACTGTGGATGTGGTTAACTTGTTCTCAGTAATTCCCCATAATGAAGGGTTAGATTTCTTCAGGGAAAGTTTGATGGGTAGCAAATCAATAGATCTATCCAAGGTCAATTTATTAGTTGGACTCATGGAAGTGGACTTGACTAACAACTTTATGATTTTTGAATGTGAATTCTATCATCAGGAAACAGGAGTGGCTATGGGGGAAAACTGTGCCCCTAACTTTGTGAATCTGGTTCTCCTAGAATGGGAGAGAAGATATGTTTTTTCCTCTGACTTTATGGCCAATGTAATATTGTATGTGAGATTTCTGAATGACATACTAATTTTATGGCGAGGAGACGAATATGTGATGAACGACTTTGTAAAATACATCAACGGCACAACCACTTTCCTTGAGTTCACATATAAATGGCATTGTGGCAAATAGATTTTTTTGATATTGAGTTGACTAAGGACATTGCTGGGGGCACCTTGGCCAGTAGTATCCACAGAAAGGAAACATATTCCAATATGTTACTGCACTATAACAGTTGCCACCCCTTCCATCACTGGAAGGGTATAATAAAAGGACAAATGCTTAAGTTAGCTAGGCTTATTAGTAGTGACAAAATATTTAAAAAAGAGATCTATATATTAATTGGAATGTTCCAAAACACAAGCTACCCCTTAAGTCTTTTGTTGAAAGTGAAGAGAGAAGTTATGCTGAAAAGAAATACTACATTTAAACCTATTTTAAAAGCAGGTCTAAACACTAATAGAACCAACATGGCCAAGCTAGACACCAATGTTCTGGCATTACAATGCAATACAGAAACATCAAACTTGGTATCAAGTGTTAACAATATATGGGAAACTCATTTTGACAATGAAATGAAAGAAAAGTTGGGGCATAAACCCAAGGTTGTGTACTGTAGAGGGTGTAATATAAAGAATATTCTTGAAAGTGTCAACAGAAAATAAGGCAAGCACAGGTCCTTGATGTACAAACGTGGTGCTTGCAAGACCTGTAAAAATAGAAATGATGGTACGAATGTCTTTATAAGACGTTTTGAACGTACTATAGGATGCTAAGGCAGGTGCAACTGCAATACCACTATGGTGGTTTATTTAGCTACATGCTTATCTTGCCCTAGTTTCTACTTAAGTGTAAAAAATATATATATGGAGTGGAACAAACCAAGCCTCGATACTGATGTCAAAGCATAAAAAGTCTTTTATTGTACAAAGATAAGCGCTTTCGCATCCAAGCTTCTTCAGATCAAAACTTAATTTTTTATTTTATTGTGGGATTGTGAATAAAATGTTTGGGTGTTAGTTATTGGAGTCGGTATGGTTATATAACCATGGAGAAAAGTGGAAAAACCCACACAATGACTCACTTCCAGCTTGCAGGCAGAGACCGTGCCTCTAGTGATTTCCTTCAGGAAAACTTGTTGGAATGCTCAACTTTGGGAAATTGAAACTGATAAGTTTAAATCTTCTCCAACCTTGTCCATTTTTATTGTACACTCAGCCTATTACTGAGAAGTTAATTATTTACCATAAATGATTCAGTGTCAAAGCTTTGCCTTGCTGTGGGTTTTAAATGCCATTTAAAGCATCTTTGTACCAGATGGTAAGATAAAAGGCAGTGAAATTAGTGCAAATACATAGGACTAATATGATGTCACTGATGTCTCTGCGAAGTCAGTAGATACTGCTGTGACAATTCACAAACATGACTTTGTTTTTGGAGAGCAGAGTGATGGAGCTCTGCTTGCAAGACCTGGTGACCCCTATTCAAGTAACAGGTCCAGACAGTGAAGAAACTGGCTGGCAGGTAGAGGAAAGAGAAGCCAGTGCCAGGTCATCTATCACAGGACAAGGGCTGTGGAAAAAACCTTCATCTGTCATAGGATGAGGGCTGTAGAAAAAACCTACTACTCAGTCATCACGTTGTTGATGGCCAGGCAGTAGTTCCAACAGCATAAGCAGATGCAGTTGGCAATCGTTTTGGCCTGTGCATTAACATAGCCAGGGGGAGGCATGTGGTAGTCTGACACTGAAGGCCTAGCTTCAGATGTATGCTTGCCAGCTTCCTGATGTGGGGGTTAGTAGGGAAATAACAAGTCTTCAGTGGGTGCCACGGATGATGATGTATGAGGAGTTTGCTCATACCCCTAACAGCTTGTGTACCTCACGGTGTCAAGCCTTGGGTGGCTGGCTGTGGTCTTCTGAAAAGCCGTTTGCTAAGACTGTCCTCAGAGATAGATTGAATTTTAGATCATGTCAACATTCTCATTCACACATATGAGGCTTGAATTATGTAAAGGAGAGCTTAAGATTGAAGATTCTTTTGTTTGGAGCAGTAACTTTGGCAAGTAGGATCTTAGATTTATGGGTCTTGATGTGCAAGCCTCCCTCCATATTATTCCATACTAGGAGTGTTTTGCTTAGCATCATCTCTTTGTTTATGCCTAAATTAGTTTCAGTAATCACTCTGAGACAGCCTGCTCAATTGCTATTTTAGTACTATAGAAAAGGTATGAAAGAATATTACACACAGTAGTTTTTTGAAACAGTAAACCTATCATGCCAGCAGAAATTCTAATAAACTGCTGATTTATACAAGGCAGTTATACTTTATAATTTAAATAAACTATGAATTAATTTTTTGCTAATACTTTCACAAAGGCTAGCAAGTCCAATGCCAATAGTAGATCTGGCAAGACCCTTCCTAAAGGGAATACTTTCTTAGACTACACCTCTGAATAGCCAAATATAGGACGGCTAGGAATTCTAGCCATTTGTTACTGCTGAATGAGTCATTTTTAATGAAAGGTATACAGCTGTGTGAAACGAATGCACTGAATATTACTATGGCTCTGTGATAGAGACTCTTGGTGCAGAATATTTCACTCATCATTCTCCTCTTATAATCTTTTTTCTAGCCTATCCATCAGAGCTGACCTTAGGTAAACTGGCACCCTAGGTGAAAAAGGCTTGGCCTCTCCACCACCACACTGCCCGTCCCATCCTGGCCTACACATGCTATCCAGATTCATTTTTATTCCATCCTATTTCTCACAGTTTGCCTAACTTTTCTTTTTTCCTGCAGTTACTCATTCAATCATTCATTCATTCCAAATGGTGTATCTAAGCAAGACTGCACTATAATAACTGCGGTGGGAAACAAGTGTATTACGCTGGGGGTCTGGAGGCTGCAAGAGCCCCCAGAACCCATGGGGGTTCTACATGCTCTGAGGAGCATTTTACAGTTTTATTAAACAGACTTTTCATCCAGTGATTGACTTAACAAAAAACATTATCAAAGAAGAAGTTTAGCCTTACTCTTCAACTTTTTTTCCCTGCTCCCTTCCAGCATATTCTAACTGATGAAAACTACACTGTAATAACTACAGTGGAAGTGTGGAAATAATGTTGTTAAGTCAGGGGACTGGGGGCCACTAGGCCCCTAGAATGCATGAGGTTTCTAGATGTGTTAAGTCAGGGGACTGGGGGGGCCACTAGGCCCCTAGAATGCATGAGGTTTCTATTTATATTAAGTCAGGGGACTGGGGGGGGGCACTAGGACCCTAGAATGCATGAGGTTTCTAGATGCTCTAAGATGCATTTTAGAATTTTTTAAATAACAGTTTCATCCAGCAGTGGCCTGAATGAAACCCATGACTAAAGAAAGAAATTCAACATTTAGCTTTGTTTTTCTCTGCATCCTTCAGTGCACCCTAACTGACCAAAATTACTCTGTAATAACTAAATTAGGCTGAGGATCTGAGGGCTGCTAGACATCCAGAAGCTATGAGGTTATAGATGCACTGAGATGCATTTCAGAACTTTTTTCCAATCTTTTGATCCAAAAATAGCCTTTTGGAAAAGAAATCAAATCTTACTTTTTTATTTCAAGGAAGAAATTAGCTCTATCCAAGTTTTCACTCTCAAAGCTGACCAAACACCAGTTCACAATGAACTGAGACAAATGCTTGTGAGAATGCATATATCATATCTAGGTATAGTAGCTGTCCTTCTACCCAACCTCAAAATAGGTAGTCACTTTCTGTGTATTACACTCTGGTGTTAAATTGAGATTAAAATTAAGGCACAAATGTCCACACTCATATTTCATGCTCCTGCTGTCAAATTTATATACAGCATGCCTGCTCAGCTACTACTCCTAAAAATAGCCACCATCTGTGTATCCTTCAAATATCAGACTGGGACAAAACTGAGAAAAACAACCAAAATATAACATGTATGCTGTCAGACATATATAAACAGCATATTTATTTCCTTTCCCTGAAAAGATCGCCATCTGTGTATGCATCAGATGTTTGATTGTGAGTTAAATGAAAAAAAAAAATAAGTGCAATAATGATCACAATTTGTAACTTCTTCATACAAAACCATACTCATATACAAACTATAGTGACCTTCTATGCAACCCTCTGAAGTTTCTGAGGAAAATTAAAGAAATAATGACCTCACTGTCCCCAGCCCAACACAAGATATAATGCACAGAGTACATCGACCTTCTGTGGATACCCATACACCGGGCTAGTTTTACACTAAGTGTGGTTCAGGGCAGGGGTGATGCCTAAGCTCATGTCAAAATCCACTTATACAGCCTTGGTGTGTGGGGTCACCAGCCCACCCCCCAGAAGTTCTGAAGGTCTAGGTATTCTGTGATTCATTTATTTCTTGTTTTCTTGAAAGATGACTGTTAAAGTGAGCGAGTGACAACAAGATCATTTACTTTCATCCAGACTCCACCAAGCAGTTTTAGACACTTTTATGTACAGTTCGGATGTCTGGTTGTGATAAAAGGGGGTGACTGTGCAATGTATTTCACCATTGTTAACAGCTCCACAAATTAAAATATTGCACTTTGTTTCACATAATTACATTAGTCCTATAAACCCAAAATAATAAGCAAACAACATAAAGCAGTTAGTTGTTTTCTTCCACAGAGGACAGCCACTGCAGTGGCCAGTTAAGTAGTCCATCTTACTTTTCACAGAAGCACACTACTTCTTCAAAGCCAGATACTGATTGTTAAACATGAGCAAGGATGAGGTCTGTTACTTTCATTAGGTCAGCCTCAACCCAGCAGTTATAGCCTTGATGTCTGATGGCCATGTAATATTATTTCACCTCTACAGTCCACACAAACAAGTTGCCAGACATTAAAGTAGTGAAATTAAAATTGTTTCATACAATCATAGAACCAGAAAAGTATTTCCTAAACCATCTGGTTGATCACTGCCAACATTATTGTGAAAACAGTAGTAACACTTCTTACCATGCCATTCCCCTCATCCCAACCTCCAACACAAATTAAAAAGCCAGAATTATTAGCCAAAATATCTGGTTGATTCATAACTCTAAACCTTTCGTCCCCAAAATGAGGAACTCCAGCTCTCATGATATGGAACAAATTAGCAAAATATGGAACACATATCAATGACTTACTAACAACATCAACTAGAAAGGTCGTAGGATGGTTAGAATATGCCAGTTTTACTTATAAAAAAGATCTTTTAATGAATTAATATGATTCATTTGTATTTATCATGGATATCAGTTAAAAAAAATCCTAACACAGAATGTGTGTCAGACCCCAGATGAGGTACGTTACTCATAATGAGGTACACTTTTATTTATTTATTACAGTTTTGATGAGTCCACTGGGCCTAGAAGTCCCGTTTTCAGTGGAGGCCCGGGGGGAGAAAAGCTCCAGAGAAGTGGTCAATTCTATAAAAATGTTATACAAAGTTAAAAGGCAGTAAAACAGTGAAACATACACAGGATAATATGCAGTTAGTTAAAGGTGAAAGACATTCCTACCACAGAACTGAGGTTTGTATAGTCAAAACATTATTTACAGTGTGTAGGTAACTTTACAGTAGTTATAGAGAGACAAGATATTTCTGGTTCTAAGTAGTTATATACAACTATGAGAATTATGTAGTCAGAGAATATTTACAAAGTATAGGCAGTTCAGAATGAAAACATGAACATTATGTACAGAATAGAAACATTTTTTAGATGGAATTATGGGGAGAGGACAGAGAGGAGACAGGAGTGGTGAGAGAGTTAAATGATGATTTATAGTGGTGAGGGTAGTGAATATAGGAAGCTTATGTGGTATGGGGTAGAGGTTTATAGAACTAGGGAAATGGTAATGGAGGAGTTATGTGGTAGGGGTAGAGGAGCATTCCCACTTTGAAAAGAGGTGTGACTAAAGAAGAATTTTGAATTTAGAGTGGCTCTGGATATTTTGAAGGGAGGCTAGAAGAGAATTCCAGAGTTTTGCTAAGGAGCAAGATAATAGTAGGTGACCAGGGGACCGAAGAGGTTTGTATATGTTTAGAAGATTGCTGTTTTCTGATCTAAGTGAGCAGGTGGGAATGTAGGGGGTTAAAGAGGTGGACAGAGATGGACAACTACAGTGTTTGAATATGAGTTTGTGTGCAGTAGAAAGTTTGAGATAGTTTTGAAGTTCAAGCCATTGCAAAGAATGCAGAGAGAGAGAGAAAGAGAGACAGCGATGAGATGAGTTTCTGGAGGTGGTGGCAGACTTGGAGATTTTGTTGTAATAGGCTTCAACCTTGGCCTGTAAACCTAGCTTAAGATTAGTGAAAAGGGGGTGCCATACATGAGAGAGAGGGTAAAAGGTAATTAGATGTGAGAATGTGTCTGGTGGAGGGGGTGAGGTACTGATTGTGTCTATACAGGAGGCCTACTTTTTGGTGATTTTTTTTATGTTTGTTTGGATATGGGTGTCAAATTTTAGATTTTCATCAGTCATGACACCAAGTAGTTTGGTATGTGATACTACTCCTCTGGGTCTTTTATTCTGAGCAGTAACTGCAAAAGAGTTTTTGTCTATATTTGTGTTTTTAGATGGGGAGAAGATCATTGACTTTGTTTTGCAGGTATTTAAGGCGAGGTGATTACTTTGCATCCATGCTTTGGTATTAGAGAAGGCTAGCTGAGTTTTGAGAAGAAGGTCAGAGGGGTGTTTCCTGAACAGATCATAGTCAAATCTTCAGCATATTGAATTAGTGTGGCATCAGGGAGAGAGTGGTGGAAGTTAGTAATGAAAATGTTAAAGAGGAGGGGGTCGATGACAGAACCCTGTGGGACACCAGTAGGGGTGTATAGAAAGGAAGACTGTGAGGTATTCCATTTGATGGCTTGGTGTCTTTCAAAGAGGTAACTACTGAACCAGGTGATAGTGGGGGAGGTTGAGAGAGGAGGGTTGAGATAGTAGTAAGGGGTGGGAAAAGGTATCAAATGCTTTGGAGAGGTCAAGGGATGGGGTAGACACCATTTTGCCAGAGTTGCGAGCTAGGTTTATGGAATCTAGAAAGGAAAGTAGGACAGTGATGGTACCATGCCTGGGGTGGAACCATGTTGTGTAGGGGTTAGTAGGTTGTTTAGGGTCAGATAGGGCATCAATTGGGATTGCATACACTTCTCCATGATTTTGGATAGTGGGGAGAGGATGGCTATGGGTCAAAAATTAGAAGTGTCAGTGTTTTTGCCTCCTTTATGGAGTGGAATGATAAAAGCATTCCTCCAGAGTGAAAGGACATATGATCTAGTAAAGATCTGTTTATTATGATAGAGATGGGATAGGTGATGCTGTCTGCAGACAGCTTGAGGAAGGTTGTGGGTAAGTTATCTGGGGCGGGGGAGGATGGTTTAAGTTGGAGGAGGAGCTTCTTAATTTTGTTTGTAGAAACAGGAGAGAAGGTAAAAGTAGGGGTAGTGGTGTTTAGATTGGATGGAGAGGAAGGAGGATTGGTTGGGGGGGTTGACAGTGGTGAGAGAAGCTGGCAGTAAGTTTGGCTATGGATTCTATGAAGAAGGTATTGAAAGTAGAGGCATTTTCTAGATCAGTTTTGTTTAGGTTAGGGAATGGATTGTCTTTATTACCTGGGTGGAGAAAGGAGGAGATTGAGTCCCAGAATTTTCTAGGGTTGGATAAATGTTCAGATTGAATTTTGCAATAGTATGATTTTCGGTCCCTGATTATCATTTTTACAGTGTTATGGAGTTGTTTAACTTCTGCTAGGATATGGGGTGACTTGTTTTTTTTTTTGGAAGAGTTTCCACTTTTATCTCTTAGGTGCATGCTTTGTTTAGTTTCTTTGGTTAACCAAGGGGAGGATGAAGCTTTGACTCTTTCAGTTTTTAGTGGAGCAAGGTTGTTAAGAAAGTTCAGGAAGGTTTTGCTGAAGTAATCGATGGCATTGTCAAGAGATAAAGTGGCTGTAGCATGAAAAACAAACTCTCTATGAGATCTGGATGTAAGAATTTATTGGAGGTATTAATATATGAACAAAAATTGCACCTCCCACACTGTTGTGTTGAACACTCCTCTTCAACATCCTCCACCCTCCTATCATAACAGAGGATAATACAGAAACCTAAGTTTCTCTCCCACTAACTCACACACCCTTGTATCAACCATCAGTACTGGCCAGTTCTTAGTGAAAATCTCAACCAGCTCTCTATTATCGCTAGTAAAGAGGAGTGGTACTTTCAGATGGTCCTTAACTTCATCCTGTACTACCGGTCGTACAATGTTGCTATGTGGTCCAAAATAGGGTAAAGCTATGTTCTCCCTTAAACCACTAACAGTGGTCATATTCTCCTGTATCTCATCAAAACAGTACCCCCTATTCCTAAGCCTATCACCCAAATCATCCATCTCTTTCTGGAACCCTTCTATCATAGGGTTCAACCTGGATGATTTCATACCTTGGTCTTTTTTCAAGTTCTTAAATATATAACTGGGATGCATACTGGACCTTGCTAGCAGGGAATTCCTGTAACAAGGCCTCCGAAATACACCAGTATTGATGCAACCATTACCCAGTCTTTCTACATAAAGGTCAAGGTACTCTATTCTATTATTTCATGACACCATTGTGAATTTTAAACATTCAGTCAGACTGTTAATCATGCTATGGAGATATGAGCTGTAGAGGGGGAAGGGTAAGTGTTATGGTTAGGGTAAGCTGAAATGGTGGGGGGAGAGTTGGGACCTGGATTAGGGTGTATATCACCACTGAGGATTGATTTTGAGAAATCGGTGTGAAGTGGTGAGTTGGAAGTGGCATATTTTATTTTGCAAAAATAAAATTTGGTGCGGTAGGTATGTGTTTTAGTTTGGAGTATATGGTGTTTATGGAATGGGAGAGGGTTATGGCATAAAGGCTGGAAGATATAATAGAATGGTTGTATGAGAAAGGTGGATTAAGGATAGATAATGTAGGGGTTGAGAGGTATGGATTGATCACTAACAGCATTCTGAAAAGCAGTAATATCATTAATCACCATGTCATTCCTCTCATCCCAACCTTTTACGAATATTAGCCAAAATATGTGGTTGATCATTGCCAGCACTGTAAAAGCAGTAGTAACCCTTATCTCATTTGTATTATTCTTGTTAATCACTGCCAGCAGCATTATTGTGACCATTCAAATAACGCGTACCTCATAGATGCCACATTATCCCTCTCTTATTTGGTCAGTCAGAACTTAATTAATGATCCCTGGTTTTAATAGGTTTCAATACGCTTACAAACAATTTCTTGAGGTGACTTTGCACCCATATTTTTAACACTGTGAGGTTACAAGGTCTGTACTGTGCTACTCTGACCTTGCAAATTTTAACCAAACATAACATGGCCTGAATATTAGCAAGTCAATTGGAGCCCCACTTCCTGGAGTGCTCAATATTCTGTGGATGAATTTTATTTTAAATTACTACTGATGGCTTTATTTATTTATTTTTTAGAGCAATAAAACATTGCCCTAAAAATAAAAATATAAATAGAGAAAAAGCAACCCTACAACTGCCACAAGCAAGGTGATCAAAGAGGGTGCCTAGTTTGCCTGTACATAAGGCCAGCCCTGCTAACCATGGTAACCTATGAATAACTACAGTTGGCATGAGGTAATGTCAGCTTTATTAAATGCTAACCACAGTTTGAGGTGCATCATGGTGAAGGAGATGCCACCCCTTGTCATACTGATGCTTAAGTATTAGAAAGGTAATACATATCAAACTCTTTGCTCGGCAATTCATGCTAAAGTCAACAATTTCAACAGAGAAAGAGGCATTGCTGGAATTTTTTGCTCAAGAATTCAGGACAAAGCCAATGCTATGTGTGTGTGTGTGTGGGGGGGGGGTGGCAGTGGTTAAGAACAAGAGCTAGTATAAAGCTATAAAGTCTGCCTTCGTTGACTAAGTAATCTTCAATGCTTTACCAGAAAAGTCATTTTGAGGAACAGTTTAAAATTACAGACAGTTGAGAGGTAAGGGTGTGAGTTAAAATGCCTTACACTGTATGATTTTTTTTTATTTGTTCACAATAAGACATCTAAAGTGTACTCAGACAAGAAAGTAATTGCTTAGCACATTTGTGTGTGTGTGTAGACATGCATGTGTGCATATTTGTGGATGTGTGCGTGTGTATATGTATACGGACATTAAATACTCACACAACTTATATTTTAAATGTAAAATACTTCCTCTGATATTAATTACATATGCTATGGCAAGTTTGAAATACCAGGTGGAGGAGCTATTTTACATTAAGAATATAAAAAACAATCTACTAAGAACAAAACAAATTTAAAACAATGTAACAGATATCCCATTGTCTAAGTGCAATAATGCCCTCCAGGGTGGGCATTATATGAGAAATAATGCACTTTCCTACCTACAGAATCAGGCCTCATAACATCTCTGAATGGTCCATTATTCTGCCAATAACGTATACCTTGTTGGGGATTATTGCTTGCCAATGGTCTTTACTGATTCCCATTGTAAGCCTGGTCATATCCCTTATTCATATTAACCACAGCCTGGCCATATACACTATTCACTGGTTAACCACATCCCGGTCATATCCCTTATTCACTGTTAACCACAGTCTGGTCATATCCCTTATTCACTGTTAACCACAGCCTGGTCATATCTCTTATTCACTGTTAACCACAGCCTGGCCATATCCTTTCTTTACTGTAAACCACTGCCTGGTCATATCCCTTATAAACTGTTAACCACAAACAGGTCATATCCCTTATTCACTGTTAATCGCTGCCTGGTCATATCCCTTGTAGACTGTTAACCACAGACAGGTCATTCCCTTATTCACTGTTAACCACAGCCTGGTCAAATCCCTTATTCACTTTTAACCACAACCTAGTCAAATCCCTATTCTCTGTTAACCACAGCCTGGTCATATCCTTATTCACTGTTAACCACAACCTGGTCATATCCCTTATAAACTGTTAACCACAGAAAGGTCATATCCTTATTCACTGTTAATCACTGCCTGGTCATATCCCTTATTCACTGTTAACCACAGCCTGGTAATATCCCTTATTCACTGTTACCCACAACCTGGTCATAGCAAATAAACACATTTCTCAGTATGTTCACTATGTTTCTTGTTTATTCACACTACCTTTACTCATTATCCCAGGTGAATATTAATTAATCCTTCTTGTTTTGACCCTGGTCAGTCACCACTGTAGTGTTTATTGTGAGGCTATTTAATGATTGGTTACCTATGCCATCAGTAAGATCACTTTTCTAGATGTCTTAGTTATTAGGAACAATGATCATACCCTAACATCAGAAGTGTATCACGAATACCCCCCCAATATAACTCCCTTCTCCATGCCACCAGCTTTAATCCTCCAAATATATGCAGAAACATCCCCAAATCACAATTTTTACATATGAAATGTATACATTCAAGTGATGCTATTTATCAGGTATATCAAGAAGACCTTACCACCAGATTCAGGAACAGAGGATACAAAATGGGGAATATCTTTCAGGCCAGACATTGGGTGGCTAATCGTGACAGGCAGGATCGTTTAACATATAGGGATAAGACTAAGAACAAGGATTCAACCATCTGACTGGTCACTACTTATGGTAGAAACACTGATGTCCTACTCAATAGTGTCCATAGACATTGGAACATACTTTTGGCAGATAACAAAATATGCAAATTTCTGGATGACAGATGTCAATTTTCTTTCAGGAGAGTCAAGAATTTGGGCTCATTCTTAAATCATTACAAACATAGTAGGAGAAGTAAAGGCGATTCTCTACAAACCACTCTTGTGGGGGACAAACTCAAGGGATGTTTTCCCTGTGGCCATTGCACTCACTGCAGAAGGGTGATGAAGACATGCCAGTTCAGCAGCAAAAATACTAGGCAAGTATTTGATATTTTCATTTTTGCTGTCAGTCTGACTGGGTGATATATTTGGCTACCTGTAGCTGCTCTGCATTTTATGTGGGACAAACGTCAGGGCCTTTAAAATTCAGAATCTCCAAACATTTAAGTGACATCAGACAGAAGAAGCTCACAAATAGTTTACACAAACATACTGGGGTACATATGACTGCATCCTTTACTTTTACTGTGAGTCACAGAATCATTGGACAGAGAACAAATAAATCAGGTTGGCACCAGATATTAAATAATAAAGAGAAGAAATTGATCATCAAACTGGGGGCAATGTTTTCACCAGGGCTTAATGAATACCTTTAATTGGTATGATTAATTGAATAATTAATTCATTAAGTTGGAGCTTCATTTAGTGGCAAGCTATAAAAAGGAGAACAAGTGAATATGTCTTTACACACTGAAGAAGGCTTCGTATTTTTACAGCTGAAACTGGTCTGTTTTGTCTCCTTTTCATGCCTTTGAGCTAATAAATGTTTATGCTACAGTTTGCTGGCTCTCATTTCTTTACTGCTTCAAGGTCTTTTTGGAACCGTGCAGTTGCCATACTTGCAGGGGTTGCCTTATCTACGGCTAATTAATGATTGCCGTAAACTAGGTATAGCATGTCTTTTCTACAGCTTATCTATTGATACAGCAATATATCTGTTTTAATCATGTGCTCTTGGCTGCCTTTCAACATACTGCAAATAAAAAGTAGAACATGTTGGCATGTTACAGTCGTTTTCTTCCACAAGAAAAAAAATCAACAACTGGAGTGATCCTTTTTCCTGAATTTTGCTTTAGAGAAGTTTTGTACATCAATAGTTTAATTTCTCAGGGTGACACCACAGTCAGTTTGTGAGAGCATAGACAAGCTATTCAACAATAAAACTATGATGTAAAAGAGAACTTCATGTAATAGTACAAGCCAAGCTTTCTGTTAAAAGCTGAATGTTTGAGAACTTGAATATAATCCATTACAAAAGACTATCCCTGGGATTCAATAAACTCCTTGTAGGCTCTGTGCGAAGCCTACATGGAGTTTATATGTTTGTATTGTGGTGCATGGTGAGCGGTAGTGGGCAATGCATATTAATTATGCGCGGCATGTCTAAGCTAGGTTTCATGGCTGGCAACAGTGTTGCAGGCCAGGAAACCATGTAAGCAAATGCGGATATGAATTCTGTGTAAAGTAGAGCACCTACAGTCTGCAGATTTGCACGGAATGCCACATTGATTACCAGAGCTTCACAGATGGCTATCAATCTGTTGGTGCAATACATATACACAAAAGCCAACATAATAAGAGGACACATAACCTGAAATAGGGACATATTTGACATAGATGTCACATAGAAATATGTCACATAGAAATGTGTTAGAATGAAACTCTCAACCTCTTAGTGCAAGAAATCTGGACAAAGTTATAAATAATGGGAGACAAAGGCCAAAAACTAGGGACAGATTTTTTAATATTTCTCTTCAAAACTTTGAAAGTTGAATGAATAATATGTTATACAGTACCGTGAACTATCTGAAGAGCATGAAGTTTGAAACTCAAATACACAAACAAAAACAAAACCACTGTACCAGATAAAGTCCAGTCCAAACTCCAAAAATGAGCAATGTAGAATTCAAGCAGGCAAAGGACACGCACATTTCGTAAGTGTTATTATGCTTCATCAGACATAAAACTCTATTAAACAGTACTTCTTTTTTATAAAACAAAACAACCAATCACTGCTTTCAATCTATTACCATCAATTAACTAAAGAAACCTAGGCATATTAAAACAGTCTGTCACATTTTCAAATACATTCTCCCTCTATATAAATTCAAACCATCAAATACATATAAAGTATTTTAACATTTACAATCAAATCTCGAATAGCAGTTTAAAGCATTAAATCCACATGTTAAAATGTTGTAATCATGATATGTATTTTTCAAAATACAAAATATACATTTCTTATTTTTGTTCAAACACTGCTATCTTGAAATGCATTTATTTATATATATTCCAGTTGTAATGTTTCCTAGTATCCAATCTCCTCTAGTCTAAATACGACCTTAGCATTACTGGCCCTATCACATATATTGACATCAATCTTAAAAAGGTATCTTAGCTTATGTGCTGAACTATTACTCAGTGATTAAGCACAAACCAAACATTAATAATCTCATCAGTGTGTCATTGATATTTCAAATGTTATCATGACTTGCTTATCGCTTAGTGTTCCAATAATGATATGTGCTGCTAAATCAGAACTTATAAAACACTTCATAGAAATCAGATCTCTTAAATAAAGACATATAATCCACACAAATACATACTGTAAGTCATTTCAAGTATTCCTTACCATAGCACTCACTGTGCATCGTGAAGAAGTACTGTTTAACAGAGTTTTATGTCTGATGAAGCGTAGTAGCACTACGCAAAAGCTCTCACATACTTTTACTGAATAAACATTTTTTATGCCGTGTGTGTGCTTGCCTGTTTGGGTTCTGCATTTGAAACTCAAATATCTATCATCAGTTTTGGACTTCAATCTGCAAAGATATGCCAGTGATTGTCAGAAAACCAATGTATTATGAGGAAAAGATCAGAAATATGAGATCAAAAGTGGGCATTCTGCACAAATCAAGTCATTTGAGAGGTATGACCTCAAATGTATGTAATATTGACTCACATCAGTCCTGAGATCATCCTAGTGACATGGCAGAAATCTACAACTTTGATAAGGAAACATCTGAAAAATCTGGCCATCCTGGGACTATCTGGACAGTTGAAAGGTATGAATGTGAAGTATATGGTCCAAACACAGTAAAAGACACTGTACCTAGAGTGCAGAGTATAGAGATATTCCATTCCTGGCACTGTGTACTGAAGCTGTGAAAATGATCTGTAATGGGACATGGACTGCCATGTAAAATGAACACTCAGGGGAAGTGTGTGTATTGAATAGGGATACACACATGAATTCTAGGAATGAACACAGGGAAAAAGGACAGGTGAAACTACCTAATGTACAGCAGAGGAGGACATGTCAATGGAAGATAGTTGCAGCAGCAACACCAATCACATATCTATATGGTACAGTAGGGACTCTACAGTGAAAATGGGTTTTATGCGACTGTCACACAGGGTGCCATAACAATGGGGAGGATGTCTGTGTGTGATAAGAATCCTTACATGAATAATGCATAGGACATCTATCAGGGATCTGACATACAACTGGGGTAGGGTGCATATTGCGAAGATGTGCAAACTGATATGCCTGATTATGAGTGCACTCTTAGCAGAAGACTCCAGCAAGGTGGCCACAGGTAAAGGCTCTTAGAAAACATTGCAAGAACCAGTCACAATCATGGACAATATCAGAAAAATATCACCAGTAATCCCATGCCTCTGACATAACATATGTGATTTACAGTGATAACAGATGACCCTGCACACACACTTGAACGATTATGATACATCCGCACTCTATGAGAGTAGCCACCCACACTCTCCTGGCACTGTAACATATGTTGGAGATGTTAGTAGGGACACTACTATATCTGTATGCAACAGTATGGGCAATACAGGCTAGTTGCCTTGTGTGCATGACATGTATGTATATCTATGGCACAATTCACACTGTCATGAATGCTGTCAAAAACCTGTGCATGTAGTGTGTGCATAAGCAGAACAGGTACAATACATGCATCTGGTCTAACAACTTGATTGGTGTTCTGCTCCATCAGATATTCATGTGTATTCCACAGAAAGAATACCTAGGTATGGTCAATAAGCTATGTGACAGCTCACTGTGACAAAGGTAGTATGTGTCCATTACACATCACTGGAAGATGTGCTGGGAGGTACATGAAGAAGGGTGCATTGTCACAGTTATTGGTGTGAAGAAGGCTGTGAACCATGATGGTATTATGGCCTCTAATGTAGATGTTCTTCACTTACCCAGTACTTGTGTTACACTCAAGGGAGTAGTCAGGACTTTGACCACATGCCAGTATGGACACAGCATGTGTATGTCATCTGTGATGTCCATCACTTAAGGACCTGATCACCACTGGACTGGAGATATAGGTCACGTCACACATTTCAGTATAGTCAAATGCCCCGTATGTGATACACTGGTCTACCCATTTGGTGATATAGCTGTTTATGTCCACATATGTCAGTGTTGAGTAAATACCTCAGTGTGGATTTGTGTCAAATGCCTTCACCTGGTGAAGTTCTACAAGATGATACCATTGTCCTTATGTATGCCCTAAATGACCTGTTTGAGGACATCTATCAGATATAACAGACATTATGTAGCATTTACAACTCACACAGGTGTGTTGCACACAGCTAGAATATGACTAGTGTACATGTAGCTGAAGTCCATGATCACATGTTGGTCTACCTCACAGTCAAGGAAAGCCAGGATGTGTCTATACATGCATGCCTCAGGTGCAATGTAGATGTTCTTCACTTACCCAGTACTTGTGTTACACTCAAGGGAGTAGTCAGGACTTTGACCACATGCCAGTATGGACACAGCATGTGTATGTCATCTGTGATGTCCATCACTTAAGGACCTGATCACCACTGGACTGGAGATATAGGTCACGTCACACATTTCAGTATAGTCAAATGCCCCGTATGTGATACACTGGTCTACCCATTTGGTGATATAGCTGTTTATGTCCACATATGTCAGTGTTGAGTAAATACCTCAGTGTGGATTTGTGTCAAATGCCTTCACCTGGTGAAGTTCTACAAGATGATACTATTGTCCTTATGTATGCCCTAAATGACCTGTTTGAGGACATCTATCAGATATAACAGACATTATGTAGCATTTACAACTCACACAGGTGTGTTGCACACAGCTAGAATATGACTAGTGTACATGTAGCTGAAGTCCATGATCACATGTTGGTCTACCTCACAGTCAAGGAAAGCCAGGATGTGTCTATACATGCATGCCTCAGGTGCAGTCCCCTCTTCTCAAATGGATGCATGTTGATGTACACATTTGTATGGGAATACAGACCATGTAGAGAGTGTGTTGAAGTATGTATTCAATCATATCAGAAAGGTGTATGTGCTGAGTCACACCACAGGTGATCTGTGATGTGGTCACAGGCCATTGCTTACATGTGATAGGCCTGGATGAAGGTAAGACAGTGCACACTGCCTATCGTGATCTGCCCTTAGGTTTTGACACAATCCCCTATGCAGGTATTATTGATAAACCTTCCCAGCTGGGGATTAACCCTAACATCAGTAGATGGATAAGAAATTGGCTCATCGACAGAACACATACTGTGAAAGTTGGTGAATCAACCTGTACCAGTAGAGCTGTCACCATTGGCAAACCCCAGGGATCTGTGCCTGGCTCTTCACTGTTTGGGCTGTATTTTTCAACAGTTCAGGCTAAAGTATATGACCTTTGCCTTAACAAGTTTGTTGATTCGTGCATATTGGGTGCAATCATTGAGGCCACCAATGATGATAACATAGTACAGGGGGAGCTAACACAGACAAATGAATGGGGACAAAGGCACATGATCTACAACTAAATGCAGAAATGTATCTTTTTTATGCTGTATGTCTGAAAAGTAGCATTCCTTATTAATTACAGCATTGACAACAGTCTTGCTATGCTGACACCCAGTGATACCAGCACTGGGAACATCAGTTTGAACTTCAACCGCCAAGTGTTCACAGTGGTATTGAAAGCCTATGTTGTGCACATCATACATCATGCCATCATATGCAGATCTTAGGATTTTAAGACAGCACTGTAGTCAAACCTCATCAAAACAGTAGTAGAGTATAATGCTCTCTTTGTGATGTACCTCATCAGACACATGTAGCAGCTGGAAAGACCACAAGGTTTGCTCAGCAAGCTAACATGGGGCCTACAAACCATGCCATGATGTATGTGGATATTATTAAAGCCATGACACTGTATTCTATGTGTTATAGGTTGAGGTGACACTGCCTGGCCTCCAGGCCAGTTTCACACCATACTCTGGTGGGACTACTGCATATCCAAAAACCTGAGATGGCTGATGACATCAGCAGTGTCTGTTGAGGAGAATATGGTAATAACAGTGTCCCATGAGCTGGTGCAAAAGGCTATCTGTAATGTCAAGCAAGAGCTCATATACACACACACACTGTTTACTGCAGTGAGAATACCTATCTAAGTACATAGACTACAGAACAAAGTTCTTTACAAAAGTGCCACAGCTCAAGTCCAACTTGGAATGTGTCACACAACACTTTATAGCTAATGACATCAGTAGTGTCTGTTGAGTAATTATAACAGTGTCCCACATGGTGGTGTAAATGCTCTCTGTAATGTCAAGCAACAGTCACACACACAGTTGACTACAGCGAAAATAGAACCTGCACCTATCTAAGTATGCAGACTACAGAACCCAGTATGTTACACAAGTGCCACAGCTCAAGTCCAACTTGGAGTGTGTCAGACAACACTCTATAGCTGATGACATTAGCAGCGGCTGTTGAGGAGAATATAACAGTGTCCCACATGATAGTGTAAAATGCTCTCTGTAAGGTCAAGCAACAGCTCTCTCTCACACACACACACACACACACACACACACACACACACACACACGTGAGTGCACACACATGAGTGCATTGAAATAGGATCCTTACCTATCTAAGTACACAGACTAAAGAACTCAGTACTTTACACACGTGCCAGGGCACAAGTCTGATTTTATAACACTACAGGTGAACTTATAATAGATGACATCAGCAGGCCATGTGAGGGACAAGATGTTGGAGGGGTTCCATGAAATGGATGTGTAGGCATCTGCAAGAATCAAATTACTATCAATCTTTGGTATTGGAGCAGTAACTGTGGGAATCACATTTCTGCTCTTCTGTCTAGAAACACACATGCCCAGTTGACTGCAGTGAGAACAGAACCCCTACCTAAGGTACACAGACTACAGAACACAGTATCTTACACAAGTTCCACAGCACAAATCTGACTTTTATAAGGGTGAAGGCCAAATTATAGTGGATAATATCAACAGTGCATGTTGGAGAGAAGTTGGGAGGTCTGCATGAAATGGATCTGTAGGCATGTGCAAGTATCAAAACACTGTCAATTCACAGGATTGGAACTGTAACTGCAGGATACACACTTCTGCTCTTCTGCCTAGACACACACACACACACACACACACACACACACACACACACACACACACACACACACACACACACACGCATGCACACAGTTGATTGTAATGAGAACAGAGCCTCTATGTATCTAAGTACACAGACTACAGAACTCAGTACTTTACTAAAGCACTACAAGTGCAAGTCTGACTTTTTCAACACTTCAGGCCAACTTATAGTGGATATAGGTTCATAGGTAAGTACTAGGCTATCTGCCCGAGGGCATATGTAAGCCTAGCCAGAATGTGCTGGCTTTCGCCACCACCTTATATTAGTTCCATGTGCCTCTGTTCAGCAGAGCCATTAGTTCCCTGTGCCTCTATCCAGCAGAGCCACTGCAGTGATCACCGGGGAAAATGTTATGTTTCCCTTCCACTCATCAAGGTTTCTCTTGAAGAGTGTTAGTGAGGGGCTCTGCCTAATGTAGATTGGAATCCTGTTTCAAAGCATGGGGAGTCTCTTGGACAGGAATCTATCCCTCCAGCAAGTCCTATTTATTGTTATGGTGAGGTTTAGATCCCTACAGGGAGTGGCTCTTGGGAATTTGATGTTTTTTAGGTGTAGCACGTCCATCAATTCTGGGTTGGACATGGCCTTATACGTCAGGCAGAGATTACCTCTGAGTAGGCGGTATGCATCCGAGTACAGCTGGAGTTTCTTCAGTTGGGCTGCATAGAGCATCTGTCTGAGGCCAGTAATCCTCTTGGTGAGGTACTTCTGTGGTCTTTCCAGCTGTTGCAGGTGTCTTTTAAGGTACATCCCAAATGGGGCATTGTACTCTATGATGGGTCCGATGAGTGATGAGTAGAGGGGCACAATAACCTCTTTTGTTCTAGATGAAAACCCTTTTGTGATTATGTGGGCCACATTGAAGGATTTTCTAACCACCTTGGCAATATGATTATCAAAGAAGAGATTACAATCTACTTGGGTCCCCAGATCCCTTATTTCATTTTCTGTATTTAGGGGACTACCACGTATGGGGTAGCTCACGGGTACTTTGTTTTTTCCAAAGGGGATGACTATGCACTTTTTGGCATTTAGCTTGAGGCCATGATTTTGACACCAGGTATCCATCTCAGTGAGACCCTTCTGGAGGATGTCTGTATTAACTGGAGAGTCAATTGTGGCCCCCAGTTTGCAGTCATCTGCAAACTTGGTCAGCCATAGTCCTCCTGTGCTAGCCTGTACCTCTGAAAAGTATCTAGCAAACCAGAGGGGTCCCAGGACTGAGCCCTGGGGGATGCCACTTGTAACTGGTTTAGAGTCGGACCTAGAACCTGCAACTCTCACCATGTGGGTTCTATCTGTGAGCCAATTGGCCCATCTCATGATGTAGGGGTTTATGTTCAGGCTGGTAAGCTTGTCTATAATGCCAGAATGGAGAATGGTGTTGAAAGCCTTTGTGAGGTCTAGGTAGGCTGTGTGGACCTCCTTTCCCTCATCTAAAGCCTTGTAACTGTCTCAAAGAAGTCCACAAGGTTTAGGAGGCATGATGTGCCCTTAACAAAGCCAAACTGGGTAGGGTCCAATGTTTGGAGGTTCCCAATGTCTCTGTTAATGAGTTCCATGATGATGCACTCCATAGCCTTGCAGACCAGGCTAGTCAGGCCTATAGGGCAATAGTTCCCGGGGTCCGTTGCGGCTCCACCTTTGTGGAGTGGGATAACTGTTGCCGTGTGCCACTCTATGGGTACATATCCTGTAGAGAGGCTGAGTTTGAACAGTGTGTTTAGGTGAGGGGTTAGTTCATTTTGGAGTTTGTGTAAGACACAGCCTGGGACACCATCCGGTCCCATTGAAGCTGTATTTTTGGCTTTGGATAGGGCTGTTTTAACCTGTGTGTCAGTGATTGCCATGACTTTACATTCTTCTGGTATGGTTATTGGCTCTTTAGGGGGTGAAGTCTGCACTAAACCTGTCTGCCAGAATGTTGACAATATCAGTCAGTTCAGTGTATTTTGTGCCATTCTGCACTAAGTCAGAGCAGATCTGAGAGTTTCCACTTCAGTTCTTGACATAGCTAAAGAATGATTTGTGGTTATCTTTGGAGTCCTTGGCAAATTTTCTTTTGAAGCTAGCCTTGGATGATTTTATGAGGGATCATAGTTTCTTGCTGATACTGATCAGGGATGTCTTTCCTTCTTGGGATTTTATTCTTTTTCTGTACTAGTTTCCTCCTTCTATTGTATAGCTTGTTTATGGCAGGGGTCCACCAGACTGGTTTCCTTTTCTTGGAGGAGTGAGTCTTGGTTTTGCTTGGGTTAGCATGATCCATGCATTCTTGCAGGTGCTCATAAAGTGCTTTTGTAAGGGATTCAGCAGCTTGAACAGCATTGTCCTTTAGCATAGGGGCTGTGAACCTTTCCACCTCGGCCTTAAGTAACGTGAAGTTTGCTTTTGAAAAGTTTTTCACAGTGGTTTCCTTGATTGGCAGTGGGGGCGGAATATGGATATCCAGAGTGATTAGTCTATGGTCTGATCTAACCAGCGAGGGGTTGACCTCCGGTACAGAACACCAGTCGGCCATGTTGGTGATGACCAGGTCCAATATGTTGTCACCTCTGGTTGGGGTGTTGACCAGTTGATCCAAGGCATTTGAGTTTATAAATTCTAGGAAGCATTGGGCAAGGGAGTTAGTACTTGAATAGTTCCCCAGTTAATGTTTGGGTAATTGAAATCACCCAATATTAGAGCATTTGGTAGGACCTTCATATTTTCCAGTGTCTCCAGAAACACGGAATGGGGGTCCTGGGTCATGGTGGGTGATCTGTAGCAAGCTACAATTTGAATTGCAGTTTTACCTGTTGTTAGTTGCACATGGATGATCTCTGAGGCACTGCGCTGCACCACTAATCTGGAGGTGTGGGTATCTTTGATGAATATGGATACACCCCTGCCTTTTGTGTTTCGGTCTGGGTTCTGTGGTCGAAAAGTATGGTATGAGTTATAGCCTGGTAGTACTGGGGTGCTCTCTGGAGCCTTAAACCAGGTTTCTGTTACTGCACAGATATCGATGTTCTCCATACTGAGGAGTGCCTCGAGTGCATGCATTTTGAGGTTTACACTTTTAGCGTTGAGTAGCATTACCCTTAGTTTTTGGCTACTTGTGCTATTTACGGTGGTGGGTTTGTCTTTTGAGCCTTGCCTAAAAAAGGCACTATAGGGGCATCTAAAGCCTTGGCCAGTATTCGAAAGCCAAAGGGTGACAGGTGCAAGCCATCTCTTGTGAAGCAACGTGGCTTATTGAGCATGTCATCCCAGGCAGACAGATACTGAATCCCCTTTGAATGACACCAGAAACTTAGCCAATTGTTGAAATTGATAATTTTTTCTTTATACTGTGGCATCATTCTTAGTGAGGGCAGGATGCTACTCAGGGTCAGGGTCATACCGGCTCGGGCTACATGATCAGAGAGCTCTTCCATGTCTCTTTTCATGTAGTCCAGGGAGGTACATCTCAGATCATTCACACCAACATGGACAATGACAAAGTCATATTTGTACTTGTTCTGGAGTGACCTGAGTGCTTGTGTTATGTAGTGGATCCTGGCACCTGACAGGCAGCTAATGGTAACCTTCTCCTTGTCCAGCCTAGTTAGTGGTACATCAGTGTGTCTGACTATAGAATCGCCTATTACTAGTGTGTAGGGTATGTTATTTTGCCTTAAGGGCTGTGATTGCATGGCACACTGATTATGTGACAAATATGTTTTATGGTTTGTGATGGGCTGTGGAGGTTGCTTGGGTGTCTGCTTTGGAGGTCTCTGTTGCTTTTGCAGATTTTTATTTAGAGCCTCTAAGTATGTTTTCGTGTATTTATGTGTGGCATTTGCCGGTGTTGGTTTAGTAGGTCTCTGTGAGACTGGTGGTGTGTTGCAAGTATTTTCCTTCTCCTCTTGACTGTCAGTTCCACTCTTGGGTTGTGAGAGCTTTGCCTCCAGTTTGGCTGTATAATTGCATCTCTCGCATATATTAGTGTTTGGTAGTAAGAGGAGAGGGTTGCCTGTGTACATGAGGCAGTTGTAACATTGCCTCAAAATGCCCAGATTCACCAGTTGGACTGGAGAGTACACCTGAAACTGCCCTTTGGACATGCCTGAATAGGTAAAGTGAGCTGTTTTACTGATTGGCTGGTAAGGACAAATAGAGAGCTTTGTCCTTCTGGACAGTATAGAGGGGTCTAGTGCTATGGTTTATTAGTGCTTGCTATGTGTTTTGAGCAAGTGCTGGGCTGTGAAATGAATGGTTTGAGTGCTTACATTGAAAGTTTGTCTAGTTCCAAGGGAAAATTGAACAGTAGACTTTATGGAGCCGGGAATAGTTTAACCCTAGCTAACTGGCGTTGCCTGTCATGCAAAACCGCGCAAATGCATTTTTTATAGCAGGGAAATGAAAGAGATAGGAATTAACCCAAAATGGCCAATAAACTACTAACTTCTGGGCTGAAACCACTCCTCCAGGGCAAATAGGCTGCTCAAAGCTCCCCTCTCTCACAGGTGAACAGAGAAACTTCCTTCTTTCCAAGTAAGGTATGGGCAACAAAGAAACTTGTAACACAGCCCTGAATTCAGCAATAACCTGAAAACTACTATACTACTTCAGAAAGGTGGGAAACAAGTATATATATATATATATATATATATATATATATATATGTATATATATATTTCAGAAAATAAAGCAGATACAATAAAAAACACTTTAAATGCACAGAAATTGCTATCACACTTTAGTGTGTAGCCTACAACAGTTAAACAGATTATTTAAATACAAAAATGACTTAGTTCAAGTGCAGGCAGCAAATAAGTATGATATATAGCAGAAACAAGCTTTTTAAATCACAGAAATGCTAAAAAATTGACATTTTAGGCGGAATTAGTTAAAGACAGCAAGAAAATGCAGAAAAATTATATTTAATAACTCCAAATTCTCTCTTTTGTCTCTCTGCTGCTGTAGAACTCTGCAGGTCACCTGACAGGCACTCGCTGAGCTGAAGACAAGCACAAACAACATGTAAATGTGGTTTTTATAGCAGGTAGAAAACAAACCACAATAATTAACTGGTAACCAAAGAAGTTTCAGTAACCTTGAATCTTTGGATTTTCAAATAAAAGTCTTTATTCCAACACAGGACCGATACAAGAACCAAACAATCTTCGTATAGGAACTAAGCGCTTTCACCCTTTCGTCCTAGGGCATCATCAGAGTACAAATTTTAGTAAAAATCATCATCCCTTAAATACATATTCTTAGATAATTAATTAATTATGCAATAATCCAATTAAAACAATAAAAACAATTGTCTCTTAAAGTAAAAGGTATAGTTGAAGAGAACTGTTAAAGTCATGTAACATAGCTAGAGCATAAACCTGTCAAACTATAAGCATTATACACAATATATATATATATAAAAAATATAAAAATATAAAAATATTGATGTATATAGTATATATCTTAACCAGTGCCAGAAGTATCATAAAATAATTAATGACAATGATGATAAATTATGAAATAATATAATATGATGAAAGTGTAATTTATTGAATAAATATTATTAGTTAAAATGTTAAAATATGTTAAATATGTGTATATATGTTATTTATTATGCTATAAATGAGTGTTAATAATTAATTGTAAGTAATAAATAAATATTGTATATATATATATATATATAAATAGATATTTACTAAAAAATATAATAATAATAAATAATTTGTACACATTACTTAGGTTGATTCACACAAAAAAAGAATATATAATAAAAGTATTTGTTATTAAAAAGTAATGTAGATAAACATATTCAGTACAATTATAAACATAAGCTTAATTAAACATATACTCAAATAGAATTAAAACTAAACCAATTCTTTCACTGCATGGACTATAAAACTAACCTTGTAAGAAATATTAGTAATAATAATTTATATTGTAAAAACAATTATTATAATAATTATTATAATGAAATTTAGATTACTGTATAGATTGCTATATAAATTGTGATTTCAGCTTGAGTATGCTGGCAATAGATATTTGATCATTAATACCTGGCCATTTACTGGCATTTAATCTAAGTTGCCAGAGACATTCTTTAGCTTCTAATAAGCTTTTGATGTCACCACCTTTTTGTGCTTTATTGTAAGGTATTCTATCAATCACGAAAAACAAGAATTTTTTAAAATTAACACAACTAATACTATTATTGTATAGAGCACTAGTCTGCTTGTGATTCCTAATATCACTCAAATGCTCAATAATTCTTGTTTTAAGTTTTCTATTCGTTTTCCCTACATAATATGCTTGACATCCTGTGCATGAGGCTACATATACTACCATAACTGAATTACAATCACATAATCCTGGACATCTGATGGTCTTCTCGTAGTTAATAATTGAGAGGTATGGTCCATTATTAATAAATCTACATATGCGGCATGCACCACATTTATTCATCTTAGATTTCTTAAACATATCATAATTCACACAATTTTCAAACAGACTTTTTAAGTTTTTGCCCTTACTAAATGTAACCTTAGGTTTATTTCCTAAAATGTTAACAAGTTCGGTGTTAGATTCTATGATAATGCTCCGTGAATCATGTAATGCTTTAACAATTTGATCTGATTTTTCATTAAAAGGAATAACAAAAGTGTCATGTCCTACAACCTTAGAATTTGAGACATCTTTTGGTGTTAGTCCATGTCTTAAAATAGGTTTGTATAATGCCAATCTGTTCTTCAGAATATCCTGGCCAATGTTATGAACAAATTCTACCGGGTAGGCTCTACTTATAAACATATTTTGAAGTTTTTCAAGTTCCTGTTTAAACATTTCCTCATTACTCACAATTCTAGACAACCTCACCATCTGTCCTTTTACTAGATTTCTCTTCTGATGGACAGGGTGACAACTGTCGAAATGTAAAAATGAATTGGAGTATGTCTTTTTCCTATAAATGTTTGATTCAAATTTGTTATCTTCTAAGGTTATTGTAATGTCCAAAAAGTCAATTGTATTATTGGAGATATGACTTGTAAATTTTAAAAAATCTGTTGTTTGTCCTATGTATGTAATGAATTCATTAAACTGGGCCTCAGTACCTCCCCAAAAAATCAGAATGTCATCCAAGTAATTTAAGTATAATAAAATCTTACTCCAGTAACTACTGGTGAAAACATATTCTGATTCCCATGCAGCCAGAACTAAATTGGCGTAAATAGGGGCACATTTTGCACCCATAGCCACACCATTTCTTTGTCTGAAATAACAACCATTAAAATATTTAAAATTGTTTTCCAAGACTAATTCTAACATCTCAGATATCAACCAGTTCTCAGTACTGTTATGTTGTTTATGTATGTTAAGGCAAGCTTCAATCAACTCAATGCCTTCTTGATGTGGAATCACAGTAAAAATGTTAATTACATCCACAGTAGCCATCAAAAAGTCAAGGTTAGCATCAAAATTGTTTACAAATTGTCTAATAGAATCAAGACAATGCCATGAGTCTCTTACAATGTGTGGTAGTCTCATTAAAATATCCTTACACTTAAAGTCAATGTAGGCCGCTAAAGCTTCAGTCTTTGAGCCTATAGCTGAGACTATTGGTCTAAAAGGAGGATTATCAATATGTTTATGAATTTTGGGAATCCCAAAGATAGATGGTATTATAGGGAATTCCACAGAAACATACTGATAAATAGGTGAATCATTCCTTCCATCCATTAAGTACTCATAGATTAACCAGTCAATTTTACTGTAGGCTTTATTAACTTCATGCCTACTCACCTTTTCATAAGTTTCCTCATCATCCAAAAGTCTAAGCATCCTATTTTCATAATCAACATTTAGCATAATAACCACCCCACCACCTTTGTCTGGTTTCATGATTCTGAATTTATCAGAACTTGTTAGTTCTTTGAGACAGAATTTTTCAGCTGATGTTAAATTATACTTAAAGGCATTCTTGTCACTTAAAGTTCTTCTAATGTGTGTCTCACAAAGTTTTTCAAAAAATTCTGGGGTGGAATAAAGGTACTATGACGCTTAAGTGTAAAATTATAAGAATCATGAGACAAACCATTTGAGTCTTGAAAAAATATTTTCAAATTTAAAAGCCTAGTATATGTTTTTAAGTTTATTAAAACTTTACCAATATCTAACTTAAATGTAGGAACAAAGGTGAACCCTTTGCTAAACAAGTCCAAATACTTATTGTCAAAATTCTTTTTGGTGAAATTATATAAATTAAAACCTAAATGTGTGACAATTTTACAGTCAGTCAAATTCTGATTTACTTCATCATGCTGACTTGGAATGTAAATATGTGTATTTACAATATTATTAAATTGTTTCACTTTGGTTATAGCCTCAGAGGGTAAGTTGTCAACTATATTGACAATATTATGGTCAGTTTCAGTTAATGTTACCATCTGGCCATTCTTGGGCCCCGATTGTTGTAATTCCTTGGAATATATTGATTGTAACTGCCCTGTCGTTCCCTTATTCTCTCCGATCTTCTTAAAATAGGCTGGTCTAAAAAATCTGACTGTAACCCCTCATCATTGTTAATGTTGTTACCATTATTAACATTACTTCTGTGTACATTGTCCTGATTACCATTGGAATTAAACCGATTTCTGACTCTATCATTATTAAAATTGTCATGGTTCTGGCTATTGTGCTTCATGTTTTTATACTCTTTAAAGTGTACATATGCTCTGTTATTTCTGTAATCATGACTATCTCTCTCAATTTTACTATTTTTAATTTCCAAACCTTTATTAATATATCTGTCAATGTCTTTAAAAATATTTTCCATTCTAAACTTGTTATGCTCAAATAATAAATCAGCCTTAATATCATTATCTAAAACACATAACCTTTCCTTTAAAACATTTAATTTATCTGTATTATTTCGAATAATAAGTTTCAGAAGTTCCAACCCAGTTTTATCAAACAATTGTAACAATTCAGTAAACAATGGTGTACCTTCCATAAAACCATTAGGTAATTTAAATACACGTAGTCCCTTTGGGACTTGTTTTAACTCCAAACAGCGTTCTAAAAACGCATTGTCCATCTGCAAACATTTGAAATTCTTTAATGTCCTTTCAAACTCAGTAAAACATGAGTTCAAAGTGCCCAAGTCCCTGGTTACTGTTGAACCATCTCTGTTTAATAAAGGGGCAGAAAGAAATTCAAGTAAATCCATGTTCCTATCAGAGGGATTGTTTCTGTTCATATCCATTCGACGTACAGTCTGATTGTGGCCACTATTGATTCTAATGTCAGCATTAGAGGACGGTCCAGCAACGCCCCCTCTATCTGACGTCACCACCTGCCTTTGAGGACTTTTGGATCGTTGTCTAGCAACACTCCCGTGTAAACTAATGTTAGGTGTTGAGTGCAGGGTAAGAAGTTGTTCCTATGAGTCCGTGATAAACAGTTCACCCTCAGTTCCTGCATTTAATTGTTGGTCGTGTAGCGTTTTAATAAGCTTGTTCACAGGTGAACAGAGAAACTTCCTTCTTTCCAAGTAAGGTATGGGCAACAAAGAAACTTGTAACACAGCCCTGAATTCAGCAATAACCTGAAAACTACTATACTAGTTCAGAAAGGCGGGAAACAAGTATATATATATATATATATATATATATATTTCAGAAAATAAAGCAGATACAATAAAAACACTTTAAATGCACAGAAATTGCTATCACACTTTAGTGTGTAGCCTACAACAGTTAAACAGATTATTTAAATACAAAAATGACTTAGTTCAAGTGCAGGCAGCAAATACGTATGATATATAGCAGAAACAAGCTTTTTAAATCACAGAAATGCTAAAAAATTGACGTTTTAGGCGGAATTAGTTAAAGACAGCAAGAAAATGCAGAAAAATTATATTTAATAACTCCAAATTCTCTCTTTTGTCTCTCTGCTGCTGTAGAACTCTGCAGAACACCTGACAGGCACTCGCTGAGCTGAAGACAAGCACAAACAACATGTAAATGTGGTTTTTATAGCAGGGAAATGAAAGAGATAGAAATTAGCCCAAAATGGCCAATAAGCTACTAACTTCTGGGCTACAGCAAACAAGGCACACAAATTTCAGAAAGAAACAGTTCAAATAAGCAGGCACAATAAGCCTTTAACCAGAAATTCCCAGCCCAGAAGGGCAGGATCTAGCCTCTCCTCCCACAAGAGTGCAGAACACAAGCCTTCTTAATGTAAAATAACTGGCCTGAAGCTCAAGTGCTTAAACCAGAACTAATGCACTTTAGAATAACAGACTATACAGAATATAATCAGCAATGCACATTGGAGAGAAGTTGGGAGGCCTGCATGAAATGGATCTGTAGGCATGTGCAAGTATCAAAATACTGTCCATTCATGGGATTGAAGCAGTAACAGCAGGATACACATTTCTGAATTTCAGTCTAGACACACACACACTTGAGTGCAGTAAGAACACAACCCCTACCTAACTACACAGATTACAGAACTTAGTACTTTATGCAAGCACCACAGCACAAGGCTGACTTTTACAATATTGCAGGCCAACTTATAGGGGATGACATCAGCAGTGCATGTTGGAGAGAGAAGATGTTAGGAGGCCTGCATAAAATGGATGTTTGGGCATGTGCAAGCATAAAAATACTGTCAATACATGGGATTGGAGGAGTAACTGTAGGATACACACTTCTGCTCTTCTGGGTAAACACACACACACACACACACACACACACACACACACACACACACACACACACACACACACACACACACACACACACACACACACACACACACACACACACACACACACACACACACACACATGACTGCAGTGAGAACAGAACCCCTTCCTATCTAAGCACACTGACTATAGAACAAAGTACTTTACACAAGTGCTATGGTACAAGTCTGACTTTTCTAAGAGCACAGGTGAAATTATAGTAGATACCATTGGTAGGCCATGTGGGAGACTAAATGCTGGGAGGCCTGCATAGGCTCATAGGTTCATATGAGGCTACAAGCCCAATGGCCCTATAGTGTTAAAAGTCTAGTTGTGTAATAATGCAAGTACCCCTATTAAGCATAGTTGGATGGCCATTGTTACCCAAGCTATTTTGAGCAGTAAAAACTGGTCCTGTCCATGAGGGACATAGGTGCCACTCCAGAGGTGAGTTTACAATTACCCAACCAGTAGTCAAGGGTGCGCTTGAACATGATCACTGAGTGGCATTGCTTCACATGCAATGGGAGCCTGTTACAAAGGATATTGAGTTGTCGGTGGATATATCTGTCTCCTAAGCATGCTCTTTTTATGTCACAGGCTTGGATGAGAACCATGGGCCAAGTTATTATTGTCCAATTTGTCAGCTTTTACAGTAGGACAGGGTCTGAGACTGCTCTGTAGGGCAGGCATAGGTCACCTCAGCAATATGCATGATACTAAGCACAGTGACATGTCTTTCAGTCTTTTCATGTATGTCATGTTTGGAGGCCCTGGATTCTCCCATGCACAATCCTGTGTTTTCTGCAATTACTGTAGGACTCTGGTGAGGCACAGACAGAAGGGATCATTGTACTCAATTAGTGGTCTGATAACTGTAAAGTACAGCAGAGGTATGACCACCCTGGTCCTGGATGTGATGTCCATATGTATGATGTGTGCATTTCAGAATGTGTGTGTCATCACTATGGGCACATAGTGATGAAAGTGTACATTGCTATCAGCATGTGTTCCCAAGTCTCACAGCACTGTGTTTGAGATTAGAGGTGTACTATGTATATCATAATTAGCAGGGGTATTTCATTGGCAAAGGGAACAATGAGGCATTGTATGCTTTAAGGTTCAGTCCATGAGTTTGGCACCAATCATTTGTATGTGGCAGCCTTTCCATAATATGTTACCATCACTGGGGGATTCTATGAGTGCATCCAGTTACCAGTCATCTGCAAACTTTGTAAACCACAGGCCATCTACTGTTGTCTGTGCTTCAGGGAAGTCATTTGCAAACAGTTAAAGGCTCAGCATAGATCCATGTGGTATTCTAATTGTAAGTGGTTAGTGGTGGAGGTGCAGTTCCCAACTTTGAGAGAATGTGTGTTATGTCAGTGAGCCAGTTGTCTATCTCTCTACTACTGTATGGTTTAATTCCCACATGGGAGATCTTCATTATGAGACATGAAAGGGGATAGAGTCAAAGGCCTTGGATAACTCAGCATAGGCAGTATGTCCTGTTACCCCTCTTCCAGGTCTTTGGGACCAGTATTCAAGAAGTCCACAAGGTTTAGTAATCAAGAGCTACCCTTGACAAAAATAAAAATGGATCGGGTCAAGTACGTTGAAGGTCACCTATGTCTCTGTGGATATGGTCTATGCTGATCCCTTCCCTAGCCTTGAAAACAAGGCTTTTGGGTTATATGGGTAAATAGTTGTAGTTCTGCATCTTACCAGATTGATATGCATTGCAACCTACAACATTTGATATTACAGTTTGTAGTATGGTTGATATATGTGTGGAAAAATTATTGAGACACCATGGTTGCTGTGCTTGGGATGGTGCCAACACATGGATTTATTGTAAATATGTGACATATTGTTAAATAGGATCCTTAGTTTGTAATGTTTCCAAATGTAGTTTTATGTCAGACATAGGAAATGACAGTTAACAGTAATATAGCATAATATATACATTTCTATAGCACAGTGAGCAGTGGGTTTGCATGATGGTTAGGAAAGTGCATATGCATGCGAGATACACAAGTTTGCCTGTAGCTAAGCAGTGCACATACATGAGCCCCATTGCTAACGTCTAACAGTTTAAATGTTCATAGATTAATACCAGGCTCTTGTGGGCCATTTTAAGCTTAGCCAATTACCCCATGTGAGAATCAAACCCTCCACTTTGTGTCTGCAAGGCAAACACCGTAACCATTATGCCATCTTCTCCATATCTCCCTTTAGTATTGATTATTGAGTCTATGAAATACACCTGCTGCTTAACTGACTCTGTAGCAGCATGTGTTAATGCATTGATGTATTCTATTTTTGGGGGCAGATGGTACTGGGTTCGAATACAGATGTATCTAATACTTTTGAATACTTTACATTACAGATTAATAATGCTATGACATGAATTTTTTATATGAGATATGTTGCTGTGTGTTGGCATAGCACAGCAGTGTTAAGCGGTATTGTGCAGGAGTAACCACATCAATTTGCTGCAGCTCACCGTTGCTGGACATTGGTGCAGGCTATGCACATCTGCACAGGCATGGAGCCCAAAAAGTGAAGGGATCCATTGCTTTTCCAGTAACTTATGTGTGGTGTGTGATTCTAATTTTTTGACCAGATTAAAGGTGTAAAAATGGGATAGATAGGAAAGTAGTGAAATGGGAAGCAAGCAGGGGGAAGAACAAATGGAAAGCAGGACAGGAATGGTAGGATGGAGGTAGGAAAGAATCATAGCTATCCATTTCTTTAACAGTGTAAAATGAACATATGTGGAAAATATTAACTGAATTTGGAGTGTCACCTCCAGAGAGAGGGGTTATCACAACACACTCATGTTGTATAGCCAATTGGACTGAATCTAGTGTGTCAAGAAGGCACATGTATAAAATGGAGAGCTATGTATGGGAAGATTTTTTTTGTGGGACAGATGACCATTTATTTTTTTTCAGAGCTTAAGGAATTTTGGGGAAGAGACGTAGGAATGTCTGAGTCAGGTGTGTTGGGTAGATGAGGAAGCAATTGCAGACAGATAAGACAAAGAAGACAAGAGACAGGGATGTTGATGGAACCAAAATGTTGAGGGACACCATGATTGGGGTGAAGGTGGAGATATCTTGAATCCAAGGTCATCAAGTTGGATAACAGTGAGGATTGAGTTTTCACCCACTGGACTGTCAGTCACCACTGTCACTTAACTCCACCACTAGCTGTAGTGCTTGATATCTCCTTCTCCTCCTCCTAGTACATTGCAAAATGAGAGACAGCAGCTTCTCCAGCTAGCATAGGTGTGCACCAACGGAGTGGTGCACATCCCTATGCACCATTCCTGGCAACACAGTGCTGGTGATAAAATCACCACCTCTGCCACTGCTCTTGGAGGGTACCACTGGATCAGCTTCTGGGGCAGGACTACTTGAGGGTGTAGGTAGTGCAGTGTAGCAAAGGCAGTGCTGCCAGGTTGGCTCACAGATGCTGGAGCCAGTGGTGAGGGGTCAGGCAGATCCTGTGGAACAGACCTACCCTGCTATGCTGTGGAGCATTTAGTGATGTGGTACACATGGATGACATGGACACATTTTGACAACACATAATAAAACTAGAAAAACAAAAAGGAAAAAAAAAGAAAAATGAAAAAAAATATTTTTTACAATAAAATAAAATATAATAAATGAAATTTAAAAAAATGACACAAAATATTTTATTATAAATAATGTGAAATAAAATAAAAATAAAATAAGAAAGAGAGATATGGGTTGGGGTGGGAGAAAAAGAGATAAGCTTATTACCTTCATATGTGACATATAATGAATCTGAAACTACCACCTCCTAACAGTTGTACACTATAGTACAGATTGCTGCAAGTAATCCTTGACATATGCATATATTGCACATATGTGTGCTCCAGTTATACAGATTACACTTTACAACAGAGGTTTTAATTTAATTTAAATATTATTGAAGAATGAACAGTATTGTATAGTTGGGAAGTGTGACATTTTAACCCACAATCTCTGGCTAGAGTCTAATATTGTACTCTTGGTTTGTGCTACAGACTAATACATGCATACTTGAGATATGCTTCCTCAATTTGATAATGCTATAAAATACCAAAAAAGCTGTATTTAACTTTTAATGCTACAATAACACTACTCTTATGCTGCATACATAAAACATACTTTAATCAACCTCACCAATCTAGTCTTGTGGGTTCTAATATTGCACTCATGATCACTGGTAATTGTGGAAAATACAGAACAGCAAACCATTATGAATACCAGTGTTGCCTATATTCAGCTTTCTAAGTCTTGCACGTACTCTCTGTAGATGATACTTACACAGGTGTGGGATGTCCTGTGTCCTAAATTCATCAGTCCAGCAGTCAACTGTATCCCTATTCCTCCTCTGTAAGTCATTATAATGTTGCCTACATTGCTCTCCAGTGCACGGAATAACAGTGGCACTGGATACAACCCAGGCTAAACTACATTAGCGGTTGGTGACTTCAAATCAAAGTGGGGCTGCAGGAGACAGATGAATGGGTAGGGCCAATGGGAAGGGGTGTGACCAACTAGAAAGGGGTGGAGCTATGCTCAAAACTCCAAAAACCGGGACTTTAAATACACTGCCCTGGGTGCCAAACCATCATTATGAGAGTCCAATCAAGACAAAATGAAGTGTAGAAGAAAAAAATATTTCAATGCATTGGCTACATGACAGCTTACTTAATATCTAGATGGAAACAAAAAGGTTGTGAGGCATGAACAAATAAATTACTTTTTAAATACATTACTGGAATGCTAGTCAAAATCAAGTATAAAAAAACAAGCATCACTTAACTCAAACCATTTCTCCTTGCACTGCATTTCTAATTATAATTTATATTCAGCATTATAAAAGTACCAAGTAACATTCTGAAAGTAGAAATCACTGTGATACCTCCACTTGTAAAAATGTTTCTTATCCAAAAAAGACCTGCTGCCTGACAACAACTATCTACTTGTTTCATTGGGAAAACATGATCAAAGTAAAAAATGAACAGCAAACAAGAAACAAGGTCAAGATAAATTGCTTAAAGGATTACTGCACCGGTTATGGACCACACATGATAGATTGGCATTCTGTTTAGTTTACTGTTAAAGACTGCAAAGATGACTGCAAGTCTTCAACAAATGTAGTGAGCTTCTGAAAATACTGTAATCCTGTCATTTATTACAAATACTGTCATATGCATTTCAATACCTAAGGCTTATACGTTACCTAGTTATGTAAATATTCTCTGCATGGCAACAACAAAAAGGCTTTCAATGTTGGTAATCCTTACCAGTATGATTATTAAAGCTTACTTGCATCTTACAATCTCAGACAAGCTTACCTGATGGTCATTAAAGCCTTGCTACTTAAACACAAAGCAACAGGAAGTGCAACACATGCATTTTCTGAATAATAAGCATAAATCAACAGTATAAAAATATGATAGAAAACCGGAACATTCTGCAAAATCAAGGACAAATGAAAACCCACTATATAACTTGTGTCTACCTTGGATGGGGGATATTCTGCACACTTACACTGCATAACTGCTCCTCGCCTTGCTTGGACACATCCAGAGTCACTACATGGAGGAGTGGGTTGCAACAAGCATGTCACAATTTGAAATGTCTCTGGCTGACAGTGATGGCCCTGACACATTTGTCATACCTCTCAACTTCAGAGCAAGAAATCTGAACAAAGCCATACATAGAAGTGTGACAAAGACCAAAAAATAAGGACAATTTTTAAATATTGCTCTTATAAACTTAGATAATAGAGTAGTAGGTCTTGCATTAGTATGAATTTTCTGAAGGGTATGAAATCTGAAACTCAAATGTCTGTCATTATTTTCTAACTTCAATCTTTAATGAGTTGCCACTAATTTGCCAGAAAACCACAACTTTATGAAAAACTGACCAAAAATGTGATGCAAAAATATAAAATAGCCACACAATACAGCTGGAACCTGTCAAAGAAGGAACATTTTTTAATATTAGTACTGTTAAGTTGAGCAGCTGACAAAATAAGAGAATCTATGTGTATTTCTGAAATAAAAGTAATCTATAATGCTGATCATTACAATTATTTTTTACTTGTAAACCCTCCACATTTTCTTTAAAAATTGCCATTTTGCAGAGGGATTATTAGGGGGAGAGCAACATTTTGAGCCAAAGTCAGGGACAGTTGAGAGGTATGGATATACCTAATTCTATAAAGTGATTTATTTGCACATACCTCTTAACTCAGGAAATCTGGACAAGGCCAAATATATTGGGGGAACATACAGGCAGTACTAAAACTTGCTGTTGTATAAACTTAGTTGATAGAATAACAGGTCTTGCTTTAGCATGCATTTTTCTGAAGGATATGAAGTCTGAAACTCAATGTCAATATTTAGTGACTTCATTCCTAAATGATTTGCCAGAAAACCACAAATTTTATGAGGAACAAACTAAAAATAAGAAGCAAAAATCAATTCATTCTGTGAAAATCTGGACAGTTGAGAGTTATAGTTCAGCTGGGGCTGTCTTTGAGTTTGCTGCCATTCCCCTCTCATAAAATCATGGCCGAATGGGGCCCCTCCCCTGCAGCCATTCCAATGTCCCATTACTTGGGTATTTCACCCTATTTACCATAAACACCTTAATGTGCATACTGCTTTACTTCTATGATGATTTGGATTTCATTTAAAAGTTTTATTTTACATTTTACAGCACAGACACTAATAGACATCTGCTAAACAAAGCAATGCAGTCTCACAATGAAAATAGACTTAGCATTAAAACGTCTCTGCCCATGAAACTCACATTCATTGAAACAGCATTGAAACCCACATTCAAAGAAAATACATCTGGCCAGTGGCAGATAAAGATTAACTTTGGGCTGTTTTCAAATCATAGGCCCCTTGCATACAAAACATATGTGTTCTTTGATACACCTTCCAGATTGTATTAAATAATATTCCTTGTCTAATACAGTACAGGTGTTAGAGGGCATTTTAGATTTACTGTTTTGAACATTTTTCAGTAAAGTAAACAATGGAAAAAATGCATGCACCAAATAATGACAAAACTGCCCTATTCAGTACATTTCCATCTTAAAAGTCCACTCAGACTTGTATAATCCACCAGTATCAGTAAATATGCACAATCTCTGCAGAAGTAAATATCATCTAAATAATTCCACATTAAAGAGATCTGTAACTAATGAAGAGGTTGATGCTAGCAAACAACTTTATATTTCATTGTTTCATCTACAAATAAAGTGCCTGCTAAATGATAAGCTAGTAATATTACAATAGGGAATGGATGGCAAACTGAAAACAGGTTCATACTTACTAGGTATCTCTGCCAAAGAGGACATTCTCAGAACTGCAGCATCCACCCCCTTTAAAAGTACAACACAGTACAGTATCAGCAATGCATCTACATACTGTGGGAGTACAACCCACAGCCTTCTGCATCAAAAGAAAGTACACTCCCCATTGTGCTATTAACAATGCAAGCTGACTCAGCATAAGCAGCACTAAACTTCTCTTCCCCTGAAGCTATTAGCTCCTTATAAAATCTGCTCGACACTCAACTGTATCTCTCAGCTTTGCAGCACATGAGCACAAGAAATCTGGAAAAAGCCAAAATTTATTGGGGGGGACAAAAGCCCAAAAAACAGGGACACATTTTAAACATTGCTTATATAACCTTGGAATGTTGCTAGAATAAAATGTTGTGCTATCACCATGCATTTCACTGCCAAGTCTTGAACCCAGGACCCTGTGCACTGCAGTGAGAGCAGCATACCACTATGCCAAGTCAGCTGTTTATTAAAAGACAACAAGACTGAAACTTAAATCGCTATCATTTAGTGAATTCAGTTCTCACCATAGCTCTCAACCTCTTAGCACAAAACACTTGGACACAGCCAATAATGGAGGAATACAGCCCCCAAACATATTCAGTGAATTCAGTTCTCAGCATAGCTCTCAACCTCTTAGCACAAAAAACATTGGAAAGTTGCTAGAATAAAATGCTGTGCTACCACCATGCATTTCACTGTCACGTCTTGAACCCAGGACCCTGTGTACTACAATCAGAGCAACATACAACTATGCCAAATCAGCTGTTTCTTGAAAGACAGGAAGACTGAAACTTAAATGGCTATCATTTAGTGAATTCAGTTCTCACCATAGCTCTCAACCTCTTAGCACAAAACACCTGGACAAAGCCAATAATGGGAGAATACAGCCCCCCAAACATATTCAGTGAATTCAGTTCTCACCATAGTTCTCATCATAGCTCTCAACCTCTTAACATGAAAAACCTGCACAAAGCCAATAACAGGGGTCTACAGCCCCAAAAATATGGACACATTTCAAATATTGATCTTATAAACTTAGAAAATTGCTAAAATAAAATGTTTTGTGTTACCATGTACTTTCTGAAGAATATGACGTCTGAAATTCAACTGTCTGAAAATCCAGAAAACCACAGATTTTTATGAGGAACAGAACAAAACTATGATCAAAATGTGAATGCTTTTCACAAGTGGTGGTGGGTAGGGAGTTCAGGTTCTTGCTACCTGTATCCAAGGTTAAGGGTTTGAACCTGGGTTTCTCTCTAGCCTCCAGTTATAGTTAACTAGGCCATTTCACACACACACACACACACACACACACACACACACACACACACACACACACACACACACACACACACACACACACACACACACACACACACACACACACACACACACACACACACACACAGACCTTTAATCATGTACCTGTATTGCATTTCTAAGCAGTCCATTTGCAGCCATAACTCCTCAGTAAGCAGCCCATTTCCCTTCAGCAGCCATAACTCCTCATGCAGTAAGCAACCCACCATAGCTTTTCATTCAGTATAAAGCATCCTGTCATTTCTCTTCATCAGCTATAGTAATGTTTCTGGCTGAGCACACATGCGTGTGTTGTGCAATGCTGAGTACAGACTGCAGACCTTGCAGTCTGATCCCCTTCTGGTCTATGTGGCTGTAACCATATAGACTTCTGGAGCATCTGTAAGACTGCTGCTTTCTTCCAAATCCAGACTGGTGAAAGAGCAGTCCAGATTCGAGTTTCTACTCATGCATGTGTGATTTTGTTTTTTGTTTTTTTTTTGTTTTTGGTTTTCAGCTGGGGAGGGCTGCAGTCCTGCAGTTCAATAGGACTAGCCACCACTGCTAAACTATCACAGTCCTCTGACTTATACTGGGAACCAGAATAGTCCCCCTGCAGAAGCCTATCACTGTGGTTCTTAACTCGGAGTCCAATAAAAATCTTGGACTCCTGGACACCCCACCTCTGTACCCTAAACTTGTCACCTTCTTCACAGCACATGCCATGCCTACCACAGATCTAGAGCAATGGAGACTGATTATTTCTCACCATTTTCAGTTATCGTGGTTATTGGGAGTGAGCACACTATTTGAAAGTGTTGCACTCTGCTTACCATCAAACAAAAGCTATGCTTGGCAGTGAGCACCATCAAGCAATGCTTTTACATGATGGTAAGCAGAGCTCAACAGTGCCAAGCAGTGAGGCATTATATAATTGGAATTACAATTCCAAGGTTATTGGATGTACAGGCAGTTGTATACATGTGCTAGCCAAATATGAAGGCCATGCACGTCCAGACAGCAGAATTATACTTACAGGAATATAGTACATAGTATACCCACAATCATACATCTGATAATAAATGTGATAATACATAGAGAAATAATGAAATAACTGACACACTACTAGTGTTTAGCCCTCATACATATAATTAATATCAGCTCCACTATCTCAAGTGTTGTAAGTCAGAGTGACTATAATGGGAAGTGAAACAACAGTAAAAGTGTATGGAATATCCTGTATTCAAACCCAGAATTGTGTGTATGATAGGCCTACACTTCCACCTGTTGCACAAGAAAGTTGAAACAACACTTGTCTCTCTTTCAGTTCATTGCTATAGACTGCAATATCACAACGGTGAAAAAAAAGATTGCACACCCTGTAAAAGAACCCAGGCCAATCTGTACTCCAGGCCTACACTTATACCTGCTGCCACAGGACTAGTTACATGACATTACCCCATTTTACTAATCATTCTTAAGGTTTCGCTGTTAAGTGCTGGGCAATGCTAGTTATCAGGTTTGTACAATGCCCAGTAGCATTCATTGAATGTATCCAGTTTCTGTTTTTGCCTCTCTGGATCCTGACTGCTTCTTGGGGGATGGGTTCCAGTCGTCCAGTTTGAACACTGACTTGCTTTGCCCAAATGAGATAAGCACAGACAAACATGGCATTCATTTCCTCTGTTCCCATAATTACACTAAGCACTGCATCATGCAAACACTGGACCAAAACAAAATAGACTAACAAAGACAGAAAAGGAGAAAAAGAAAGAAGAGACAAGTAGTTGAAATGAGGAAAATCAATGTACGACATACACACAAGAAAATGATGGCTCACATCCTGTATGTCTACATAGATTTGGATTTGAACTCTTACTCTAATAATGCATTTTCAGAACACAGGATGGGTGCCTTATCCCTCTTTGCCACATAATCAGCTTTGCAGCAAAGAATTGAACTAATTCTGCATACAACCAACTGCAACAACATCTACAGTGAGATCAAACCATACAAGTGTTATTTGTACATTAGTGATCACACAACCTGCCATGATTACTGCTTCCAAATATACATCTCTGAGTTACATTTCTGTATTTGTTGGCCATTCTTCAATTATCTGACCAGTGATCTGATACATGCAGTGTGTAAGCCACTATATATAATTGGCCTTAAAATGTGTGAGGATATTAAGTGGAAATAATATCATATGCAGTTGCCAACAAATAAAGGCCAGGTTGAATGTTAAGGAACACAACCTGTGAATTGTGTGCTGCTTACTTTCATTTCCAATCTTACATTTAACACTTTGTAGATCTAATCTGACACATCCATTGGAAGCAAGGCAGCCTGCAGTGCTGTTGTGTTTTCCTTCTGCCAAACACTATTCATTCACAGTTGCAATCCATTAAAACCAAACATTGAAGGAGTGCCTGCACTGTTTACATCTCTTACATGGATCCAAGTATTTGGGATTCAGCAATTCTAATGAGTTCACATCTCATATGCATCTTCACTGTTCTAACAGGCCTGAATCTACACCATATAAAAAGGCAACCTTGTAGCTAGGCAAACTGATGGTGAGGAGACTTGTTTATGTTGGGAAGACTGCACATAAGCTATTTCTTTAGAATATATCTGTAGAGAAGAGTACTTTACTTCAGAAGGTATGCTTCCTTTTTGTCAGCTACATACTGCATTTGCTGGAATGTATGTAAGAAAAATCTGAAGCAAAGGCTTTTATACCTTTATCTGTATGCATTAGCTAGAAGTGTACTGATGGCATGGGCATGTTTGTCAGGCCATTTTAGAGGTATATGATTGCCAATACATGACAATGGAATGCTGTGTGATAAATATGTGCAAATGAATCAGGGACAGTTCCTTTGATAGCACTTTTAGTATTTCAAAGATGGTTTGTTAGCAAAATGTGTAATTTTCTGTTCTTTTGGAGGTGAGCAAAGGTGCGTTACTGTTATGGCACAAATAGGGGTACACTGTTCTTTTGGGGGGCAAAGATGAGTTACTGTTATGGCACAAACAAGGGTACATCTTTTTGGGGGGAGCAAAGGTGAGGAATTGTTATGGCACAAGCAAAGATATGTTGCTCTGGTTACTTTCCTTGTTTTGCATCCTACCTGTTCATATCTCACATCTGTACAGGGTTGTATGTTTTTCCATGGGGTAATACCTTTTCTGTTTACCTGGAAACAATTATTTAGTAGTTATGTGATACTTATGTGTATTATCCTTCTGTGGACTTTTAGGACACCTAGGAGTATGCCACCGAGGTGTGTCAATCCTCGGAGACCCTCCTTCACCAATGCTAAGAGCCAGGTTATAGTGGATGCCTTTAGGCAACATTGTGCTTCTCTGCTGGAAAGGGTATGCTAAGATATAGCACTTAGGATGCATATTTTGCAACAGATAATGGATGATTTGAATGCCGTGGATGGCCATGGTAGGACATATGAGCAGGTGCACCATAGAGCCACTGACATAGTCACATCTGTACAGAGGAGAGCAGCTACAGTGGGACATAACCAGATGGTTAACAGGGAAGGGCCTACTAGGGAACCACCACTAACACCTAATGAAGAGTTCCTTGCCAATGTCAGGGATCCAGACAGCTCCCAGAAGAGTGCACTACAGCATGTGTAGGATGTCGAAGCAACAGTTTCAGAGACAGCAAGCATGTCCCAGGAGAAGCTTCCAGGTAGGCTTTAGTATTTCAGCACTTGAATACTGTTGTATAGTAAAACAATTGTAATCAAGAAGTTACTTCTGTGTCACATGTCTTTTTTAGGGGGATTGAAGATTGCTGCACTTATTAGCTTAGGTTGCAGTTATCAGTCATGTTCTTGTTGAAAGTATAGTGAATGGACATATAAAGGGGTAAAATTATTACACAACAGACAAGCAAAAGTACGCAAGTAAGGCAACTATGTATGGCCAAAAATCAAGCCAAAATCACAATAAAAAAATGGCCAGCACAAAATAGGTGAATAAACAAATTCTGTTTATTGTAAAAATAATAAATAGATAAATCACTGCAAACTGGTTTTGGCATAAGCCTTCTTCAGTACAAACAGACATAAAAGCATGTAAACTCCTTATACACCTACAGTTAAATACACAGAATAACCCCCCCTTACCTTATAAAACAATTACAGCATATCATTTAAACCTGGAGAAAATAAATCCCCCTAATTTAATGATCCAAAACTTTTGTTTTTTATTTAAAATATCATGACAACCTGGTTTGTTAATCCTTTGACAGTAAAACGGTCAGTAGCCATAAATCTAAACTTAGCAGTAGGATGTTGTAAAACATGTCTATATAAAACATTAGCTGTTCTATGACCATGAATATCACTTAAATGTTCAAAGATATGAATCTTGAATGGTCTAGATGTTTGTCCTACATAAAATGCAGAACACTGACATTCAAACAGATAAATAACCCATTCAGAAATACAGTTAAAAAACATATAATATGAAACACCACCGATGTAGTGGCAGAAGAAAAATGTTTAATTTTCATAATATGCTGACAAGCAGTGCAGTCCCACATGGGAAACATCCAGTCAAGGGTATTCCTTCAATAGATTGTTGTACTTTATTAGCAGTTGGCAAAGACTTCTTAAAATGGTTCAAGAAATTCTCAATACTTTTTCCTTTTCTTTAAGTAAACTGGCATTGTACAAGTAACATTTTACCTAGATTCTTGTCTGTCAAAAGAATGTCCCAATATTTATCAATTAAATCACAAAACTGTCTAGTATTGGCTTCAAAAGTTGTAATAAATTGAACCTGGTGGTCCTTTCTGGGACGTGTCTTATATTTTAATAGAGTTGTCCTATCCACAGACTGTGCAAAACATTCTTCTAGCATGAAATCTATTCATCAGTTCTTGGTTGTGTTTTTGTAATTCATCTTCAGAAGAACATATTCTTTTGATCCTTAAAAATTGGGATTTGGGAATGTTATTCACAATATGGGATGGATGGCAGCTATCTGCTGCCAGTAAAGTATTGTATTGTATTTCCTTTCTAAATAGTGTAGTTTTCAATGTACCATCAAATTGTTTAATAACCTTAACATCTAGAAAAGAAATTTGCAGGATGTCATAGGAAATAGTAAATTGCAAACCCCATTTATTGTCATTTAAATATTGAACAAATTATTTCAAATATATAACATCATATTTCCATACCAATCAGCAATCATCTAAGTAATGTCTCCATATATCCATCTCAGGCAAAAAAATATTTTGTGTATCATCATGTATCAAATGTTCTTCTACAAATCCCATAAAAAGATTGGCATAAATGGGGACAAGAGATGCCCCCATTGCAGTGTCTTTCAATTGTAAATAATCTCCGTTAAAATAGAAAACATTCTTGGTCAAAACTTGTTCTGTTAAACATAATAAAAAGATGTTAAACCCTGGTCCATAAATACCAATTCAATTTAACCAAAAATCTATAACTTGTAAATCAGCCCAATGGGGTATATTTGTATATACTGCCTTTGTATCAAGGGTATACATGTACCACATTTGATCTAATTGTATATCAGATAATATATTTAGAAACTCCATGGTGTCTTGTATGCTAGCACAAACTCCCACTAGTAAAGGCTTAAGATACTTAGTTAAAAAAGCAGACAATGGTACTGTTATGGAGCCATGGTCTGACACAATTGGTCTCCCCAGAGGGCTTTTTTGAATCTTTATAAATTTTAGGGAGCATATAAAACTGTTGTGGTTTAGGATCAACAACTATCAAATTATATAATGTGCTTCTAGTAATAATACCCTCTTCAAAAGCTAAAGACAAAAAAGAATCAATATCTTTTTTAAAATGTAAAGTACGGTCTAACACCATTATTTGATAAAATTGTGCATCTAATAATTGACTCATAGCTTCATGTACATACATTTCCCAGTTTTAGACGACCACTCCACCTTCCTTGTCTGCATTATTCATGACCACTCTATGATTATTTTTTAAGGTCAGCAATGCTCGATATTGTTCAGGGGTCAAATTTCTCCTGGAAAACAACTTATAATCAAATTTAAAATGAAAATCCTTCAGAACTTTTTTTGAAAAATAGAAACATATTTGTTCATTGGGGGATTAAAGGTAGACAGTCTAAACTTAAACTGGTTTCATTCTGAGAATTTTCATTGTGAAAATATAACATTAGATTAAATTTTCTACAAAAAGATAAAAGATCATTAACCAAAACATTTTCTGTCACCATATGTGTTGGAACAAGTCCAAGCCCCTTGTTCAGCACTTCCCTTTCACATACAGTCAAAGCAGTGGAAGAAACATTATGTATAATAGATAAATCAGTTATTTGGGTGCCATCAAATGAATTAACGCATCTAATGTCATGGGCTCTCCTGGAATGCTTCTGTCCAGCCCTTTTAGTACCAAAGCGGTCTTCTTCTTAGTTACTGGCAGTTCATTACAGACTTCAGCATCAGTCTGCATAGCAGAGAATGACTCATTCATTGAAGACCCAATTCCTTTTGATGTTTTTTTCAAAATGGATCGTGGCCTCTTTTTTTTTATTCTTACTGCTGAAATCACGAAACTGCCCCTCTTTATCTGCCATAAATTTAACAGATTTATGGATATTAAAGGCTCTCCCATTAAGATAATCTGTACTGTCTTTTTTAAACATTTTTATTTTATGGGTTTGTAGTTCACATTCATAAGTAGTAAGCACAGATGAAAAGTCCATAAAATATTTATTATATTCAATTTGTTCCTCAAAGATTTTAGCTTGTTTAACACTTTGCATAACTTTAAGCAACATTTTAGAAACTTGACTCTCATAATACGACTTAAGCACTGTTACAAACATCATAGACACCGCTTGTTGTGCCTGGGCCCATTTCTTAATCAAACAATCATCAGTCTCATGTACCATTGGTTGCACAAACATCCGCAATTACCATGGACAAAAACCTTTCACATGATAGGCTTTCAGAAGTTTTAAATGCCAAACACATAAATAATAAACACATAAATCATAGTTTTTTTGCCACGTTAATGACCCATTGAAATGCTTTTTCACAAGTCAAATCATTATTAGAGACAGTACCTGAGTCACTCATATCCAAAGAGCCCAAATGTTCAAATACATGTAAATCATCGTTATCGGACACCAATCCTAAAATTAAAGATGGTCAGTTCAAGGTATGCCTCATATCCATATTGGGAACAGTCACGGAACACTCAGTGGCCTCATAAAAGTAGATAATAAATCCCAGACAACAATAAACAGAAAAGTGCTGCAACTGGGAGAGCAGTTAGTCCCAACTGCCAGCAGCGTATACTAACTCAAACCAACAGACAAGCAAAAGTACGCAAGTACGGCAAATGTGCATAGCCAAAAACCAAGCCAAAATCACAATAAAAAATGGCCAGCACAAAATAAGTGAATAAACAAATTCTGCTTATTGTAAAAACAATAAATAGATAAATCACTGCAAACTGGTTTTGGCATAAGCCTTCTTCAGTGCAAACACAGACATAAAAGCATGTAAACCCCTTAAATACCTACAGGTAATTACACAGAATAAAACACCCCACCCTTACCTTACACTAATTACAGCATATTATTTAAACTTGGAGAAAATAAAGCCCCAGATCTAAAACTTTTCTTTTTTATTTAAAATATCATGCCATACATACATATACATATGGACCACATCCAAGACCAGGGAGATCATAGTGCTGTTCTACTCTACCCTTATCAGATCACTAAATGAGTGCAATGCTTCCTTCAGTCTGTACCTCACCAAAAAGCCTGCAGCAATAGGAAGTAACACAAAGATTTGTGACTGGGAGAATCCAGGGCCTCCAAACAAGACATACATGGAAAGACTGAATGACCTGTCATTCTATTCATTATCATGCAGGCTGCTGAGAAGTGACCTATGCCTGGCATACAGAGCAGTCTCAGACCCTGCCCTACTGGAAATGCTGGACAACTGCAAATCAAATGGGACAAGAATAATATGCTCCAGGGTCCTCAACCTAGCCTGTGACATAAACAGAAAATGCTGTGGATACAGACATCCCAGTGATTTAGACTCCTATGTAATAGGCTCCCACTGCATGTGAAGCAGTGCTCCTCAATTACCCTGTTCATGTGAAACCTTGACAACTTGTTGGGTGACTGTAAAGTCACCTCTGGGGTAGCACCTATGTCCCTCATGGACAGGCCCAGTCGATGCTGCTCACAACAACCATCTAACTATGCTCAATAAGGGTACTTTTGTTTTTATACAGCTAGGCTTGTAAATGCCCTAGGGTCATTAGGCTAGTAGCCTCCTATGAGCCTATGAAGCTATGAACCTATGCAGACCTCCCAACCTCTTGTCTCCCACATGGCCTGCTGATGTCATCTACTATTAGTTGACCTGCACTCTTGTAAATATCAAACTTGCACCATGGTGCTTGCGTAAAGTACTGTGTTCTGTAGTCTGTGTACTTCAGTAGGTAAGGGTTCTGTTCTCACTGCATTGAAAATGTGTGTGTGTGTGTGTGTGTGTGTGTGTGTGTGTGTGTGTTTTTATACAGCTAGGCTTGTAAATGCCCTAGGGTCATTAGGCTAGTAGCCTCCTATGAGCCTATGGAGCTATGAACCTATGCAGACCTCCCAACCTCTTGTCTCCCACATGGCCTGCTGATGTCATCTACTATTAGTTGACCTGCACTCTTGTAAATATCAAACTTGCACCATGGTGCTTGCGTAAAGTACTGTGTTCTGTAGTCTGTGTACTTCAGTAGGTAAGGGTTCTGTTCTCACTGCATTGAAAATGTGTGTGTGTGTGTGTGTGTGTGTGTGTGTGTGTGTGTGTGCGTAGATATGTGTGTATGTGCGTGTGTCTACACAGACAAGCAGAAGTATGTACCCTACAGTTACTGCTCCAATGCCATGGATTGTCAGTATTTTTATACTTGCAAATGCCTACACATCCATTCATGCAGGTCTCCAAACCTCTTGTCTCCCACATGGCCTGCAGATGTTACTCACTATAAGTTGACCAGCACTCTTGTAAAAGTCAGACTTGTGCTGTGGCACATGCGTAAAATACTGTGTTCTCTAGTTTGTGTGCCTTAGATAGGTAGAGGTTCTGTCCTCACTGAAGTCAATTGTGTGTGTGTGTCTTTCTAGACAGAAGAGCTGAAGTGTGTATCTTACAGTTGCTGCCATGGATTGCCAGTATTTTGATATTTGCACATGGTTACAAATCCATTTCATGCAGACCTTCCAACCTTTTGATTCCCATATGGCTTGCTGATGTTATCTACTATAACTTGACCTACAATCTTGCAAATGTCAGACTTGTGCCATGGTGCTTATGTAAAGTACTGCATTCTGTATTCTTTGTACTTACATATGTAGGGGTTCTGTTCTCACTGTAGCCAACTTGGTGTGTGTGTGTGTGTGTGTGTGTGTGTGTGTGTGTGTGTGTGTGTGTGTGTGTGTGTCTGTTGTCTGTGTGTGTGTGTGTCTCGAAAGAAGAGCTGAAGTGTATATCCTGCAGTTACTGCTCCAATGTCATGGATTGCCACTATTTTAATACTTGCACATCCCTACACATCCATTCCATGCAGGCCTCCCAAGCTCTTGTGTCCCACATAGCCTGCTGATGTCATCTACTATAAGTTGACCTGCACTCTTATAAATATCAGACTTGTGCTGTGACACTTGCATAAAATACTGAGTTCTGTAGTTTGTGTACTTAGATAGGAATGGGTTCTATTCTCACTGCATTCAAGTGTGTGTGTGTGTGTGTGTGTGTGTGTGTGTGTGTGTGTGTGTGTGTGTGTGTGTGTGCTCTTGCTTGACATGACAGACAGCATTTTACACCAGCATGTAGGACACTGTTATTGGCATACTGTGCTCAACAGACACTGCTGATTTCATCAGCTATATCAGATTTGTGGATATGCAGTTCTCCCACCAGGGCAGGGTCAGAGATGGCCCTGGAGCCCAGGCAGATGTCACCTCATCCTATGTAAGAAAGATTACAGTGACATGGCTTTTAATCTATCCACATACATCAAAGCATGGTTTGTAGGCCCTGTGTTTTCTTGATAAGAAAGCCCTGGGACTCTCCAGCTGCTGCATGTGTCTCATGTGGTACATGTAAAAGAGAGAATTATACTCTATTAGTGTTCTGATGATGTTTGTGTACAGTGCTAGTTATACAGTCCTGAGATCTGAATATGATAGAGTGACTTATGATGTGCA